>NC_064028.1:12297602-12671918 GCF_917208135.1 Athalia rosae
AGGATGCGGAAGCCACCCTTAACCTGACACCACCGCGATTATTAATTTTCTTCAAAAAATCACAAGTCCCAAACTAGGAATTTTTTGGCGTTGCATTTCGACGTACGTGTTTCTCCAATGATCAGAATGTATGAAAAAAATATTGCATCCCGATCAAGGTTGCGGAAGCCACCCTTAACCTGACACCCCCGCAATTATTAACTTTCTTTGAAAAATTACAAGTCCCAAACTAGGGATCTCTTGGCGTTGCAAATTGACGTACGTGTGACTTTGATAATCACAATGTATGAAAGAATATTGCATCTCGATCGAGGTTGCGGAAGCCACCCTTAACCTGACACCCCCACGATTATTAATTTTCTTCAAAAAATCACAAGTCCCAAGCTAGGGATCTTTCGGCGTTGCAAATTGATATACGTGTTACTCTGATGATCAGAGTGTATGTAAAAAATATCGCATCCCGATCGAGGTTGTGGAAGCCACCCCCAACCTGACACCCCCGCGATTATTAACTTTCTTTGAAAAATTACAAGTCCGAAACAAGAAATTTTTCGGCGTCGCAAATCGACGTACGTGTTACTCTGATGATCAGAATGTATGAAAAGGATATTGCATCCCGATCGAGGTTGCGGAAGCCACCCCCAACCTGACACCCCCGCGATTATTAATTTTCTTCAAAAAATCACAAGTCCCAAACTAGGGATCTTTCGGCGTTGCAAATCAACGTACGTGTTACTCTGATGTTCGGAATGTATGGAGAGAATATTGCATCTTGATCGAGGTTGCGGAAGCCACCCTTAACCTGACACCCCCGCGATTATTAATTTTCTTTGAAAAATTACAAGTCCCAAACTAAGAATCTTTTGGCGTTGCAAATCGACGTACGTGTTACTTTGATGATCAGAATGTATGGAAAAAATATTGCATTCCGATCGAGGTTGCAGAAGCCACTTTTAACCTGACAGCCCCGCGATTATTAACTTTCTTTGAAAAATTACAAGTCCGAAACTAGAAATTTTTCGGCGTCGCTAATTGACGTACGTGTTACTCTGATGATCAGAATGAATGAAAAGAATATTTCATATCGATCGAGGTTACGGAAGCCACCCTTAACCTGACACCCCCGCGATTATTACTTTTCTTCACAAAATCACAAGTCCCAAACTAGAAATTTTTTGGCGTTGCAAATCGACGTACGTGTTACTTTGATGATTAGAATGTATGAAAAAAATATATCATCCTGATTGAGGTTGCGGAAGCCACCCCCAACCTGACACCCCCGCGAATATTAATTTTCTTCAAAAAATCACAAGTCCCAAACTAGGGATCTTTCGGCGTTGTAAATCGACTTACGTGTTACTCTGAAGATCAGAATGTATGAAAAAATATTGCATCCCGATCGAGGTTGCGGAAGCCACCCCCAACCTGACACCCCCGCGAATATTAATTTTCTTCAAAAAATCACAAGTCCCAAACTAGGGATCTTTCGGCGTTGTAAATCGACTTACGTGTTACTCTGAAAATCAGAATGTATGAAAAAATATTGCATCTCGATCGAGGTTGCGGAAGCCACCCTTAACCTGACACCCCCGCGATTATTACTTTTCTTCAAAAAATCACAAGTCCCAAACTAGGGATCTTTCGGCGTTGTAAATTGACTCACGTGTTACTCTAAAAATCAAAATGTATGAAAAAATATGGCATCTCGATCGAGGTTGCAGAAGCCACCCTTAACCTGACACCCCCGCGATTATTACTTTTCTTCAAAAAATCACAGGTCCCAAACTAGAAATCTCTCGGCATTGCAAATCGACGTACGTGTTACTCTGATGATTGGAATGTATGAAGAGAATATTGCATCCCGATCGAGGTTGCGGAAGCCACCCTCAACCTGACACCCCCACGATGATTAACTTTCTTTGAAAAATTACAAGTCCCAAACTAGGGATCTCTCGGCGTTGCAAATCGACGTACGTGTTACTTCAATGATCAGAATGTATGGAAACAATATTGCATCCCGATCGAGGTGTCGGAAGCCACCCCCAACCTGACACCCCCACGATTAATTATTTTCTTTGAAAAATTACAAGTCCCAAACTAAGAATCTTTCGGATTTGCAAATCGACGTATGTGTTACTTTGATGATCAGAATGTATGAAAAAAATATTGCATTCCGATCGAGGTTGCAGAAGCCACTCTTAACCTGACACCCCCGCGATTATTAACTTTCTTCAAAAAATCGCAAGTCCCAAACTAAAAATCTTTTGGCGTTGCATTCCGACGTACGTGTTACTCCAATGATCAGAATGTATGAAAAAAATATCGCATCCTGATCAAGGTTGCGGAATTCACCCTTAACCTGACACCCCCGCAATTATTAACTTTCTTTGAAAAATTACAAGTCCCAAACTAGGGATCTCTTGGCGTTGCAAATTGACGTACGTGTTACTTTGATAATTAGAATGTATGAAAGAATATTGCATCTCGATCGAGGTTGCGGAAGCCACTCTTAACCTGACACCCCCGCGATTATTAACTTTCTTTGAAAAATTCAAGTCCGAAACGAGGGATTTTTCGACGTCGCAAATCGACGTAAGTGTTATTCTGATAATCAGAATGTATGAAAAGATATTGCATCTCGATCGAGGTTGCGGAAGCCACCCCTAACCTGACACCCCCACGATTATTAACTTTCTTTGAAAAATTACAAGTCCCAAACTAGAGATCTCTCGGCATTGCAAATCGACGTACGTGTTACTCTGATGATTGGAATGTATGGAGAAGATATTGCATCCCGATCAAGGTTGCGGAAGCCACCCTTAACCGGACACCCCCGCGATTATCAACTTTTTTTGAAAATTTACAAGTCCCAAACTAAAGATCTTTCGGCGTTGCAAATTGACATACGTGTTACTCTAATAATCAGAATGTATGAAAGAAATATTGCATCCCGATCGAAGTCGCGGAAGCCACCCTTAACCTGACACCCCCACGATTATTACTTTTCTTCAAAAAATTACAAGTCCCAAACCAGAAATCTTTTGGCGTTGCATTCCGACGTACGTGTTACTTCAATGATCAGAATGCATGAAAAAAATATCGCATCCTGATCAAGGTTGCGGAATTCACCCCCAACCTGACACCCCCACGATTAATTATTTTCTTTGAAAAATTACAAGTCCCAAACTAAGAATCTTTCGGATTTGCAAATCGACGTATGTGTTACTTTGATGATCAGAATGTATGAAAAAAATATTGCATTCCGATCGAGGTTGCAGAAGCCACTCTTAACCTGACACCCCCGCGATTATTAACTTTCTTTGAAAAATTCAAGTCCGAAACGAGGGATTTTTCGACGTCGCAAATCGACGTAAGTGTTATTCTGATAATCAGAATGTATGAAAAGATATTGCATCTCGATCGAGGTTGCGGAAGCCACCCCTAACCTGACACCCCCACGATTATTAACTTTCTTTGAAAAATTACAAGTCCCAAACTAGAGATCTCGCGGCATTGCAAATCGACGTACGTGTTACTCTGATGATTGGAATGTATGGAGAAGATATTGCATCCCGATCAAGGTTGCGGAAGCCACCCTTAACCGGACACCCCCGCGATTATCAACTTTTTTTGAAAATTTACAAGTCCCAAACTAAAGATCTTTCGGCGTTGCAAATTGACATACGTGTTACTCTAATAATCAGAATGTATGAAAGAAATATTGCATCCCGATCGAAGTCGCGGAAGCCACCCTTAACCTGACACCCCCACGATTATTACTTTTCTTCAAAAAATTACAAGTCCCAAACCAGAAATCTTTTGGCGTTGCATTCCGACGTACGTGTTACTTCAATGATCAGAATGCATGAAAAAAATATTGCATCCCGATCAAGGTTGCGGAAGCCACCTTTAACCTGACACCCCCGCAATTATTAACTTTCTTTGAAAAATTACAAGTCCCAAACTAGGGATCTCTTGGCGTTGCAAATTGACGTACGTGTTACTTTGATAATAAGAATGTATGAAAAGAATATTGCATCCCGATCGAGGTGTCGGAAGCCACCCCCAACCTGACACCCCCGCGATTATAATTTTCTTCAAAAAATCACAAGTCCCAAACTAAGGATCTTTTGGCGTTGCAAATCGACGTACGTGTTACTCTGATGATCAGAAAAGAAGAGAAAAAAATATCGCATCCCGATCGAGGTTGCGGAAGCCACCCGCAACTTGACACCCCCGCGATTAATAACTTTCTTTGAAAAATCACAAGTCCCAAACTAGGAATCTCTCGGCATTGCAAATCGACGGACGTGTTACTTCGGTGATCAGGATGTATGAAAAGGATATTGCATTCCGATCGAGGTTGCGGAAGCCACCCCCAACCTGACACCCCCGCGAATATTAATTTTCTTCAAAAAATCACAAGTCCCAAACTAAGGATCTTTCGGCGTTGTAAGTCGACTTACGTGTTACTCTGAAAATCAGAATGTATGAAAAAATATTGCATCTCGATCGAGGTTGCGGAAGCCACCCTTAACCTGACACCCCCGCGATTATTACTTTTCTTCAAAAAATCACAAGTCCCAAACTAGAAATCTCTTGGTATTGCAATTCGACGTGCGTGTTACTCTGATGATTGGAATGTATGAAGAGAATATTGCATTTCGATCGAGGTTGTGGAAGCCACCCTTAACCTGACACTCCCGCGATTATTAATTTTCTTCAAAAAAGCACAAGTCCCAAACTAGGGATCTTTCGGCGTTGCGATTCGACGTACGTGTTACTCTGATGATCAGAAGGTATGAAAAAAATATTTCATCCTGAACGAGGTTGCGGAAGCCACCCTTAACCTGACACCCCCGCGATTATTACTTTTCTTCAAAAAATCACAAGTCCCAAACTAGGAATTTCTCGGCGTTGCAAATCAACGTACGTTTTCAACCGATGTTCAAAGAGTATGAAAAAAATATCGCATCCCGATCGAGGTTGCGGAAGCCACCCTTAACCTGACACCCCCGCGATTATTATCTTTCTTTGAAAAATTACAAGTCCGAAACTAGGAATCTTTTGGCGTTGCAAATCGACGTTCGTGTTATTCTGATGATTAGAATGAATCAAAAAAATGGTTTATATCGATAGGGATTGCGGAAGCCACCCTTAACCTGACACCCCCGCGATTATTAATTTTCTTCAAAAAATTACAAGTCCCAAACTAGGAATCTTTCGGCGTTGCATTTCGACGTACGTGTTACTCTGATAATCAGGATGAATGAAAAAATATTGCATCTCGATCGAGGTTGCGGAAGCCACCCTTAACCTGACACCCCCGCGATTATTAACTTTCTTTGAAAAATTACAAGTCCCAAACTAAAGATCTCTTGTTGTTGCAAATTGACGTACGTGTTACTCTGATGATCAAAATGTATGGAAAGAATATTGCATCCCGATCGAGGTTGCGGAAGCCACCCTTAACCTGACACCCCCGCGATTAATAACTTTCTTTGAAAAATTACAAGTCCCAAACTAGGAATTTCTCGGCGTTGCAAATCGACGGACGTGTTACTTTGATGATCAGAATGTATGAAAAGAATATTTCATATCGATCGAGGTTACGGAAGCCACCCTTAACCTGACACCCCCGCGATTATTACTTTTCTTCACAAAATCACAAGTCCCAAACTAGAAATTTTTTGGCGTTGCAAATCGACGTACGTGTTACTTTGATGATTAGAATGTATGAAAAAAATATATCATTCTGATTGAGGTTGCGGAAGCCACCCCCAACCTGACACCCCCGCGAATATTAATTTTCTTCAAAAAATCACAAGTCCCAAACTAGGGATCTTTCGGCGTTGTAAATCGACTTACGTGTTACTCTGAAGATCAGAATGTATGAAAAAATATTGCATCCCGATCGAGGTTGCGGAAGCCACCCCCAACCTGACACCCCCGCGAATATTAATTTTCCTCAAAAAATCACAAGTCCCAAACTAGGGATCTTTCGGCGTTGTAAATCGACTTACGTGTTACTCTGAAAATCAGAATGTATGAAAAAATATTGCATCTCGATCGAGGTTGCGGAAGCCACCCTTAACCTGACACCCCCGCGATTATTACTTTTCTTCAAAAAATCACAAGTCCCAAACTAGGGATCTTTCGGCGTTGTAAATTGACTCACGTGTTACTCTAAAAATCAAAATGTATGAAAAAATATGGCATCTCGATCGAGGTTGCAGAAGCCACCCTTAACCTGACACCCCCGCGATTATTACTTTTCTTCAAAAAATCACAAGTCCCAAACTAGAAATCTCTCGGCATTGCAAATCGACGTACGTGTTACTCTGATGATTGGAATGTATGAAGAGAATATTGCATCCCGATCGAGGTTGCGGAAGCCACCCTCAACCTGACACCCCCACGATTATTAACTTTCTTTGAAAAATTACAAGTCCCAAACTAGGGATCTCTCGGCGTTGCAAATCGACGTACGTGTTACTTCAATGATCAGAATGTATGGAAACAATATTGCATCCCGATCGAGGTGTCGGAAGCCACCCCCAACCTGACACCCCCACGATTAATTATTTTCTTTGAAAAATTACAAGTCCCAAACTAAGAATCTTTCGGATTTGCAAATCGACGTATGTGTTACTTTGATGATCAGAATGTATGAAAAAAATATTGCATTCCGATCGAGGTTGCAGAAGCCACTCTTAACCTGACACCCCCGCGATTATTAACTTTCTTCAAAAAATCGCAAGTCCCAAACTAAAAATCTTTTGGCGTTGCATTCCGACGTACGTGTTACTCCAATGATCAGAATGTATGAAAAAAATATCGCATCCTGATCAAGGTTGCGGAATTCACCCTTAACCTGACACCCCCGCAATTATTAACTTTCTTTGAAAAATTACAAGTCCCAAACTAGGGATCTCTTGGCGTTGCAAATTGACGTACGTGTTACTTTGATAATTAGAATGTATGAAAGAATATTGCATCTCGATCGAGGTTGCGGAAGCCACCCTTAACATGACACCCCCACGATGATTAACTTTCTTTGAAAAATTACAAGTCCCAAACTAGGGATCTCTCGGCGTTGCAAATCGACGTACGTGTTACTTCAATGATCAGAATGTATGAAAAGAATATTGCATCCCGATCGAGGTGTCGGAAGCCACCCCCAACCTGACACCCCCACGATTAATTATTTTCTTTGAAAAATTACAAGTCCCAAACTAAGAATCTTTCGGATTTGCAAATCGACGTATGTGTTACTTTGATGATCAGAATGTATGAAAAAAATATTGCATTCCGATCGAGGTTGCAGAAGCCACTCTTAACCTGACACCCCCGCGATTATTAACTTTCTTTGAAAAATTCAAGTCCGAAACGAGGGATTTTTCGACGTCGCAAATCGACGTAAGTGTTATTCTGATAATCAGAATGTATGAAAAGATATTGCATCTCGATCGAGGTTGCGGAAGCCACCCCTAACCTGACACCCCCGCGATTATTAACTTTCTTTGAAAAATTACAAGTCCCAAACTA
Organism: Athalia rosae; assembly: GCF_917208135.1. NCBI lineage: Eukaryota > Metazoa > Arthropoda > Insecta > Hymenoptera > Athaliidae > Athalia > Athalia rosae. The sequence goes on from NC_064028.1 coordinate 12,305,151, forward strand.
GAGATCTCTCGGCATTGCAAATCGACGTACGTGTTACTCTGATGATTGGAATGTATGGAGAAGATATTGCATCCCGATCAAGGTTGCGGAAGCCACCCTTAACCGGACACCCCCGCGATTATCAACTTTTTTTGAAAATTTACAAGTCCCAAACTAAAGATCTTTCGGCGTTGCAAATTGACATACGTGTTACTCTAATAATCAGAATGTATGAAAAAAATATTGCATCCCGATCGAAGTCGCGGAAGCCACCCTTAACCTGACACCCCCACGATTATTACTTTTCTTCAAAAAATTACAAGTCCCAAACCAGAAATCTTTTGGCGTTGCATTCCGACGTACGTGTTACTTCAATGATCAGAATGCATGAAAAAAATATTGCATCCCGATCAAGGTTGCGGAAGCCACCTTTAACCTGACACCCCCGCAATTATTAACTTTCTTTGAAAAATTACAAGTCCCAAACTAGGGATCTCTTGGCGTTGCAAATTGACGTACGTGTTACTTTGATAATAAGAATGTATGAAAAGAATATTGCATCCCGATCGAGGTGTCGGAAGCCACCCCCAACCTGACACCCCCGCGATTATAATTTTCTTCAAAAAATCACAAGTCCCAAACTAAGGATCTTTTGGCGTTGCAAATCGACGTACGTGTTACTCTGATGATCAGAAAAGAAGAGAAAAAAATATCGCATCCCGATCGAGGTTGCGGAAGCCACCCGCAACTTGACACCCCCGCGATTAATAACTTTCTTTGAAAAATCACAAGTCCCAAACTAGGAATCTCTCGGCATTGCAAATCGACGTACGTGTTACTTTGATGATCAGAATGTATGAAAAGGATATTGCATCCCGATCGAGGTTGCGGAAGCCACCCCCAACCTGACACCCCCGCGAATATTAATTTTCTTCAAAAAATCACAAGTCCCAAACTAAGGATCTTTCGGCGTTGTAAGTCGACTTACGTGTTACTTTGAAAATCAGAATGTATGAAAAAATATTGCATCTCGATCGAGGTTGCGGAAGCCACCCTTAACCTGACACCCCCGCGATTATTACTTTTCTTCAAAAAATCACAAGTCCCAAACTAGAAATCTCTCGGTATTGCAATTCGACGTGCGTGTTACTCTGATGATTGGAATGTATGAAGAGAATATTGCATTTCGATCGAGGTTGTGGAAGCCACCCTTAACCTGACACTCCCGCGATTATTAATTTTCTTCAAAAAAGCACAAGTCCCAAACTAGGGATCTTTCGGCGTTGCGATTCGACGTACGTGTTACTCTGATGATCAGAAGGTATGAAAAAAATATTTCATCCTGAACGAGGTTGCGGAAGCCACCCTTAACCTGACACCCCCGCGATTATTACTTTTCTTCAAAAAATCACAAGTCCCAAACTAGGAATTTCTCGGCGTTGCAAATCAACGTACGTTTTCAACCGATGTTCAAAGAGTATGAAAAAAATATCGCATCCCGATCGAGGTTGCGGAAGCCACCCTTAACCTGACACCCCCGCGATTATTATCTTTCTTTGAAAAATTACAAGTCCGAAACTAGGAATCTTTTGGCGTTGCAAATCGACGTTCGTGTTATTCTGATGATTAGAATGAATCAAAAAAATGGTTTATATCGATAGGGATTGCGGAAGCCACCCTTAACCTGACACCCCCGCGATTATTAATTTTCTTCAAAAAATTACAAGTCCCAAACTAGGAATCTTTCGGCGTTGCATTTCGACGTACGTGTTACTCTGATAATCAGGATGAATGAAAAAATATTGCATCTCGATCGAGGTTGCGGAAGCCACCCTTAACCTGACACCCCCGCGATTATTAACTTTCTTTGAAAAATTACAAGTCCCAAACTAAAGATCTCTTGTTGTTGCAAATTGACGTACGTGTTACTCTGATGATCAAAATGTATGGAAAGAATATTGCATCCCGATCGAGGTTGCGGAAGCCACCCTTAACCTGACACCCCCGCGATTAATAACTTTCTTTGAAAAATTACAAGTCCCAAACTAGGAATTTCTCGGCGTTGCAAATCGACGGACGTGTTACTTTGATGATCAGAATGTATGAAAAGAATATTGCATCTCGATCGAGGTTGCGGAAGCCACCCTTAACCTGACACCACCGCGATTATTAATTTTCTTCAAAAAATCACAAGTCCCAAACTAGAAATTTTTTGGCGTTGCATTCCGACGTACGTGTTTCTCCAATGATCAGAATGTATGAAAAAAATATTGCATCCCGATCAAGGTTGCGGAAGCCACCCTTAACCTGACACCCCCGCAATTATTAACTTTCTTTGAAAAATTACAAGTCCCAAACTAGGGATTTCTTGGCGTTGCAAATTGACGTACGTGTTACTTTGATAATCACAATGTATGAAAGGATATTGCATCTCGATCGAGGTTGCGGAAGCCACCCTTAACCTGACACCCCCACGATTATTAATTTTCTTCAAAAAATCACAAGTCCCAAGCTAGGGATCTTTCGGCGTTGCAAATTGATATACGTGTTACTCTGATAATCAGAGTGTATGTAAAAAATATCGCATCCCGATCGAGGTTGTGGAAGCCACCCCCAACCTGACACCCCCGCGATTATTAACTTTCTTTGAAAAATTACAAGTCCGAAACAAGAAATTTTTCGGCGTCGCAAATCGACGTACGTGTTACTCTGATGATCAGAATGTATAAAAAGGATATTGCATCCCGATCGAGGTGTCGGAAGCCACCCCCAACCTGACACCCCCGCGATTATTAATTTTCTTCAAAAAATCACAAGTCCTAAACTAGGGATCTTTCGGCGTTGCAAATCAACGTACGTGTTACTCCGATGTTCGGAATGTATGGAGAAGATATTGCATCTTGATCGAGGTTGCGGAAGCCACCCTTAACCTGACACCCCCGCGATTATTAATTTTCTTTGAAAAATTACAAGTCCCAAACTAAGAATCTTTTGGCGTTGCAAATTGACGTACGTGTTACTTTGATGATCAGAATGTATGGAAAAAATATTGCATTTCGATCGAGGTTGCAGAAGCCACTTTTAACCTGACACCCCCGCGATTATTAACTTTCTTTGAAAAATTACAAGTCCGAAACTAGAAATTTTTCGGCGTCGCTAATTGACGTACGTGTTACTCTAAAAATCAAAATGTATGAAAAAATATGGCATCTCGATCGAGGTTGCAGAAGCCACCCTTAACCTGACACCCCCGCGATTATTACTTTTCTTCAAAAAATCACAGGTCCCAAACTAGAAATCTCTCGGCATTGCAAATCGACGTACGTGTTACTCTGATGATTGGAATGTATGAAGAGAATATTGCATCCCGATCGAGGTTGCGGAAGCCACCCTCAACCTGACACCCCCACGATGATTAACTTTCTTTGAAAAATTACAAGTCCCAAACTAGGGATCTCTCGGCGTTGCAAATCGACGTACGTGTTACTTCAATGATCAGAATGTATGGAAACAATATTGCATCCCGATCGAGGTGTCGGAAGCCACCCCCAACCTGACACCCCCACGATTAATTATTTTCTTTGAAAAATTACAAGTCCCAAACTAAGAATCTTTCGGATTTGCAAATCGACGTATGTGTTACTTTGATGATCAGAATGTATGAAAAAAATATTGCATTCCGATCGAGGTTGCAGAAGCCACTCTTAACCTGACACCCCCGCGATTATTAACTTTCTTCAAAAAATCGCAAGTCCCAAACTAAAAATCTTTTGGCGTTGCATTCCGACGTACGTGTTACTCCAATGATCAGAATGTATGAAAAAAATATCGCATCCTGATCAAGGTTGCGGAATTCACCCTTAACCTGACACCCCCGCAATTATTAACTTTCTTTGAAAAATTACAAGTCCCAAACTAGGGATCTCTTGGCGTTGCAAATTGACGTACGTGTTACTTTGATAATTAGAATGTATGAAAGAATATTGCATCTCGATCGAGGTTGCGGAAGCCACCCTTAACATGACACCCCCACGATGATTAACTTTCTTTGAAAAATTACAAGTCCCAAACTAGGGATCTCTCGGCGTTGCAAATCGACGTACGTGTTACTTCAATGATCAGAATGTATGAAAAGAATATTGCATCCCGATCGAGGTGTCGGAAGCCACCCCCAACCTGACACCCCCACGATTAATTATTTTCTTTGAAAAATTACAAGTCCCAAACTAAGAATCTTTCGGATTTGCAAATCGACGTATGTGTTACTTTGATGATCAGAATGTATGAAAAAAATATTGCATTCCGATCGAGGTTGCAGAAGCCACTCTTAACCTGACACCCCCGCGATTATTAACTTTCTTTGAAAAATTCAAGTCCGAAACGAGGGATTTTTCGACGTCGCAAATCGACGTAAGTGTTATTCTGATAATCAGAATGTATGAAAAGATATTGCATCTCGATCGAGGTTGCGGAAGCCACCCCTAACCTGACACCCCCACGATTATTAACTTTCTTTGAAAAATTACAAGTCCCAAACTAGAGATCTCTCGGCATTGCAAATCGACGTACGTGTTACTCTGATGATTGGAATGTATGGAGAAGATATTGCATCCCGATCAAGGTTGCGGAAGCCACCCTTAACCGGACACCCCCGCGATTATCAACTTTTTTTGAAAATTTACAAGTCCCAAACTAAAGATCTTTCGGCGTTGCAAATTGACATACGTGTTACTCTAATAATCAGAATGTATGAAAAAAATATTGCATCCCGATCGAAGTCGCGGAAGCCACCCTTAACCTGACACCCCCACGATTATTAATTTTCTTCAAAAAATTACAAGTCCCAAACCAGAAATCTTTTGGCGTTGCATTCCGACGTACGTGTTACTTCAATGATCAGAATGCATGAAAAAAATATTGCATCCCGATCAAGGTTGCGGAAGCCACCTTTAACCTGACACCCCCGCAATTATTAACTTTCTTTGAAAAATTACAAGTCCCAAACTAGGGATCTCTTGGCGTTGCAAATTGACGTACGTGTTACTTTGATAATAAGAATGTATGAAAAGAATATTGCATCCCGATCGAGGTGTCGGAAGCCACCCCCAACCTGACACCCCCGCGATTATAATTTTCTTCAAAAAATCACAAGTCCCAAACTAAGGATCTTTTGGCGTTGCAAATCGACGTACGTGTTACTCTGATGATCAGAAAAGAAGAGAAAAAAATATCGCATCCCGATCGAGGTTGCGGAAGCCACCCGCAACTTGACACCCCCGCGATTAATAACTTTCTTTGAAAAATCACAAGTCCCAAACTAGGAATCTCTCGGCATTGCAAATCGACGGACGTGTTACTTCGGTGATCAGGATGTATGAAAAGGATTTTGCATTCCGATCGAGGTTGCGGAAGCCACCCCCAACCTGACACCCCCGCGAATATTAATTTTCTTCAAAAAATCACAAGTCCCAAACTAAGGATCTTTCGGCGTTGTAAGTCGACTTACGTGTTACTTTGAAAATCAGAATGTATGAAAAAATATTGCATCTCGATCGAGGTTGCGGAAGCCACCCTTAACCTGACACCCCCGCGATTATTACTTTTCTTCAAAAAATCACAAGTCCCAAACTAGAAATCTCTCGGTATTGCAATTCGACGTGCGTGTTACTCTGATGATTGGAATGTATGAAGAGAATATTGCATTTCGATCGAGGTTGTGGAAGCCACCCTTAACCTGACACTCCCGCGATTATTAATTTTCTTCAAAAAAGCACAAGTCCCAAACTAGGGATCTTTCGGCGTTGCGATTCGACGTACGTGTTACTCTGATGATCAGAAGGTATGAAAAAAATATTTCATCCTGAACGAGGTTGCGGAAGCCACCCTTAACCTGACACCCCCGCGATTATTACTTTTCTTCAAAAAATCACAAGTCCCAAACTAGGAATTTCTCGGCGTTGCAAATCAACGTACGTTTTCAACCGATGTTCAAAGAGTATGAAAAAAATATCGCATCCCGATCGAGGTTGCGGAAGCCACCCTTAACCTGACACCCTCGCGATTATTATCTTTCTTTGAAAAATTACAAGTCCGAAACTAGGAATCTTTTGGCGTTGCAAATCGACGTTCGTGTTATTCTGATGATTAGAATGAATCAAAAAAATGGTTTATATCGATAGGGATTGCGGAAGCCACCCTTAACCTGACACCCCCGCGATTATTAATTTTCTTCAAAAAATTACAAGTCCCAAACTAGAAATCTTTCGGCGTTGCATTTCGACGTACGTGTTACTCTGATAATCAGGATGTATGAAAAAATATTGCATCTCGATCGAGGTTGCGGAAGCCACCCTTAACCTGACACCCCCGCGATTATTAACTTTCTTTGAAAAATTACAAGTCCCAAACTAAAGATCTCTTGTTGTTGCAAATTGACGTACGTGTTACTCTGATGATCAAAATGTATGGAAAGAATATTGCATCCCGATCGAGGTTGCGGAAGCCACCCTTAACCTGACACCCCCGCGATTAATAACTTTCTTTGAAAAATTACAAGTCCCAAACTAGGAATTTCTCGGCGTTGCAAATCGACGGACGTGTTACTTTGATGATCAGAATGTATGAAAAGAATATTGCATCTCGATCGAGGTTGCGGAAGCCACCCTTAACCTGACACCACCGCGATTATTAATTTTCTTCAAAAAATCACAAGTCCCAAACTAGAAATTTTTTGGCGTTGCATTCCGACGTACGTGTTTCTCCAATGATCAGAATGTATGAAAAAAATATTGCATCCCGATCAAGGTTGCGGAAGCCACCCTTAACCTGACACCCCCGCAATTATTAACTTTCTTTGAAAAATTACAAGTCCCAAACTAGGGATTTCTTGGCGTTGCAAATTGACGTACGTGTTACTTTGATAATCACAATGTATGAAAGGATATTGCATCTCGATCGAGGTTGCGGAAGCCACCCTTAACCTGACACCCCCACGATTATTAATTTTCTTCAAAAAATCACAAGTCCCAAGCTAGGGATCTTTCGGCGTTGCAAATTGATATACGTGTTACTCTGATGATCAGAGTGTATGTAAAAAATATCGCATCCCGATCGAGGTTGTGGAAGCCACCCCCAACCTGACACCCCCGCGATTATTAACTTTCTTTGAAAAATTACAAGTCCGAAACAAGAAATTTTTCGGCGTCGCAAATCGACGTACGTGTTACTCTGATGATCAGAATGTATAAAAAGGATATTGCATCCCGATCGAGGTGTCGGAAGCCACCCCCAACCTGACACCCCCGCGATTATTAATTTTCTTCAAAAAATCACAAGTCCCAAACTAGGGATCTTTCGGCGTTGCAAATCAACGTACGTGTTACTCCGATGTTCGGAATGTATGGAGAAGATATTGCATCTTGATCGAGGTTGCGGAAGCCACCCTTAACCTGACACCCCCGCGATTATTAATTTTCTTTGAAAAATTACAAGTCCCAAACTAAGAATCTTTTGGCGTTGCAAATTGACGTACGTGTTACTTTGATGATCAGAATGTATGGAAAAAATATTGCATTTCGATCGAGGTTGCAGAAGCCACTTTTAACCTGACACCCCCGCGATTATTAACTTTCTTTGAAAAATTACAAGTCCGAAACTAGAAATTTTTCGGCGTCGCTAATTGACGTACGTGTTACTCTGATGATCAGAATGAATGAAAAAAATATTTCATATCGATCGAGGTTACGGAAGCCACCCTTAACCTGACACCCCCGCGATTATTACTTTTCTTCACAAAATCACAAGTCCCAAACTAGAAATTTTTTGGCGTTGCAAATCGACGTACGTGTTACTTTGATGATTAGAATGTATGAAAAAAATATATCATCCTGATTGAGGTTGCGGAAGCCACCCCCAACCTGACACCCCCGCGAATATTAATTTTCTTCAAAAAATCACAAGTCCCAAACTAGGGATCTTTCGGCGTTGTAAATCGACTTACGTGTTACTCTGAAGATCAAAATGTATGAAAAAATATTGCATCCCGATCGAGGTTGCGGAAGCCACCCCCAACCTGACACCCCCGCGAATATTAATTTTCTTCAAAAAATCACAAGTCCCAAACTAGGGATCTTTCGGCGTTGTAAATCGACTTACGTGTTACTCTGAAAATCAGAATGTATGAAAAAATATTGCATCTCGATCGAGGTTGCGGAAGCCACCCTCAACCTGACACCCCCGCGATTATTACTTTTCTTCAAAAAATCACAAGTCCCAAACTAGGGATCTTTCGGCGTTGTAAATTGACTCACGTGTTACTCTAAAAATCAGAATGTATGAAAAAATGTGGCATCTCGATCGAGGTTGCGGAAGCCACCCTTAACCTGACACCCCCGCGATTATTACTTTTCTTCAAAAAATCACAGGTCCCAAACTAGAAATCTCTCGGCATTGCAAATCGACGTACGTGTTACTCTGATGATTGGAATGTATGAAGAGAATATTGCATCCCGATCAAGGTTGCGGAAGCCACCCTTAACCTGACACCCCCGCGATTATCAACTTTCTTTGAAAATTCACAAGTCCCAAACTAGAAATCTTTTGGCGTTGCAAATTGACATACGTGTTACTCTGATGATCAGAATGTATGAAAAAAATATTGCATTTCGATCGAGGTTGCGGAAGCCACCCTTCACCTGACACCCCCGCGATTATTAATTTTCTCTGAAAAATTACAAGTTGCGAACTAAGAATCTATCGGCAATTATACCTGACATACGCGTCACTACGATGATCGAAATGATTACTGCTTTGCAGAAATAGTTGTAATTGTATGAATAAATCCCACAGATCAACATCACATGCGAGTTGCACACAAAGGAATCACACGAGGTAAGTCATATCTGTATGTCACATTATCATGACGAGCATCCACCTTTTGCTGTTCAACTCAATATCTCTACAATTAATCCGAAATACTTCATGAGTCATAGCTCACAAACTCTAATTCTGTCGACATTTGCACTTGACTCCAGTACTCCTATTACCACGAAGAAGATCAATTGTAAGCGATATATTCGATCATGATCGAGGCGGGGTAAGTCATCGCATACGCTCATTACGCATAGAGCATTTGGTTAATCGATAACTTGATCGACTACGTTGGTCTAACAACATTATCCTGGACGAATATTATTCATTTTAAATAATACTGGGAATAATTCAGTAGTGTACCTTATACACGTAATTTGAGAACATGTTTTGGGATGAAATGAAGACTCATCTGATTACTCAGAATCATGTGAATCGATTTGCTAATAATTATCACAACAATGGTCAACATCATATTACAATATTCGGGTTTCATTTTATTTTCGGATACAATATTTCTTATGTAGACATTCATCTGACTTGATGAAGCAAAATGATCAAATAAATCGTAATCACACATTAACAAATTTACGTATAAAAACTAACATGTTGAAGAAAATATTCGCGCAATACCTCGCGAAATGCACTCATAACACGTACACACCAATAATTTACCAGTCCAAAAGTAGTAGTGTTTCATAGTGTCTACACATAAAAATAACAACCCCAACAAGAAATAATGTTTGATAGTATGTACATAGAGAGATAACAATATACATGATATCACATACGTCCAGCGTACCTGTCGAAAATAAATCGCAACGTGATTAGTACGCAGTATTACATAAGCACTTTTCTCTCGGCGTTCCGAAGACTACTCCGTTTTCATGCTCAAATCTCGTAAACTTACAACGATGATGATACATAGTTTTTCCCAATGCAAAATGCTATCTCTAAAACTAAAAATGAGGTTATCATATAACCAGGAATGGTTTTTATGAGTGTAAGATTCCGCAATCTCAATAGTGCTATTTTCTACGCATATAGCATTAATTCGTTTGTTCTCGGAGGTATTATATATTTCAAGTGACATATGTTGCGATCCTCACATTCGTCACAACATTCTAATTGCACTTACGAGTCTATGAACGAATGATTAATACAAAGAAATACGAAGTGAGGCTATACTTCACGTGTTGCGGAATAAATCCTAGTCGATTGCATATTGTTCAGTTCATTCAATCCAATATTTTACGTCGTATTTTAGCTATTCGCATGTCCTTGGATTGCTAACAGATATTTGTTCACTTCGAATTATGCACCACGTCCTTCTTCAATTTCACGGCTTTATTTCTTTGAATTTCCATTTCGCACGATAGATCTTTTGAATAGATCAACTGATTAAAAATTTCCAGTGCTCTTATTGGAATAACTGTTGATATGTTATCACAACGAAATCCTTGATGAATAAATAGGTATGGGTAATTCATTTCCTCGATTACACAGTCAACTTTCTTTCCAAAAGTGAATTTCATCGGGTCGTTTTTATAGCAGGCTCTTCATCAACCGTAATATTCACTTGTCCTTGAGTACTGGATCTCTTGGCGGTGCGCTGATTCCCTCTCAAACGTGTTGCAGCCTCTCCAGATAATGTCAGCGTTCAACTTCATTTGGAACAGAGGGCTTCAGCATATGAAGGTAGATATTCCGTGACTCTCAATTTCTGTCCAACTATATCTCATACGTGAATGCTTACGGGCAAACTACGGTTATATGTTTATGGCGTCGACGAATAACCGGATGGTCGTACAGCGTCTTCAGTCCTTTCCTTCATCACAGTACACCAGTTGTTTTAGTCTAACGATAGACGTCAAGGGGCATGGTTTTTCTTAATTCAGAAGGCCATAATATTCTTTTCTCCGGCATACACGTTGCTGCGATATATCGGTCTTCGGTGCTTGGCAGATCCTCGCTTCTTCATGAGGTTGATTTCAGAATATGTATTGTTGCGTTGTATAATTAAAGAATACTGAATTACGGAAGTCCGCTGGAAATCAGGTACCTTCCAAATCTGTATCGACTAATCTGGTAACGTTACGTTACTTTTTCCTCATAGTGAATTAACCGGTAAAATTTAGTTTTCTCAAAGTATGTATTTAGGCACCCATTTGACGATAATCCAACATCGTATCATGTCAAGTACTTCAGAAGCAATTTAGCATGCCGACTGCGTACTGGATTACCGTTCAGATCGCCATGAAGAAGTATATCAAACGTTGAATAATGGGCCACGTCGACGTACTTAGATAATATTCAGTTTGCCAAAAAGTTGAGTATTCTCCGAATCCCTGATCGATTTTAACAAGTATGCATTCCACATCTAAAATTATTTCGAAGTATCCATAACCGAGATATCATCTCTCCGAATTTTCTCCAGCGTTGTGACCTGCTGCAATGTGGTGCAACTCAGTGCCCCAGCGCACAGTGTGCAATCCGATAAGCAGGCAAATGTTGAACTTGAAATCCGCTTTCAATTTTGACGAATTTTTTATTTTAAACGTCCTCCGCATTTGCACGTAAAAACTCAAATCACCATACGAAGTAGGATAATTTTTTTCATTTCCCTCCCGATGACCGTTTTTAATCTATTTTTTTGAATAGGACATCCTGGATATATCTAGTAAAATCGATTGGCATCATGTATGTCAATGTACGATTCAATACATGATTTTAGATTGTAAACTATAATGGTCAACCATTTCACTTGGCAAGTAAAGTAATTAATAAATAATAGCTATGAATATGAGAGTTTAACACGTTGAACGCCACGTCACCCAGATCTGGGTGACGGCTATGTTTCCACAGGGGCCCCGTCACCCGTAAACGGGTGACGCTATTTTTCGTCCAATTAAAACAGGATTTTTGAGGTGACTTATACTTGTTTTATTTGTAACATAATTATGAAGAGTATAAACAACAGAAATTAACAATAAACTATAAAATAACTAAAAAAAACATTATAAATGTACTTATATTTGGTTTTATATACTATACTATTTGGTTCTAAAATATTATAACAGTTTATTAGCTATGGTATGCGTTAAAACATTTTAAACATAATTGAGGTGACTGTGGACACTCTGGACAATATGTTATAGTCTTTCGCACATTTTTTTTTGCGTCCTGGCGTTCGAGAGTTTCCCTCTGTTTTGCGTAGCACCGAACGCACATTCTTCTAATAGATTTGCCCTGAGGATTTTTGCGAATTTGCAGGCGGTGAGGTGCTTTCTTTACTGCTTGGGGTCTTGCGTTTTCGGATTCACACCACTCCCGAACTATAAGCTCTCGGAATTTTCTTATTTGTATATTCCGGTTCGTTGCTTTTTGGTAAACAACGTGTGCATTCACTACAGAAGTACCTATTAGGAAATGAATTGCTAGTTTCCGATACCATTTTATGCTCTTTCGAATTGTTGTTGCATATGATGCCATTTGGTCACTTCTGTCAATGCCAGACTTTCCAGTATTGTAAGCTATGACTGCTAAAGGTTTCATTTTTGGAGGACGTCCGCGAAGAGTGGACGAGTTGGAAACTGGTACCATAACAGGTGCATGTTTCGATGATAATATTCTGACGTCACGGACATCTCTCCATTTCAACACTACGATGCCATTATCGTCCTCTCGTGATATTATTTCACCTCTCTTCAGTGGATGAAGCATAACAGCTTTTGGCATAAATTTCCTATTATAGCGTACCGTTCCGACAACATGGGTTTCAAAATTTAACAATTTTACTGCTAATTCGTAGCTAGTATAGAAATTGTCGATATACAAGGTTCGCCCTTCGTTCAACAACTTGTTTATGAGTTCGAAGCAAACGTTTTCGGCCATGCCAACTCGCTGGATTCCGCTCGAATCGCGTCCAGCATATATTTTAGTGGACCACGTATATCCTTCTGTAGAACACAATTTGAATAGTTTTATCCCATATTTGTGTGATTTTGTCGGTATGTACTGCCTGAATATAAGCCTTCCTCTCCAAGGTACCATAGTCTCATCAACTACAATTTCTGAGCCGGGTAAGTATATTTGTTGGTAATTATTTGTAAGTATCTCCACTAATGGCAACACTTTCCCAAGTCGATTATTACACTGTATGGCTTCGTTGTTTGCGAAATGTAAATTCGATAACAATAATTCGAATCGATTGCGAGACATTTTACTTCGAGGAAACGGAAAATTATAAAGAGAATCCGTTGACCAATATTTAGTTAGTGGAACTTGCACCAAACCCATCCAAAGCAACAGTCCAATAAATATTTTCATCTCTTCGCAATTTGTGGGTTTCCATCTGTTCATTCGAGCGTGTGCGCTGCTTGTATTGTGATCTAATTTGTTTTTTGCATACCTGTTCGTTTCTTTCACCACAAGGTCTATCACTTTTTCATTCAGGAAAAGAGAAAGGGCTTCACCCGCTGTAATATTGGAAGGTTGTTCCACAAGTAGTCCACTTTTCCCGGTGAATTCGAATGATTTTTGTTTGCCGGTGAACTCCTTCCACTGGATATTGTCAGATGAAACGGCAGTATCAATCTGTTCATTCTCTTCTTCTACAGTGAGGTTTGCTAATAGTTCTTCAAAATCATCACTGTCGTACAGATCCTCATTTTCCGAGCTTGAACTTGATACAACAATATTTCTAACTCTTCTTGGAAACCTGAATACTTCTTCGTCACTACTCGGCTCATTTTCATCTACACTTTTGTGCTGTCTAACGAACATTTTAGGGATCAAGAAGTAAATAAAAATGTCAAAAATATGCAAAAAATACCGTTTGACTGAGTGATTTGAAAAAACGGAAGGTTCTGAGACAACTAAAGGTTCTGAGGAGACTGAAAGTTCTAGTGGAAATGCCATGAGATCTGCCATAATGAACTTTGTCCGGAACGCCGATCGCATTCCCCACTTCGAGGCCCTTTATACTTTGTAAACACTTTCTACAAAGCTGTCTTGAAATACTCTTTCAAAAAAATAAACTGTGGTTATATTTATACGACGCATTACATTGTATCGCTCTTCCTTATCGCGCTGTTTACACTCCCGAATTTGGGCCCCGGGAGAAACTCCACCGATTTACGCTGGGCGTTCAACGTGTTAATCACAAAATGAAGTACAAAAATTGTCGAACATACAATATTTCGACTAACGATTTAAATGATTAATATCAAGCATGCAAACGGAGTAGCCGAGGTAAGCCGCTGTAGATAGGGTAACGCACAGCATGTCAAAGCCTAAGCGGCGAAACATTTAATCGCGACACAAATTCATACGTAAAATCTTATGTATGATCGCCTTTCGTTCGAGATTCGTTGAACTGAAAACACATCGGATCCACGAGCGATATCACGAAATTAGGTAGTTTCATAAATACGAATCACATTGCGGAAAAAGTCGTAGTTAAATATGTAATATAGCTCATCATTTGCGATATGATACGCATAATCATATTTTACTTATAAACAAAAAGCGGTTATATTGCAATTAACCTTTTCTGTTTACACCTCCGACGTGAATTACACGCTACACATTGATTCGAATACAATTTTCAAATAATAGCTGCTTGAACAGTATGCGCCGGGCTGGGTTCTAATACCTGGGAAATATACTTTAAAGATTGTAGAATGCGTAAAAATCACGATTCTGTTATAAATAGAATGATAACAAGCCCAAAAGCAGAAATCAGGCTTGCGTTATTATGACCCGTGGTGACCAGAAAAAGTTTAAGACAAGATCAGAAAAATCATCGTAGTATATCGGAAGCTGAGAATAGATCCTTCGGAAATGAGGTAACGTCACTCTTCGAGTACCAACACTTTTTGTTATGAATTTGACTTTCTTGTATAACTTGTACATAAAGTAGTATATTGTAATTCCACAAAACCCTATATTCCTATATAATCTGAGAAGGCATCGATCAACTCCGAGGACGATCACGCAATCTCCAAAGGCCAAATAATTAAAGGCGACTGGCTCAAACATTGAGAAATAGAAGTCTCGTGTACCTGTAGAATTCAGAAACAGAAACGAAATTATTGGTTACGATATCTGAGTAATTCTCATTCAAAATGCGACTAACTCTGACGAAGCTATTTTCGTTTTTTTCCAAAAAACCAAAGAATTGAAGTGCTGAACGAAAGTAGCAGTCACATTCGGAAAGAGGCCCGGTTACATCAAATTTAAGACATTATTAGTACAAAATCATTTCGGAGCTTGTGTCACAGCCGAAACTGCCAAAATGAGAATTACCCATTTAAAATAGTTGATAACCTATAATATAGTTACGAAGAATAATAAATCTAAAGAGTAAACATGAACTTCGGTAGGCCTTGAATTCTCTTGGTTTTAGATGACAGAGAAACTGTACATCGTCCGTAATTAAAAATGTATCTCCAAAGTGTTGTAATGTTAGTCGAGAGCAGGCGTCATTATCTGACTCGCAGTCGTAAGACAGAATTTGAATATCTTATGCCATCTGAACATATATACTTTATTGTCATGTCCTGGAATAGTTTTCACGTTCATGATCACGGAGGTATCCTCACAGGAATAGAAGATGGCTTTCTAATTACTAGACATTCGCCAGACTGATCAACTCAACTCTTCTGAGGTTGACTGAACCCTATTGACGAGATTACAGTCTCGAAGTGAATCGACCAATGAAAGACACGTTTAGAACTTTCCAACGCTTATACTTTAGCTCATATCTCAAAGAACGAAAATGTATCACCAACAGCAATAGCTTTTGGGCGTTATGCGCGTAGATTATCATACCATTGTTAAAGATTCCCTTAGTATTTGTTTTCTCGGGTGCAGATTGTTCAATTCGATGGTTTTGTCGAATGTTGAATGCGCGCTACACACATTAAGTTAGTTGATCATATAACTAGCGAATGTCCCAAGAACTATTCTAGACGTAATAATAATTAAACGTAATTATTGTACATTAAACATGCATTTTCTGAAAAAGTTTGTTATTTAGAATATGGAATATCCTCGGTGTATCGCTAGATCTATCTCTCTCGAATATGAAGAAGTTGAAATCCGATCACCCAGCTTAAATCGTCGACTTGGCAGCGAACCTCTTTTACTCATGTATACAGTCTTTGAACCCAACAATCCACCGGCTAATAAAAATTGATCCATGTTCGCGATTACGAGCATCTCTGTTACGCATATGTTCCACATGCATCCTACTTTTATAAATTATGATTGTTGCAATTTTCTAATATATTTTTTTATGAGTGAATCTGTTATAATCAGTTAGAGTAAGTTTACATCTTGAGGTATTTACAGGTAAGCTGGGCGAACTGCGAAAAATATAGTTAGATATAAAAATAATAGCGCATGCATGGAGCGTAGACGGTAGATTACATATCGCTAAATGCACAATATCTCTTGCATCACAAGAGATCTGGTATAAGACGTTCACACCTGCCATACGACTGCCTCTACACTCGACTAACATTACGAACATCTGTGAGCAAGAGTTATTCTGCATTCCATCGATATGTGAGGTGTTGGATCCGATGGGGAGATACGTTTGTATGGTTGAACACACACGTCGCTACCGTATACACTCCGCACCGTGCACTGATTAAATCAATACGCTATACCAAGATACAAGGCCCACCTAAAAATTAGTTATCCACAGTTAGCGATACGATTTAAGTTAGTATCGTTTGCATTTCAATCGTAAGCGCGATTTGTGAGTATTTAGTCGTAATACTGCAATTGCGTTCATCACTATTATTCCTTCATTGTCAGTATAGGAACGCATATTTACATCACTATTAAGCGTACGATATAATTCGCTTTACCTCGCTGGGCATAATAGCAAACCTATTAGTACGATTGTACTTTGGTTGATCACAGCATGGATGTATAATCACAGATACAAGTTATTTCGCTTGTATTGTACTTTGGTTGATCACAGCATGGATGTATAATCACAGATACAAGTTATTTCGCGGGTTCCACGCCCGTCACTAGAACACAACTTCAATACTTTCTGCAAAAATTATGTTACTCACGTACATATATTTAGATAAATATGACCCAAATATCTCCGGGATCTCGGGCAAAATACTGTAAACTAGGCTCAAAAGCAAAGCCAACAATTTTACACTTTGGTCGTAATAAACTTTGGTTAGACTGTGTTGCAGGCTCAACACGTTACTTGCACGAACACACGATCAGGATAGTCTGTAAAAATTGTACAAAATATAAACGTTAATCAATGTGGCCTAAATACGCCTTGGTTATGGGCAATATACTGCGAACTAGGCATTGAAGCAAGGCCGTTAGTATCGCACTTTGGTTGTTATAATCCTTGGTTAACTAAATTTTAAGGCTCAACACACCCATCGTTCGAACGAAGTTGCACACACGCACGTTCTATATTTTCTGTAAGAAATGTAACAAACATATGATCATATGATTCACACAACGCCTTTGGATATTACAAACAACACATGTTTCAAACAAGTGACTTTATCTACATAACTTGCATGTGTACGCAACACACGAATTTATCAAGGACGTTTTCCTTGTTTCTTGGAGACCAGCTTTACTATTCCGGGACCTCTTCTTGAATCTATTTAACGGGTCGTTTCCAAACTCTTCGTCCTTCGAGTTTACTTCACCTTTATCCAAGCAGTTGGTGTGACACCAACGCAGACACTTCACGCATGTCGACTGAGCATCCGTATCACGACACTTTTCAAAGCAGTACATGCACTTGTCTTTGACATTATCTGATTTTAGTAATAGGAATCGAGCCATCTTCCGTCTGAATTTCGGCGGATCGAATGATAAATCAAATGGTTCGTTCTTTGCCAAACATTCGATGTAATGTGCAACGTATGCTCCGCAATTGCTGGTATCATTTGGAGCCTGATACGGCCTGCCGAGTACTTCTTTCATCGTCCACTGGATCTTCCGCAGTTCGTTGAAAGTAGATCGGTTACTGCAGCCTGTCAAAAATTGATGGAATGCTTCGAGCAGCCTTTTTTCATCATCGTTTCCACCATATGGATCCAACAATGATAAAGTCTTCTCGTCTATATCGACAACCAGCAAACGCCAGTGACCATGAATCATGTATGGCAAAAAGATTTTGCCACTTAGGGGGCGAGAGATGTTATACATCGCACAGGAAGGTTGTTTTCTGTACGACCAATAGCATCCGATTATCACACTTGTATCGTCCGTCGACATATAGATGCTGTTCGTCCATGTGTCGATATGCGTCATTGAATAACAATCGATCGCCAAACCATCGATCCATCTATTCCGCGACAAAGTATGAAATTGTCTTGCGGTGATTTGGAAATTATTCGATCTCAATGGGGGATTCAGAGATGCAGTGTAAGAGCCAATTTTCACGTTGTGTGACCTGGACTTCATGTAATGGTGGACATCATCCATCAAACCATTGTCAAGACCGCAGCAAGTATCTTGCGAATTTCCTGCCAAGCGATTCTCATCTTCGACAACAGTAGACTGACAGATTTCAATTGCTGCATGCTCGGGAGCGGTATATTCGCAAGCCTCTGGTTCCTTGACTACATCACTTTCAATCGCCGTGTGGACAGAAGTTTTCGGGGTTTCCATGTTTCGTATGGTACACTGTGGTACGATGCACTCGGATTTTTGTGTTTCGTCGGTATGTTCATATGCGCGCTTCTCTGTTTCTTCATCTTTGCGCAATTTTTGCACAATCCGTGCAAGACGATTACCTTCGAAATGGGTTCTCGCTCGAACCCATTGTTTCTTGTCCGTCCAAGTTTCGGTGATCAATGGATCGGACGCTTTCTCACGGCACGCAATGTCTATTTCGGAAGCTACTATCACGGTAGATTGAATTTGGTTTGGTTGCAATGAGTCCTGCCCTGTAACCACATCTCCTGTGAAATACTGCGTGAGTGCAACGTATTCATCGGATGTCGGAGCGGTGACAGTATTGCCAATAACGTCACGTTTCGCAGTTCTGGGATACTTCGGTCTCGTGCTGGGTTCTTTGGTTTTCAAGGTTACTCCCAAATTGGCTTCCGCAATCAGCGATCGTGTGTACGATTCTACTTTTCGGATGAAGTGTCCGATCTTCATGTTTTTTTCGTGGTTCAACACCTGATGTTTTATAACGTTGTTGTAACTTTCCACGTAGGCGTTACTAAGACGAGATATATTTTCATCGACTAAATCCAACATCATCGATGTCCAAAGAGGAGCGTATGGAAAATGCTTCCAAGTCATATGCTTGGCAAAACCGGGTACGTAGTACTTGTTCGTGATTGGTTTTGTCCTATCAATTTCTTTTTCCACTTTCCGCAGTTTGTTGTCGAATTCTTGGAAAAACGGAGAGTTGGCGTACACTGCTTTGCTTTTTTTCTGTGTTTCGAAATCTACTTCCGGTTTGCTGTTGTGTAACGTCTCTTTTGCATTGTCGCCCATCTCCTTGCCGTGATCAGTCATGATTGTGATTTCCAGTTTTCGGTCTGTCACAATTTCCGCTAAAACAATTAAGCTATTTCGCGCATCGACTTCGTCGGGCGACGACACTGCCTTTACAAAGTGTGTGAACACTTGCAGAAGTTCTTGCATTCCTCTGCAGAGCATCATGATCGCTACGCACTCCAGTAAAAACGATTTTTCTCGCTGGAATTGCGAGAAGTCTTTTTTGATAATCATCGATATCCGTTTCATAAAATGAGCGCAGCAGCTTTGAACTATCACCACGTTTTTAGGTCTTTGGCCTTTTGTGACATACTTGTACGCCATATTCAAATATTCTCCAACAATCATGTGGTTCCATTCCGAAAAAATAGCGTTCATGAATGCCCAACTCCAATCGACAACTACTGCCGCAACAAATGGCCAAGCGTGTAATTTTTGCTGCACAAAAAATCTGTACGTTCTAAGGAATGTTGCGATCGAATTGATGTTGTGTTCCGACGTAACCATTTCAGCAATTGGTATCACGGATTCCTTGTGCTTTGTGACTATAATGTAGTAATAAATCCGCTTACAATTCAGATGAGGAGGTTTTCTGACAACGGATCCGGTGGTATCTAAATGCACGACTGTTCCCTTCGACTTTTCTATTATCTCTAATTGAGCCTCTCTGAACATCATCGCAGTCAGAGGTAGGGACACATAACGAAGATACGGATCTTTTTCCTTCGCCTGCACCATCCATAACTGAAACACGTCGCTAAGGTCTCCTGAGTTAAGAGCTAAGTCGTTTTTGCAATTGTCTTCAGACTTCGCTTTTTGGTAAATATACAGACGGCGTAAGTCTTGCATGTTTCCGTCCGCAGCTAGAGCCGAATCAAGGCTACTTTCGACTTCTAATTGGTAATCACGCGGTTTTCGCTTACTCAACGCGCGCTTCACTTCATCTCGTTCCATGCCTCTTAGTTGGGTGAAATTAGGCTTTGTATGCCGAAAAGATATTCGGTCAGAACTAAACGCGAAAACCGTTGCTGTCAATTGCTGCACATTACTTATGATGAATTTGAAATGTTGCGAGTGCTCGACGCTCATGCACTTCGCATAGACCGTGATGTCTGTATCATTGATACGTATCGTACTGAATCTCACGAAACACGAACAGTAGTATTCTTGTGCAAGTACAATCTTTAGTCCTTTGCGAATGGTACTGTTGGTGATTACTCCAATGGCGTTTTTAAACTTTGCTGAAAAAGGTTGCCTCCCGCCCAGAGCCACGACATACCGAATTCTATTCACATGATCTGCTGAGATATTTGGTGGAGTGTTTTCTTTGTCACGTTCAATTTCGTCTTCGGAATCGGTGAAGTCGTAAATGGCAGGTTTCGAGTTGTAACTTTTTCTCGACCGTTTGCGACTAAAAAATTTAGATTCGATGTACGTTTTCGGACCCGTTTTACCATTATTTACCGAAAGTGAGACATCCAAAACGCAGTCTGTCGTATCACTTATATTCCTGTGTTCAAGAGTTTCACCGTGATGTTCTTTGCACTCGGTGCTCCTGGCACTAACTTCACAGCTAACATCAGTACGTTATACTGTTATCGAATCAGGTACTAGATCTCTTGCCGTATTTTCATGCTTTCCGTTATCATTTTCATAGCATGACGGAATTCCTGCATTACCTGCTTTACTTGCTAACAGTCTTTCAACGTCTTTTTTCAACGCACTTGAAGTTTTCCAGAGATGTTGTATCTGATGCCTCAATTTGTCGGTCGGCTTTCGACGCCGCTCGACTGCGACCTGCAAATATATATAATTACGTTTTGAGTACATTATCTAGCAGTGCAATTCTTGTTAACTCTCACTTTTGGGTTGACATACATCAACATTATTACCCTCCACAAATTAGTAGTGCGCATTTAGGGGGCCCGCGCATATAAATTTTTAAACCAATATTAATGCAAATCAAAATATGTAGTTCGTTGATATTAAATCGTGTGGATTTCCGCGTTTTCTCTAATTCAATTCTCATGTTTTTCTTTACAATCTTTTTTTTACGATCACTTGAACCCATCTGGGTTCTTTTTATTTTTAATCTCCAAAAGATTCTAAAAGATCTAGCTTTTCATTAGGATCTTTTGGACCACCTTACCATGATGGTCTGATTCTTTTTTAATTAATTTTAGCTCGGACCTTTTTCGATTTAACCATCACACGAATATCGTGTTGAATTGTGTTAGAATAATGGCAAAAGTACTGGGCATTACTCTACATATCTAAGAACATTGGACAAACGCTACTTTAATATCTACCGACGAATTTGCAACAAACATCAAAACTCTACGGTGACTCACTGACTTCGGGACCTCGGCGTATTCTTGCCCTACAAAATGAATTTTTACTCGACGATTTCAAAAATGTTGAAAATATGTCGAAAAAGACCACCGAATGTCTTAACTCCTTTTCTCTACGTTTTTGGAATATTTCTCATCAGGTGGTAATATATTTATGTGATTCGAATCCTTTTTGTAAAATTTCGCGGAGTCGATAAAACGGAAAAGATCATTTGGCTGTTACAACATTTTGAATAAATAAAACGCGTTCAAAAATTACCAAAGTTTCAAAAAAGACAACAAAAATTCTGTGATCGTTACTCAATCTTTTGACGCAATACCCATGATGACATGCCATTTTGGAAAATGATACGGGGTCGTGCGTCATCAACATGTGAAACTCATCGAATGGAAAAATTAGATTTTTTTGTATTTTGCTTAAATTTAATAAAAGAATCCAATTTGTAGACGGGTTCGATGAATTATGAATTAACGGCCGAATGAAGAAATTTAAAAAAATTCAGGAGTGCTTCTTTCAGATCGTAGATTATATTCGGTATTCTCGTGGAAAACTACCTGGCTGGTGCTATCGTTTATTCTCTTACTCGCTATTGCCTCCTCTGTCTCGCTTACTGTAGTTTGCTTTATTTCACTCGGCAATATTTAATGGTCGCTTAACCACATGAAGAAGAAAATTCCAACACAAGCAATACGTCTGATAATAATATAGATGAAGGGGTGTGAGTTGCAAAAAATAACGAATTTTGAAATTTGTATAATAGTCGATCGGCTATTCAATGTTAGTGTTCATATGATAAATTTCAACTACGAAACGGACAGCAAACACTAGACGAAAATTACTGATGACAGTTTTTACCGTAATCAACAAAAGTTTAGTGTAACAATAACAATTAGGGGTGTGCGGATATTAGAATTAACGAATTATTCGATAGCGAATCGTACTGAGTAATTGGTATAATTCGAAATATTCTAATGAATCGAATATTAATTCAAAATTTTTGCAAATATTTCGACTAATATGAATTATTTGTTACAGAATTGAATCACAGAGTTAATTGAAGTTCTTCTTTAAGAAGAGCATTAAATCTTGATTTTTTGTATTTTAAATCTTTTCTAATAATGATTTTTCAGTATTTTGAAAGTATTGGAATTATTGTAATATCATTTTTCCATTCGATTGGAGCACTATACGCACACCCCTAACCATAATAAATCGTAGCTCGAGCAGCCGAAGATTTGGCATCCATGGAATTGCTTAAAAAAAAAAATTGAACCGAAAAAAAAAATCGTACGACGTGACGGGTTTCTAGGAAATACATCACACGACCGCTCGACCTGTCAGAATTTAAGGATTGCGTTCGAAAGAATATTACTACTTATGCGCATGAAATGATGTGAAATTTGGTATTCCGCTATTATTATTTATTATTTGACGATTATCATCGAACCCAAATTTTTTCTGAGATTGGAGGTTCTACCATCATTTTGTGTAATATTTGGATGATCAAAAAACTAGCGTAAATCAAGACCTATTCGATTTGAAAAGAAATTCCGCATTCATTTTTAGTTGCTTGGAATTTTCCCGATCGCTTTTAAACGCGTACATTTATCTTGTGCATACTACAATCATAGATGTTAGCGGTCAGTACCTGTGGCGTGAATCTTTTCTGTTTTTGTTTTTTAACGGGAATTGAATCTACATATATAAAATATCGGTTGGCAAGTCGAATAAAAACTTTTGAACGCATGAGGCACCGCGCGTTGTGCAAAGTTTTTAGACTATTATGCGTGCGCGTCTCACGTGGCCGCAGCTTTTGTTTTACGTTGAAATTAATTACGCAAATATTATCAGCCTTTTTTCTTTTTAATTTTAATCGATAGAGAATTCCATATGCCCTTCCAGGATGTTGCACTGACCGACTGCAAGCGACCCTCTATTTGATATGAATGATAAAATGCCCAGACTTTTGCAATGGATTATCGCGGTTATGTCACCACCCCATCATCAATTGAGTGATTTTATGGACGAACTAAGGTGGTGTGCTATTTATTGAAGCTAATATACGTACGTAAGATTTGAGTAAATTGATAATTCTTACCTTTTTGTTCAATATGGCATCGATTTTCACTTCGTCCAGCGAAGACACGTGGGCCGCAATAATTTGGGCAAGTCGTTCGTGGAAATTTTCCATTGTGGTATTGTTCTATGTGTTATTAACAGTTCTATGAATATTGCTTGCACAATTGCACTTGTGATTGTCACCACTCGATGAGGAATGCCTTTATATTTCTGTGTCACCGCAACTGACTGATTTTTTTTTTTTTTTTTTAAATCCAGAAGGTATAAACTAACCGATTTATGGCTATTCTCCGAAGCGCGATCACGGTGCAACTGAGGTTCCTTAAGGATTGCGCAACCTTCTACAAAGTGACAAGCGTTCTCAGCCTTACAAGATACACTATCGTAGAGGGCACAAGGAACGCATAGCTGAACGGCGCAATTTGCACCGCGGATGCAGTAAATTTTTCAAAACAAACCAATCGAACGGCTAACTTCGTGAATGTCTGAATCTATTCATCGTGGAAAAGTCTAACAGAAGTGTTACGTTAATTGCGGTAAAAAACCTATTATGAACAATTTATCAAATTGTTTGAAATACTGAATGTTCAGAGATGTTTCGAAGATTGGCAGGTTTCGAATTTATAAACAAAATATCAGTGGATTCTTGATGAAACAGTACTTGAAAGAACATTTTTGGGTCATTCGCTTCATATGCAATACATTTTTAAAACAATTTTCGTAATACAATGTCGTTTGAGAGCCCGACTACTTCGAATCAACCGCTACCCCGAGACTTGGGGGGGAGGGAAGACGTTGCGGCGGAGGATTCCGAAGCACACCGAGTGCGTCGATCCTAGACCTGATCGCGCTACGCAAAATTTCATAAAAATCTTTTAAAAATATATTGCATTGAGGCTTTGTAGATTTTTTGCTCTGATGATGCACAATCGCATTATAAATCTTACTTATTTATTTCAAAATTTGAAAAGATGCCGATTTCCATTTAAACATCTCTGAATAATGAAATCACTTATAACAATTAGGATTTTAAATTTTGAACAAATCGCAGAATTTTTGCCGATAAGTCTTTGTTCCAGCGTTCTATTGAGTGATTTTGAACTCTTCAACGACGAATTCATATGGGCGTCTTCCACGTCAAACCGGACGGATTTACCGATTTTTGGACCTCTTATTTTTTAAATGAAACGAAACTTTTTTTGCCTATTATATACGCAAAAAGAGCCGATACGTATTCCCACATTCGTCCGAAATATTTTTTTTTCAAAAGTTACAAAATATTCAATTTTGATGCAAAATGACGCCCGCTAAATTTCAAAAATTAATATCTCCGGTTTTATTTGTCGTAGAAAGATGATTGACAGCGCATTTTGAAGGCGAAAGAATAAGGTTAGAGGATAAATTTTATTCACCCGGAAATCATTGAAAATTGCAATTGTTATTAACAAATGAAATGTTTAGTGATATTTTAACATGGAAAGAGCCATTTTTTGAATTCTGAAATAAAATGTCCAGATACCTCATTCAATTCAGAATAGAGAATTTTTTTTTTTTTCATAGAGGTTTGATGGAGTCTATTTTTTATTGAATTATTTATCGGTCGGTGTGTCGCGCCGGGCCCGATCGCACCGCGCGCGACTCATAGAGTAGCACCCGAGAGCGCCTTCATCACTTCAGAACCATTCGGATCCCACAGTAAATGGTTCCGAAGTGATCGCGCGCGGTGTGATCGGGCCCGGCGCGACACACCGACCGATAAATAATTCAATAAAAAATAGACTCCATCAAACCTCCATGAAAAAAAAAAATTCTCTATTCTGAATTGAATGAGGTATCCGAAAATATTTTTTTGAGAATTTTGAAAATGGCTCCTTCCATGTTAAAAATCTCATAGGTTCCAGGATGAAATCAAAAATAGAGAATTCAATAAACGAAACAAAGAAAGATAATGCAAGATAAAACAACGCAACAGTGTTTAAAAATTAGTGATATATCATTGAAATTAACACCAAATCAATTTGAATATTCAAAATCATATATGATGATACAGGACATGAGACCTTGTAGAATAGTAATGTATTTTGAATATCAAAAATAAAACAATAATCAAAAAATTAAAAGGCAATAAACTAAAGAATTTACACGTGTTCCATAAGATATAATATTTGTTTATTTAATGTTCAATAAAAAAAGGTTGAATATATACAAAATAATCAAAAACGAAAATAAAATTCAACAAATCACTATTCAAGAACAGGAAAACTATAAAAAAAATATATTCGAATAAAGAAACAATATGAAATATGTACAAAGTAAGAAAAAAAAGAAAAGAACAAAAAAATTCGTATCTTAAACACTAAATATATAGGCTTACCCTAGGCATAATATTTATGTTTCACTTATTGATAAAATAAAAACGCGCCGCGTTTCGGGGTCCTCCCCGACGACCCTGCCCTTGGCCGCCGCGTTGCTGGCGGTTTTGGCGCCGCCTTCTGTTGGGCCGACCGCCGTACCGGTCCATCACCCGCAGAACTATTTCTGCGATGCGTTCCTATTGACGGCCAGAAAATTGTGATTAGATAATATATCTTCTTTTATTTTATCCAGGGCTTTTCTTAACTATCGTTTTAAATTTCTTAAGCACTATTAATTATATGTATGCCATGCGGGACTTATTATCGCCAACAGCGGTCATGCGAAATTTATGTAACAGATGAATCTACAACCTCGAACGCTAGCGGGTCGGCTTGTGCGTCCAGCTCAGGGTTCGGCCGTTCTGGCGGAACACCCTGCGCTACCGCCACCGCCAAGTTATTCGGTTGCGGTACGGCTTGGCGCGCGTCCTCTTCTTGCAGCAGCCACGGCTGATGCAAGTGCGGCGCCGGAGGCGCCGTCACGCAGCGAGTTGCAGGTTGCTGCTGTTGCTGCCGTGGCGCCTGCTGCTGTTGCTGCCATTGCTGCTGCTGTTGCTGCTTTGGCTGCACAGCGGTTGGCAGCGGCAGCAGTGCCGGTACCTGTGGTACACCCGGCCGAGCAACGAAGTTCTGCACAGAAAAATAAGTTAACACAATACGTACGATTAAGAGTGAGAGAGGGGGATACCAGATATTCGCCCACCTGCGTTAATGGCATCGGGTTTGGCCACCCCCACCATGGAGTTGCGGTGGTCCCCAATCCCGCGGAATTCGCGGGTTCGCTTGGGCCCGCGCTTGGACCCGCGCTTGGACCTGCGCTGGGTCTTGTTTCTTTTGACTTCGAAGAATGTTCTGCTAAGAAAAATACATTATAGGAATCATACATTATGTCCAGCAGGGACCATAGTAGAATTAATCATCGATATTAGGACGGAATTCGCCAATTTTATCATCTATCATTCTTAAGAAAAGTTTACCACCAAAAAAAAAAAAAATATGTACGTAGTAATAGATATACGAATGCCAAGATGAATGGGAGATTGCAATATACTTATTATTGTTTAATAGATTGCCGCATAAAAGGAGAAAGCCTCTGTAGCGTCGGTATTGCCCCAGTTGTTAATTTTTTGGTATAATTTTGTACAAATTTTCGATAGAAATAATATCTTGATGAATTTTTGAATAAAATGTACTTCCTTTGACACAAAAATCTAAATCCACAAGTACTATCCATGTGCAAAATCACGAAAATATCTGAGGCCAAACTGTTCCGCGTCACGTGGAATAGCCCTATCTCGAGAATGCCAAATCTCTTGAGATGCAATACTGCGGTAACCCGAAATTTTAAGCGATGTGAATGCAATACCGTAATAAGTAAAAGAAAATTATCTGACTTCAGTACAATACCATGACGACCCCGAATTTGTTAGGGTAGCTGACCAGCTGACGAGCTGGACGACGCGCGATGACCGTAGAAAATATACACGATTTTTAAGACTTGCAAGACGTGGGACGTTTACGAAAACTCAGTTTATAACAATATACATTCTTGTTCAGCATACCGAACTCTATGACAAACCAAATTTTAAAGGTGATCGAAGCTGTGGGGGTTCGACGATACGATCACTTTTGTTTTTATTAATAAATGGAATACTGATAGTATGTTTTGTTTTGTTGAAAAACTTTTAGTAAAGTATAAAAGTAGTCGTAGAAATAGAATTTAAAACTTCATGATATTCGTGACCGCTATGAACTATTTTTACTCTCGACGTGATTTGTTCTGGATACAATATTTTTTTTTAAATTGTCTACAATATTATTCCTTCATGCTCAAGGTTTATTATACCCTTTTACCATTAGACACGCGATAATACTAACACAATTGACGGATAGTTTCAAACTTAAAAATGGCGTAAAAATAGGATCTATAACAGAGGAAACCAAATTTTCACATGCTAAGACATTTTGGAAAAAGGGGACATAATATAACGAATATTTGAATAAATACTTACGTTCCATTTCTTGTAGCGGCCAGGTGACAACTGACGCTCGACCGATTGCAAAGACCGTAGCTGCGTTAGCGCTTGCGCGGTTTCCCCCTCCCGTTAGGAAAATCGGCTCGGGCTTCCTCGGCACTCGCGTATAAACCGGCGTAAAATTGAAACATAACTGCTACCAGGACGAAAAAAATATCGCAAGGTAGTAGAAATAGTTTCAGAAATGTTCAGCGATTTTTAATGTTTGAATTCAGGATTTTTTTGCCCGTCATTTATGTGTGATCGGCAATCCAATCGCACCGCGCGCAACTCACAGCGGAGCGCCCGAGTGCACCTCCATCACTTCGGAACCGTTCGGAACCCACAGCGAATGGTTTCGAAATAGTTGCGCGCGGTGCGATCGGACCCGGCGCGACGCAGCGACTAATAGATAATTACATGAAAAATAGACTCCATGAAACCTCCATAAATATATCAATTTTTCTCTATTAAAAATTAAATGAGGTATCCGAAAATAATGTTTTCAGAATTCTAAAAATGGCTCTTCGCGTGGTAGGAAGACATCAAACGTTTGATTTGTTATTAGCAATTGGAATTTGCAATGATTTCCAAGTGAACAATATTTTATCTGAAAGCTTATTATTTCACCCTCATAATGCGCTGTCCATCATTTTTGGACGACGAATAGAACCGGAGATATTAATTCTTGAAGCTCACCGGACGTTCGTTTTGCATCGAAATTTGATGTGTTGTAACTTTTGAAAAAAAAATTATTTCGAACGAACACCGAAACACGTATCAGCTCTTTTGGCGTATATAATACGCGGAAAAAGTTTCGTTTCATTTAAAAAATCAGAGTTGAAAAAATGGCTCAATACGTCCGGTTTGACATTGAATCGCCCAGCTTAGAGAAATGAATCAAACGGGGTTCCAGATGATGCGGGTGAGCAGCAAGATGCGATATGATGATGTATTACAAATTATGATTCTCCCTCGATTCGGAACTTTGAATGTCGTAAAAATCGTAAACTGTGGTGGAATTGTGGTCGAATATTAAGTGGAACATGTGCGTAGGTATAATGACAGTTGACGTGACGAACTTAAAAACCTGGCAATAAACTGTAAATTAACTTGTAATAAAATATTACATGTATGTATTAGGGGCCTACAACGAAAAATACAGTATTTTCCGTTATGCGTAGGAGGACTCGACGCAGGGTGGACGGCGCCGCGTCGGTCCGAAGACGGTTTCTGCGGACACCGGCGCTTGGGGTTTTCTTACCTTTGTTTTAGAACTTCGACAACATTCCACTGTTCAATTTCACGGTCGATGAACAGCAATTGTGTTCACGCTTTAGTAACCGGAAGTTGAGTGTTCTTCGTAAGCGTGTTCAAGGATCAACCTCACTTACCTGATGTAACTACTTTTATTTATGCGAGCCGAATCTGACAATGATCGGTGGACTCTTTTGAATAACTGAAACTATTTTTCAGTACGATTTGGAGCCGATAGACATGAATGTCACGTTAAATTCTATGAATATAGGTTAGTGAGACATTTCACTGTTCGTCTGTGCAGCAGTCACAATGAAACGGACGAATTCGAATTATAGTCCGATATGCAGATGTGAAAAGATTTGAAGATTTACCATTGCGATCTTCATCGAACGACAAAATCGCAGAAATGTATGACTGAAAGTGGCTTCCGCAACCTCGATCGATATGGAATATTTTTTTCATACATTCTGATTATCAGAGTAACACGTATGTCGATCTGCAACGCCGAAAAATCCCTAGTTTGGGACTTGTAATTTTTCAAAAAAAATTATCACTCGCGGGGGTGTTAGGTTGAGGGTGGCTTCCGCAACCTCGATCGATATGAAAGATTTTTTTCATACATTATGATTATCAAAGTAACACGTATGTCGATTTGCAACGCCGAAAGATTTCTAGTTTGGGACTCGTAATTTTTCAAAGAAAATTATCACTCGCGGGGGTGTCAGGTTGAGGGTGGCTTCCGCAACCTCAATCGATATGGGATATCCTTTTCATACATTCTGATTATTAGAGTAACACGTACGTCGAGTTGCAACGCCGAAGGATCCCTAGTTTGGGACTTGTAATTTTTTGAAGAAAATGATCACTCGCGGGGATATCAGGTTAAGGGTGGCTTCCGGTACCTCGATCGATATAAAATATTTTTTTCCTACATTCTGATTAGAAGAAAAACACGTACGTCAAGTTGCAACGCCAAAAAATTTTTAGTTTGGGACTTGTAATTTTTCAAAGAAAATTATCACTCGCGGTGGTGTCAGGTGAAGGGTGGCTTCCGCAACCTCGACCGGGATGCATCATTTCTTTCATGAATTCTGATCATCAGAGTAACACGTACGTCGAGTTGCAACGCCGGAAGATTCCTAGTTTGGGACTTGTAATTCTTCAAAGAAAATTATCACTCGCGGTGGTGTCAGGTGAAGGGTGGCTTCCGCAACCTTGATCGGGATGCGATATTCTTTTCAGACATTTTAATCATTAGAGTAACACAAACGTCGAGTTGCAACGCCAAAACATCATTGGTTTGGGACTTGTAATTTTTCAAAGAAAATTATCACTTGCGGGGGTGTCAGGTTAAGGGTGGCTTCCGCAACCTCGATCGATATGGAATATCCTCTCCATACATTCTGATTATCAGAGTAACACGTACGTCGAGTTGCAACGCCGAAAGATTCTTAGTTTGAGACTTGTAATTTTTCAAAGAAAATTATCACTCGCGGTGGTGTCAGGTGAAGGGTGGCTTCCGCAACCTCGATCGGGATGCGATATTCTTTTCAGACATTTTGATCATCAGAGTAACACAAACGTCGAGTTGCAACGCCAAAACATCATTAGTTTGGGACTTGTAATTTTTCAAAGAAAGTTAATAATCGCGGTGGTGTCAGGTGAAGGGTGGCTTTCGCAACCTCGACCGGGATGCATCATTCCTTTCATGAATTCTGATCATCAGAGTAACACGTGAGTCCATTTGCAACGCCGAAAGATTTCTAGTTTGGGACTTGTGATTCTTCAAAGAAAGTTAATAATCGCGGGGGGGTGTCAGGTTAAGGGTGGCTTCCGCAACCTCGACCGGGATGCATCATTTCTTTCATGAATTATGATCATCAGAGTAACACGTATGTCGAGTTGCAACGCCGGGAGATTCCTAGTTTGGGACTTGTAATTCTTCAAAGAAAATTATCACTCGCGGGGGTGTCAGGTTGAGGGTGGCTTTCGCAACCTCGATCAATATGGAATATTTTTCTCATACATTCTGATTATCAGAAAAACACGTTCGTCGATTTGCAACGCCGAAGGATTCTTAGTTTGAGACTTGTAATTTTTCAAAGAAAATTATCACTAGCGGAGGTGTTAGATTGAAGGTGGCTTTCGCAACCTCGATCGATATGAAAGATCCTTTTCATACATTCTGATCATCGGAGAAACACGTAAGTCGATTTGCAACGCCAAAAGATCTCTAGTTTGGGACTTGTGATTTTTCGAAGAAAATTATCACTCGCGGTGGTGTCAGGTGAAGGGTGGCTTCCGCAACCTCGATCAGGATGCAATTTTTGTTTCATGAATTCTGATCATCAGAGTAACACGTATGTCGATTTGCAACGCCGAAAGATCCCTAGTTTGGGACTTGTAATTTTTCAAAGAAAATTATCACTCGCGGGGGTGTCAGGTTGAGGGTGGCTTCCGCAACCTCGACCGGGATGCATCATTTCTTTCATGAATTCTGATCATCAGAGTAACACGTACGTCGAGTTGCAACGCCGGGAGATTCCTAGTTTGGGACTTGTAATTCTTCAAAGAAAATTATCACTCGCGGGGGTGTCAGGTTGAGGGTGGCTCCCGCAACCTCGATCGGGATGCGATATTCTTTTCAGACATTTTAATCATTAGAGTAACACAAACGTCGAGTTGCAACGCCAAAACATCATTAGATTGGGACTTGTAATTTTTCAATGAAAGTTAATAATCGCGGTGGTGTCAGGTGAAGGGTGGCTTCCGCAACCTCGACCGGGATGCATCATTTCTTTCATGAATTCTGATCATCAGAGTAACACGTACGTCGAGTTGCAACGCCGGGAGATTCCTAGGTTGGGACTTGTAATTTTTCAAAGAAAATTATCACTTGCGGGGGTGTCAGGTTAAGGGTGGCTTCCGCAACCTCGATCGATATGGAATATTTTTTTCATACATTCTGATTATCAGAGAAACACGTACGTCGATATGCAACGCTGAAAGATTCTTAGTTCGAGACTTGTGATTTTTCAAAGAAAATTATCACTAGCGGAGGTGTTAGGTTGAAGGTGGCTTTCGCAACCTCGATCGATATGAAAGATCCTTTTCATACATTCTGATCATCGGAGAAACACGTAAGTCGATTTGCAACGCCGAAAGATCTCTAGTTTGGGACTTGTAATTTTTCAAAGAAAATTATCACTCGCGGTGGTGTCAGGTGAAGGGTGGCTTCCGCAACCTCGATCGGGATGCGATATTCTTTTCAGACATTCTAATCATCAGAGTAACACGTATGTCGATTTGCAACGCCGGAAGATCCCTAGGTTGGGACTTGTAATTTTTCAAAGAAAATTATCACTTGCGGGGGTGTCAGGTTAAGGGTGGCTTCCGCAACCTCGATCGATATGGAATATTTTTTTCATACATCCTGATTATCAGAGAAACACGTACGTCGATATGCAACGCCGAAAGATTCTTAGTTCGAGACTTGTGATTTTTCAAAGAAAATTATCACTAGCGGAGGTGTTAGGTTGAAGGTGGCTTCCGCAACCTCGATCGATATGAAAGATTCTTTTCATACATTCTGATTATCGGAGAAACACGTAAGTCGATTTGCAACGCCGAAAGATCTCTAGTTTGGGACTTGTGATTTTCTGAAGAAAATTATCACTCGCGGTGGTGTCAGGTGAAGGGTGGCTTCCGCAACCTCGATCGAGATGCAATATTCTTTTAATACATTCTGACTATCAGAATAAGACGTATGCCGATTTGTAACGCCAAAAGATCCCTAGTTTGGGACTTGTAATTCTGCAGAGAAAATTATCACTTGCGGGGGTGTCAGGTTAGGTGGCTTCCGCAACCTCGATCAATAGGAAATATTCTTTTCATACATTCTGAACATCAGAGTGACACGTACGTCAAGTTGAAACGCCGAGAGATTCTTAGTTTGGAACTTGTAATTTTTCAAAGAAAATTATCACTCGCGGGGGTGTCAGGTTGAGGGTGGCTTCCGCAACCTCGATCGATATGGAATATTCTCTTCACACATTCTGATTATTAGAGTAACACGTACGTCGAGTTGCAACGCCGGAAGATTCTTAGTTTGAGACTTGTAATTTTTCAAAGAAAATTATCACTCGCGGTGGTGTCAGGTGAAGGGTGGCTTCCGCAACCTCGATCGGGATGCGATATTCTTCTCAGACATTTTAATCATCAGAGTAACACGTATGTCGATTTGCAACGCCGGAAGATCCCTAGTTTGGGACTTGTAATTTTTCGAAGAAAATTATCACTTGCGGGGGTGTCAGGTTAAGGGTGGCTTCCGCAACCTCGATCGATATGGAATATCCTCTCCATACATTCTGATTATTAGAGTAACAAGTACGTCGAGTTGCAACGCCGAAAGATTCTTAGTTTGAGACTTGTAATTTTTCAAAGAAAATTATCACTCGCGGTGGTGTCAGGTGAAGGGTAGCTTCCGCAACCTCGATCGGGATGCATCATTTCTTTCATGAATTCTGATCATCAGAGTAACACGTGCGTCGAGTTGCAACGCCGGGAAATTCCTAGTTTGGGACTTGTAATTCTTCGAAGAAAATTATCACTCGCGGTGGTGTCAGGTGAAGGGTGGCTTCCGCAACCTCGATCGGGATGCGATATTCTTTTCAGACATTTTAATCATTAGAGTAACACAAACGTCGAGTTGCAACGCCAAAACATTATTAGTTTGGGACTTGTAATTTTTCAATGAAAGTTAATAATCGCGGTGGTGTCAGGTAAAGGGTGGCTTCCGCAACCTCGACCGGGATGCATCATTTCTCTCATGAATTCTGATCATCAGAGTAACACGTACGTCGAGTTGCAACGCCAGGAGATTCCTAGTTTGGGACTTGTAATTCTTCGAAGAAAATTATCACTCGCGGTGGTGTCGGGTGAAGGGTGGCTTCCGCAACCTCGATTGGGATGCGATATTCTTTTCAGACATTTTAATCATTGGAGTAACACAAACGTCGAGTTGCAACGCCAAAACATTATTAGTTTGGGACTTGTAATTTTTCAAAGAAAATTATCACTTGCGGGGGTGTCAGGTTAAGGGTGGCTTCCGCAACCTCGATCGATATGGAATATCCTCCCCATACATTCTGATTATTAGAGTAACACGTACGTCAAGTCGCAACGCCGAAAGATTCTTAGTTTGAGACTTGTAATTTTTCAAAGAAAATTATCACTAGCGGAGGTGTTAGGTTGAAGGTGGCTTCCGCAACCTTGATCGATATGAAAGATCCTTCTCATACATTCTGATTATCAGAGAAACACGTAAGTCGATTTGCAACGCCGAAAGATCTCTAGTTTGGGACTTGTGATTTTTTGAAGAAAATTATTACTCGCGGTGGTGTCAGGTGGAGGGTGGCTTCCGCAACCTCGATCAGGATGCAATTTTTGTTTCATAAATTCTGATCATCAGAGTAACACGTGAGTCCATTTGCAACGCCGAAAGATTTCTAGTTTGGGACTTGTAATTCTCCAAAGAAAGTTAATAATCGCGGGGGTGTCAGGTTAAGGGTGGCTTCCGCAACCTCGACCGGGATGCATCATTTCTTCCATGAATTCTGATCATCAGAGTAACACGTACGTCGAGTTGCAACGCCGGGGGATACCTAGTTTGGGACTTGTAATTCTTCAAAGAAAATTATCACTCGCGGGGGTGTCAGGTGAAGGGTGGCTTCCGCAACCTCGATCGGGATGCGATATTCTTTTCAGACATTTCAATTATCAGAGTAACACGTATGTCGATTTGCAACGCCGAAAGATCCCTAGTTTGGGACTTGTAATTTTTCAAAGAAAATTATCACTCGCGGTGGTGTCAGGTGAAGGGTGGCTTCCGCAACCTCGATCGGGATGCGATATTCTTTTCAGACATTTTAATCATCAGAGTAACACGTATGTCGATTTGCAACGCCGAAAGATCCCTAGTTTGGGACTTGTAATTTTTCAAAGAAAATTATCACTTGCGGGGGTGTCAGGTTAAGGGTGGCTTCCGCAACCTCGATCGATATGGAATATCCTCCCCATACATTCTGATTATTAGAGTAACAAGTACGTCGAGTTGCAACGCCGAAAGATTCTTAGTTTGAGACTTGTAATTTTTTAAAGAAAATGATCACTCGCGGTGGTGTCAGGTGAAGGGTGGCTTTCGCAACCTTGATCGGGATGCGATATTCTTTTCAGACATTTCAATCATTAGAGTAACACAAACGTCGAGTTGCAACGCCAAAACATCATTAGATTGGGACTTGTAATTTTTCAATGAAAGTTAATAATCGCGGTGGTGTCAGGTGAAGGGTGGCTTCCGCAACCTCGACCGGGATGCATCATTTCTTTCATGAATTCTGATCATCAGAGTAACACGTACGTCGAGTTGCAACGCCGGGAGATTTCTAGTTTGGGACTTGTAATTCTTCAAAGAAAATTATCACTCGCGGTGGTGTCAGGTGAAGGGTGGCTTCCGCAACCTCGATCGGGATGCGATATTCTTTTCAGACATTTTAATCATTAGAGTAACACAAACGTCGAGTTGCAACGCCAAAACATTATTAGTTTGGGACTTGTAATTTTTCAATGAAAGTTAATAATCGCGGTGGTGTCAGGTAAAGGGTGGCTTCCGCAACCTCGACCGGGATGCATCATTTCTTCCATGAATTCTGATCATCAGAGTAACACGTACGTCGAGTTGCAACGCCAGGAGATTCCTAGTTTGGGACTTGTAATTCTTCAAAGAAAATTATCACTCGCGGTGGTGTCGGGTGAAGGGTGGCTTCCGCAACCTCGATTGGGATGCGATATTCTTTTCAGACATTTTAATCATTGGAGTAACACAAACGTCGAGTTGCAACGCCAAAACATTATTAGTTTGGGACTTGTAATTTTTCAAAGAAAATTATCACTTGCGGGGGTGTCAGGTTAAGGGTGGCTTCCGCAACCTCGATCGATATGGAATATCCTCCCCATACATTCTGATTATTAGAGTAACACGTACGTCAAGTCGCAACGCCGAAAGATTCTTAGTTTGAGACTTGTAATTTTTCAAAGAAAATCATCACTAGCGGAGGTGTTAGGTTGAAGGTGGCTTCCGCAACCTCGATCGATATGAAAGATCCTTTTCATACATTCTGATTATCAGAGAAACACGTAAGTCGATTTGCAACGCCGAAAGATCTCTAGTTTGGGACTTGTGATTTTATGAAGAAAATTATTACTCGCGGTGGTGTCAGGTGGAGGGTGGCTTCCGCAACCTCGATCAGGATGCAATTTTTGTTTCATAAATTCTGATCATCAGAGTAACACGTGAGTCCATTTGCAACGCCGAAAGATTTCTAGTTTGGGACTTGTAATTCTCCAAAGAAAGTTAATAATCGCGGGGGTGTCAGGTTAAGGGTGGCTTCCGCAACCTCGACCGGGATGCATCATTTCTTTCATGAATTCTGATCATCAGAGTAACACGTACGTCGAGTTGCAACGCCGGGGGATACCTAGTTTGGGACTTGTAATTCTTCAAAGAAAATTATTACTCGCGGGGGTGTCAGGTGAAGGGTGGCTTCCGCAACCTCGATCGGGATGCGATATTCTTCTCAGACATTTTAATCATCAGAGTAACACGTATGTCGATTTGCAACGCCGAAAGATCCCTAGTTTGGGACTTGTAATTTTTCAAAGAAAATTATCACTTGCGGGGGTGTCAGGTGGAGGGTGGCTTCCGCAACCTCGATCGATATGGAATATCCTTTTCATACATTCTGATTATCAGAGAAACACGTACGTCGATTTGCAACGCCGAAAGATTCTTAGTTTGAGACTTGTAATTTTTCAAAGAAAATTATCACTCGCGGTGGTGTCAGGTGAAGGGTGGCTTCCGCAACCTCGATCGGGATGCGATATTCTTTTCAGACATTTTAATCATCAGAGTACCACGTATGTCGATTTGCAACGCCGAAAGATCCCTAGTTTGGGACTTGTAATTTTTCAAAGAAAATTATCACTTGCGGGGGTGTCAGGTGGAGGGTGGATTCCGCAACCTCGATCAGGATGCAATTTTTGTTTCATAAATTCTGATCATCAGAGTAACACGTGAGTCCATTTGCAACGCCGAAAGATTTCTAGTTTGGGACTTGTAATTCTCCAAAGAAAGTTAATAATCGCGGGGGTGTCAGGGTAAGGGTGGCTTCCGCAACCTCGACCGGGATGCATCATTTCTTTCATGAATTCTGATCATCAGAGTAACACGTACGTCGAGTTGCAACGCCGGGGGATACCTAGTTTGGGACTTGTAATTCTTCAAAGAAAATTATCACTCGCGGGGGTGTCAGGTTGAGGGTGGCTTCCGCAACCTCGATCGATATGGAATATTCTTTTCATACATTCTGATTATCAGAGAAACACGGACGTCGATTTGCAACGCCGAAAGATTCTTAGTTTGAGACTTGTAATTTTTCAAAGAAAATTATCACTCGCGGTGGTGTCAGGTGAAGGGTGGCTTCCGCAACCTCGATCGGGATGCGATATTCTTTTCAGACATTTTAATCATCAGAGTAACACGTATGTCGATTTGCAACGCCGAAAGATCCCTAGTTTGGGACTTGTAATTTTTCAAAGAAAATTATCACTTGCGGGGGTGTCAGGTTAAGGGTGGCTTCCGCAACCTCGATCGATATGGAATATCCTCCCCATACATTCTGATTATTAGAGTAACAAGTACGTCGAGTTGCAACGCCGAAAGATTCTTAGTTTGAGACTTGTAATTTTTTAAAGAAAATGATCACTCGCGGTGGTGTCAGGTGAAGGGTGGCTTCCGCAACCTTGATCGGGATGCGATATTCTTTCCAGACATTTCAATCATTAGAGTAACACAAACGTCGAGTTGCAACGCCAAAACATCATTAGATTGGGACTTGTAATTTTTCAATGAAAGTTAATAATCGCGGTGGTGTCAGGTGAAGGGTGGCTTCCGCAACCTCGACCGGGATGCATCATTTCTTTCATGAATTCTGATCATCAGAGTAACACGTACGTCGAGTTGCAACGCCGGGAGATTTCTAGTTTGGGACTTGTAATTCTTCAAAGAAAATTATCACTTGCGGTGGTGTCAGGTGAAGGGTGGCTTCCGCAACCTCGATCGGGATGCGATATTCTTTTCAGACATTTTAATCATTAGAGTAACACAAACGTCGAGTTGCAACGCCAAAACATCATTAGTTTGAGACTTGTAATTTTTCAAAGAAAATTATCACTTGCGGTGGTGTCAGGTTAAGGGTGGCTTCCGCAACCTCGACCGGGATGCATCATTCCTTTCATGAATTCTGATCATCAGAGTAACACGTACGTCGAGTTGCAACGCCGGGAGATTCCTAGTTTGGGACTTGTAATTCTTCAAAGAAAATTATCACTCGCGGGGGTGTCAGGTTGAGGGTCGCTTCCGCAACCTCGATCGATATGGAATATTTTTTTCATACATTCTGATTATCAGAGAAACACGTACGTCGATTTGCAACGCCGAAAGATTTTTAGTTTGAGACTTGTGACTTTTCAAAGAAAATTATCACTCGCGGGGGTGTCAGGTTAAGGGTGGCTTCCGCAACCTCGATCAATAGAAAATATTCTTTTCATACATTCTGAACATCAGAGTGACACGTACGTCAAGTTGGAACGCCGAGAGATTCTTAGTTTGGAACTTGTAATTTTTCAAAGAAAATTATCACTCGCGGGGGTGTCAGGTTGAGGGTGGCTTCCACAACCTCGATCGATATGAAATATTCTCTCCATACATTCTGATTATTAGAGTAACACGTACGTCGAGTTGCAACGCCGGAAGATTCTTAGTTTGAGACTTGTAATTTTTCAAAGAAAATTATCACTCGCCGTGGTGTCAGGTGAAGGGTGGCTTCCGCAACCTCGATCGGGATGCGAAATTCTTTTCAGACATTTTAATCATCAGAGTAACACGTATGTCGATTTGCAACGCCGGAAGATCCCTAGTTTGGAACTTGTAATTTTTCAAAGAAAATTATCACTTGCGGGGGTGTCAGGTTAAGGGTGGCTTCCGCAACCTCGATCGATATGGAATATCCTCTCCATACATTCTGATTATTAGAGTAACAAGTACGTCGAGTTGCAACGCCGAAAGATTCTTAGTTTGAGACTTGTAATTTTTCAAAGAAAATTATCACTCGCGGTGGTGTCAGGTGAAGGGTGGCTTTCGCAACCTTGATCGGGATGCGATATTCTTTTCAGACATTCCAATCATTAGAGTGACACAAACGTCGAGTTGCAACGCCAAAACATCATCAGATTGGGACTTGTAATTTTTCAATGAAAGTTAATAATCGCGGTGGTGTCAGGTGAAGGGTGGCTTCCGCAACCTCGACCGGGATGCATCATTCCTTTCATGAATTCTGATCATCAGAGTAACACGTACGTCGAGTTGCAACGCCGGGAGATTTCTAGTTTGGGACTTGTAATTCTTCAAAGAAAATTATCACTCGCGGTGGTGTCAGGTGAAGGGTGGCTTCCGCAACCTCGATCGGGATGCGATATTCTTTTCAGACATTTTAATCATTAGAGTAACACAAACGTCGAGTTGCAACGCCAAAACATTATTAGTTTGGGACTTGTAATTCTTCAAAGAAAATTATCACTCGCGGTGGTGTCAGGTGAAGGGTGGCTTCCGCAACCTTGATCGGGATGCGATATTCTTTTCAGACATTTTAATTATCAGAGTAACACGTATGTCGATTTGCAACGCCGAAAGATCCCTAGTTTGGGACTTATAATTTTTCAAAGAAAATTATCACTTGCGGGGGTGTCAGGTTAAGGGTGGCTTCCGCAACCTCGATCGATATGGAATATCCTCTCTATACATTCTGATTATCAGAGTAACAAGTACGTCGAGTTGCAACGCCAAAAGATTCTTAGTTTGAGACTTGTAATTTTTCAAAGAAAATTATCACTCGCGGTGGTGTCAGGTGAAGGGTGGCTTCCGCAACCTTGATCGGAATGCGATATTCTTTTCAGACATTTTAATCATTAGACTAACACAAACGTCGAGTTGCAACGCCAAAACATCATTAGATTGGAACTTGTAATTTCTCAATGAAAGTTAATAATCGCGGTGGTGTCAGGTGAAGGGTGCCTTCCGCAACCTCGACCGGGATGCATTATTTCTTTCATGAATTCTGATCATCAGAGTAACACGTACGTCGAGTTGCAACGCCGGGAGATTCCTAGTTTGGGACTTGTCATTCTCCAAAGAAAATTATCACTCGCGGTGGTGTCAGGTGAAGGGTGGTTTCCGCAACCTCGATCGGGATGCATCATTTCTTTTATGAATTCTGATCATCAGAGTAACACGTACGTCGAGTTGCAACGCCGGGAGATTCCTAGTTTGGGACTTGTAATTCTTCAAAGAAAATTATCACTCGCGGGGGTGTCAGGTTGAGGGTCGCTTCCGCAACCTCGATCGATATGGAATATTTTTTTCATACATTCTGATTATCAGAAAAACACGTACGTCGATTTGCAACGCCAGAAGATCCCTAGTTTGGGACTTGTAATTTTTCAAAGAAAATTATCACTTGCGGGGGTGTCAGGTTAAGGGTGGCTTCCGCAACCTCGATCGATATGTAATATCCTCTCCATACATTCTGATTATTAGAGTAACAATTACGTCGAGTTGCAACGCCGAAAGATTCTTAGTTTGAGACTTAAAATTTTTCAAAGAAAATTGTCACTCGCGGTGGTGTCAGGTGAAGGGTGGCTTCCGCAACCTCGATCGGGATGCGATATTCTTTTGAGACATTTTAATCATTAAAGTAACACAAACGTCGAGTTGCAACGCCAAAACATCATTAGATTGGGACTTGTAATTTTTCAATGAAAGTTAATAATCGCGGTGGTGTCAGGTGGAGGGTGGCTTCCGCAACCTCGACCGGGATGCATCATTTCTTTCATGAATTCTGATCATCAGAGTCACACGTACGTCGAGTTGCAACGCCGGGAGATTCCTAGTTTGGGACTTGTAATTCTTCAAAGAAAATTATCACTTGCGGGGGTGTCAGGTTAAGGGTGGCTTCCGCAACCTCGATCGATATGGAATATCCTCTCCATACATTCTGATTATTAGAGTAACAAGTACGTCGAGTTGCGACGCCGAAAGATTCTTAGTTTGAGACTTGTAATTTTTCAAAGAAAATTATCACTCGCGGTGGTGTCAGGTGAAGGGTGGCTTCCGCAACCTTGATCGGGATGCGATATTCTTTTCAGACATTTTAATCATTAGAGTAACACAAACGTCGAGTTGCAACGCCAAAACATTATTAGTTTGGGACTTGTAATTTTTCAAAGAAAATTATCACTTGCGGGGGTGTCAGGTTAAGGGTGGCTTCCGCAACCTCGATCGATATGGAATATCCTCTCCATACATTCTGATTATTAGAGTAACAAGTACGTCGAGTTGCGACGCCGAAAGATTCTTAGTTTGAGACTTGTAATTTTTCAAAGAAAATTGTCACTCGCGGTGGTGTCAGGTGAAGGGTGGCTTCCGCAACCTCGATCGGGATGCGATATTATTTTCAGACATTTCAATCATTAGAGTAACACAAACGTCGAGTTGCAACGCCAAAACATCATCAGATTGGGACTTGTAATTTTTCAATGAAAGTTAATAATCGCGGTGGTGTCAGGTGAAGGGTGGCTTCCACAACCTCGACCGGGATGCATCATTCCTTTCATGAATTCTGATCATCAGAGTAACACGTACGTCGAGTTGCAACGCCGGGAGATTTCTAGTTTGGGACTTGTAATTCTTCAAAGAAAATTATCACTCGCGGTGGTGTCAGGTGAAGGGTGGCTTCCGCAACCTCGATCGGGATGCGATATTCTTTTCAGACATTTTAATCATTAGAGTAACACAAACGTCGAGTTGCAACGCCAAAACATTATTAGTTTGGGACTTGTAATTTTTCAATGAAAGTTAATAATCGCGGTGGTGTCAGGTAAAGGGTGGCTTCCGCAACCTCGACCGGGATGCATCATTTCTTTCATGAATTCTGATCATCAGAGTAACACGTACGTCGAGTTGCAACGCCAGGAGATTCCTAGTTTGGGACTTGTAATTCTTCGAAGAAAATTATCACTCGCGGTGGTGTCGGGTGAAGGGTGGCTTCCGCAACCTCGATTGGGATGCGATATTCTTTTCAGACATTTTAATCATTGGAGTAACACAAACGTCGAGTTGCAACGCCAAAACATTATTAGTTTGGGACTTGTAATTTTTCAAAGAAAATTATCACTTGCGGGGGTGTCAGGTTA
Organism: Athalia rosae; assembly: GCF_917208135.1. Lineage (NCBI taxonomy): Eukaryota > Metazoa > Arthropoda > Insecta > Hymenoptera > Athaliidae > Athalia > Athalia rosae. The sequence continues at coordinate 12,348,001 of NC_064028.1, forward strand.
AGGGTGGCTTCCGCAACCTCGATCGATATGGAATATCCTCCCCATACATTCTGATTATTAGAGTAACACGTACGTCAAGTCGCAACGCCGAAAGATTCTTAGTTTGAGACTTGTAATTTTTCAAAGAAAATTATCACTAGCGGAGGTGTTAGGTTGAAGGTGGCTTCCGCAACCTCGATCGATATGAAAGATCCTTTTCATACATTCTGATTATCAGAGAAACACGTAAGTCGATTTGCAACGCCGAAAGATCTCTAGTTTGAAACTTGTGATTTTTTGAAGAAAATTATTACTCGCGGTGGTGTCAGGTGGAGGGTGGCTTCCGCAACCTCGATCAGGATGCAATTTTTGTTTCATAAATTCTGATCATCAGAGTAACACGTGAGTCCATTTGCAACGCCGAAAGATTTCTAGTTTGGGACTTGTAATTCTCCAAAGAAAGTTAATAATCGCGGGGGTGTCAGGTTAAGGGTGGCTTCCGCAACCTCGACCGGGATGCATCATTTCTTTCATGAATTCTGATCATCAGAGTAACACGTACGTCGAGTTGCAACGCCGGGGGATACCTAGTTTGGGACTTGTAATTCTTCAAAGAAAATTATCACTCGCGGGGGTGTCAGGTGAAGGGTGGCTTCCGCAACCTCGATCGGGATGCGATATTCTTCTCAGACATTTTAATCATCAGAGTAACACGTATGTCGATTTGCAACGCCGAAAGATCCCTAGTTTGGGACTTGTAATTTTTCAAAGAAAATTATCACTTGCGGGGGTGTCAGGTGGAGGGTGGCTTCCGCAACCTCGATCGATATGGAATATCCTTTTCATACATTCTGATTATCAGAGAAACACGTACGTCGATTTGCAACGCCGAAAGATTCTTAGTTTGAGACTTGTAATTTTTCAAAGAAAATTATCACTCGCGGTGGTGTCAGGTGAAGGGTGGCTTCCGCAACCTCGATCGGGATGCGATATTCTTTTCAGACATTCTAATCATCAGAGTACCACGTATGTCGATTTGCAACGCCGAAAGATCCCTAGTTTGGGACTTGTAATTTTTCAAAGAAAATTATCACTTGCGGGGGTGTCAGGTGGAGGGTGGATTCCGCAACCTCGATCAGGATGCAATTTTTGTTTCATAAATTCTGATCATCAGAGTAACACGTGAGTCCATTTGCAACGCCGAAAGATTTCTAGTTTGGGACTTGTAATTCTCCAAAGAAAGTTAATAATCGCGGGGGTGTCAGGGTAAGGGTGGCTTCCGCAACCTCGACCGGGATGCATCATTTCTTTCATGAATTCTGATCATCAGAGTAACACGTACGTCGAGTTGCAACGCCGGGGGATACCTAGTTTGGGACTTGTAATTCTTCAAAGAAAATTATCACTCGCGGGGGTGTCAGGTTGAGGGTGGCTTCCGCAACCTCGATCGATATGGAATATTCTTTTCATACATTCTGATTATCAGAGAAACACGGACGTCGATTTGCAACGCCGAAAGATTCTTAGTTTGAGACTTGTAATTTTTCAAAGAAAATTATCACTCGCGGTGGTGTCAGGTGAAGGGTGGCTTCCGCAACCTCGATCGGGATGCGATATTCTTTTCAGACATTTAATTCATCAGAGTAACACGTATGTCGATTTGCAACGCCGAAAGATCCCTAGTTTGGGACTTGTAATTTTTCAAAGAAAATTATCACTTGCGGGGGTGTCAGGTTAAGGGTGGCTTCCGCAACCTCGATCGATATGGAATATCCTCCCCATACATTCTGATTATTAGAGTAACAAGTACGTCGAGTTGCAACGCCGAAAGATTCTTAGTTTGAGACTTGTAATTTTTTAAAGAAAATGATCACTCGCGGTGGTGTCAGGTGAAGGGTGGCTTCCGCAACCTTGATCGGGATGCGATATTCTTTCCAGACATTTCAATCATTAGAGTAACACAAACGTCGAGTTGCAACGCCAAAACATCATTAGATTGGGACTTGTAATTTTTCAATGAAAGTTAATAATCGCGGTGGTGTCAGGTGAAGGGTGGCTTCCGCAACCTCGACCGAGATGCATCATTTCTTTCATGAATTCTGATCATCAGAGTAACACGTACGTCGAGTTGCAACGCCGGGAGATTTCTAGTTTGGGACTTGTAATTCTTCAAAGAAAATTATCACTCGCGGTGGTGTCAGGTGAAGGGTGGCTTCCGCAACCTCGATCGATATGGAATATCCTCTCTATACATTCTGATTATCAGAGTAACAAGTACGTCGAGTTGCAACGCCAAAAGATTCTTAGTTTGAGACTTGTAATTTTTCAAAGAAAATTATCACTTGCGGTGGTGTCAGGTTAAGGGTGGCTTCCGCAACCTCGACCGGGATGCATCATTCCTTTCATGAATTCTGATCATCAGAGTAACACGTACGTCGAGTTGCAACGCCGGGAGATTCCTAGTTTGGGACTTGTAATTCTTCAAAGAAAATTATCACTCGCGGGGGTGTCAGGTTGAGGGTCGCTTCCGCAACCTCGATCGATATGGAATATTTTTTTCATACATTCTGATTATCAGAGAAACACGTACGTCGATTTGCAACGCCGAAAGATTTTTAGTTTGAGACTTGTGACTTTTCAAAGAAAATTATCACTCGCGGGGGTGTCAGGTTAAGGGTGGCTTCCGCAACCTCGATCAATAGAAAATATTCTTTTCATACATTCTGAACATCAGAGTGACACGTACGTCAAGTTGGAACGCCGAGAGATTCTTAGTTTGGAACTTGTAATTTTTCAAAGAAAATTATCACTCGCGGGGGTGTCAGGTTGAGGGTGGCTTCCACAACCTCGATCGATATGAAATATTCTCTCCATACATTCTGATTATTAGAGTAACACGTACGTCGAGTTGCAACGCCGGAAGATTCTTAGTTTGAGACTTGTAATTTTTCAAAGAAAATTATCACTCGCCGTGGTGTCAGGTGAAGGGTGGCTTCCGCAACCTCGATCGGGATGCGAAATTCTTTTCAGACATTTTAATCATCAGAGTAACACGTATGTCGATTTGCAACGCCGGAAGATCCATAGTTTGGAACTTGTAATTTTTCAAAGAAAATTATCACTTGCGGGGGTGTCAGGTTAAGGGTGGCTTCCGCAACCTCGATCGATATGGAATATCCTCTCCATACATTCTGATTATTAGAGTAACAAGTACGTCGAGTTGCAACGCCGAAAGATTCTTAGTTTGAGACTTGTAATTTTTCAAAGAAAATTATCACTCGCGGTGGTGTCAGGTGAAGGGTGGCTTCCGCAACCTCGATCGGGATGCGATATTCTTTTCAGACATTTTAATCATTAAAGTAACACAAACGTCGAGTTGCAACGCCAAAACATCATTAGATTGGGACTTGTAATTTTTCAATGAAAGTTATTAATCGCGGTGGTGTCCGGTGGAGGGTGGCTTCCGCAACCTCGACCGGGATGCATCATTTCTTCCATGAATTCTGATCATCAGAGTAACACGTACGTCGAGTTGCAACGCCGGGAGATTTCTAGTTTGGGACTTGTAATTCTTCAAAGAAGATTATCACTCGCGGTGGTGTCAGGTGAAGGGTGGCTTCCGCAACCTCGATCGGGATGCGATATTCTTTTCAGACATTTTAATCATTAGAGTAACACAAACGTCGAGTTGCAACGCCAAAACATTATTAGTTTGGGACTTGTAATTCTTCAAAGAAAATTATCACTCGCGGTGGTGTCAGGTGAAGGGTGGCTTCCGCAACCTTGATCGGGATGCGATATTCTTTTCAGACATTTTAATTATCAGAGTAACACGTATGTCGATTTGCAACGCCGAAAGATCCCTAGTTTGGGACTTATAATTTTTCAAAGAAAATTATCACTTGCGGGGGTGTCAGGTTAAGGGTGGCTTCCGCAACCTCGATCGATATGGAATATCCTCTCTATACATTCTGATTATCAGAGTAACAAGTACGTCGAGTTGCAACGCCAAAAGATTCTTAGTTTGAGACTTGTAATTTTTCAAAGAAAATTATCACTCGCGGTGGTGTCAGGTGAAGGGTGGCTTCCGCGACCTTGATCGGAATGCGATATTCTTTTCAGACATTTTAATCATTAGACTAACACAAACGTCGAGTTGCAACGCCAAAACATCATTAGATTGGAACTTGTAATTTCTCAATGAAAGTTAATAATCGCGGTGGTGTCAGGTGAAGGGTGCCTTCCGCAACCTCGACCGGGATGCATTATTTCTTTCATGAATTCTGATCATCAGAGTAACACGTACGTCGAGTTGCAACGCCGGGAGATTCCTAGTTTGGGACTTGTCATTCTCCAAAGAAAATTATCACTCGCGGTGGTGTCAGGTGAAGGGTGGTTTCCGCAACCTCGATCGGGATGCATCATTTCTTTTATGAATTCTGATCATCAGAGTAACACGTACGTCGAGTTGCAACGCCGGGAGATTCCTAGTTTGGGACTTGTAATTCTTCAAAGAAAATTATCACTCGCGGGGGTGTCAGGTTGAGGGTCGCTTCCGCAACCTCGATCGATATGGAATATTTTTTTCATACATTCTGATTATCAGAAAAACACGTACGTCGATTTGCAACGCCAGAAGATCCCTAGTTTGGGACTTGTAATTTTTCAAAGAAAATTATCACTTGCGGGGGTGTCAGGTCGAGGGTGGCTTCCGCAACCTCGATCGATATGTAATATCCTCTCCATACATTCTGATTATTAGAGTAACAATTACGTCGAGTTGCAACGCCGAAAGATTCTTAGTTTGAGACTTGTAATTTTTCAAAGAAAATTGTCACTCGCGGTGGTGTCAGGTGAAGGGTGGCTTCCGCAACCTCGATCGGGATGCGATATTCTTTTGAGACATTTTAATCATTATAGTAACACAAACGTCGAGTTGCAACGCCAAAACATCATTAGATTGGGACTTGTAATTTTTCAATGAAAGTTAATAATCGCGGTGGTGTCAGGTGAAGGGTGGCTTCCGCAACCTCGACCGGGATGCATCATTTCTTTCATGAATTCTGATCATCAGAGTCACACGTACGTCGAGTTGCAACGCCGGGAGATTCCTAGTTTGGGACTTGTAATTCTTCAAAGAAAATTATCACTTGCGGGGGTGTCAGGTTAAGGGTGGCTTCCGCAACCTCGATCGATATGGAATATCCTCTCCATACATTCTGATCATTAGAGTAACAAGTACGTCGAGTTGCGACGCCGAAAGATTCTTAGTTTGAGACTTGTAATTTTTCAAAGAAAATTATCACTCGCGGTGGTGTCAGGTGAAGGGTGGCTTCCGCAACCTTGATCGGGATGCGATATTCTTTTCAGACATTTTAATCATTAGAGTAACACAAACGTCGAGTTGCAACGCCAAAACATTATTAGTTTGGGACTTGTAATTTTTCAAAGAAAATTATCACTTGCGGGGGTGTCAGGTTAAGGGTGGCTTCCGCAACCTCGATCGATATGGAATATCCTCTCCATACATTCTGATTATTAGAGTAACAAGTACGTCGAGTTGCGACGCCGAAAGATTCTTAGTTTGAGACTTGTAATTTTTCAAAGAAAATTGTCACTCGCGGTGGTGTCAGGTGAAGGGTGGCTTCCGCAACCTCGATCGGGATGCGATATTCTTTTCAGACATTTTAATCATCAGAGTAACACGTATGTCGATTTGCAACGCCGAAAGATCCCTAGTTTGGGACTTGTAATTTTTCAAAGAAAATTATTACTTGCGGGGGTGTCAGGTTAAGGGTGGCTTCCGCAACCTCGATCGATATGGAATATCCTCTCTATACATTCTGATTATTAGAGTAACAAGTACGTCGAGTTGCGACGCCAAAAGATTCTTAGTTTGAGACTTGTAATTTTTCAAAGAAAATTATCACTCGCGGTGGTGTCAGGTAAAGGGTGGCTTCCGCAACCTTGATCGGGATGCGATATTCTTTTCAGACATTTTAATCATTAGACTCACACAAACGTCGAGTTGCAACGCCAAAACATCATTAGATTGGGACTTGTAATTTTTCAATGAAAGTTAATAATCGCGGTAGTGTCAGGTGAAGGGTGGCTTCCGCAACCTCGACCGGGATGCATCATTTCTTTCATGAATTCTGATCATCAGAGTAACACGTACGTCGAGTTGCAACGCCGGGAGATTCCTAGTTTGGGACTTGTCATTCTTCAAAGAGAATTATCACTCGCGGTGGTGTCAGGTGGAGGGTGGCTTCCGCAACCTCGATCGGGATGCGATATTCTTTTCAGACATTTTTATCATTAGAGTAACACAAACGTCGAGTTGCAACGCCAAAACATCATTAGTTTGAAACTTGTAATTTTTCAAAGAAAATTATCACTCGCGGTGGTGTCAGGTCAAGGGTGGCTTCCGCAACCTCGACCGGGATGCATCATTCCTTTTATGAATTCTGATCATCAGAGTCACACGTACGTCGAGTTGCAACGCCGGGAGATTCCTAGTTTGGGACTTGTAATTCTTCAAAGAAAATTATCACTCGCGGGGGTGTCAGGTTGAGGTTCGCTTCCGCAACCTCGATCGATATGGAATATTTTTTTCATACATTCTGATTATCAGAGAAACACGTACGTCGATTTGCAACGCCAAAAGATTCTCAGTTTGAGACTTGTGATTTTTCAAAGAAAATTATCACTAGCGGAGGTGTTAGGTTGAAGGTGGCTTCCGCAACCTCGATCGATATGAAAGATCCTTTTCATACATTCTGATGATCGGAGAAACACGTAAGTCGATTTGCAACGCCGAAAGATCTCTAGTTTGGGACTTGTGATTTTCTGAAGAAAATTATCACTCCCGGTGGTGTCAGGTGAAGGGTGGCTTTCGCAACCTCGATCGGGATGCAATATTCTTTCAATACATTCTGATTATTAGAGTTACAAGTACGTCGAGTTGCAACGCCAAAAGATTCTTAGTTTGAGACTTGTAATTTTTCAAAGAAAATTATCACTCGCGGTGGTGTCAGGTGAAGGGTGGCTTCCGCAACCTTGATCGGGATGCGATATTCTTTTCAGACATTTTAATCATTAGACTAACACAAACGTCGAGTTGCAACGCCAAAACATCATTAGATTGGAACTTGTAATTTTTCAATGAAAGTTAATAATCGCGGTGGTGTCAGGTGAAGGGTGGCTGTCGCAACCCCGACCGGGATGCATTATTTCTTTCATGAATTCTGATCATCAGAGTAACACGTACGTCGAGTTGCAACGCCGGGAGATTCCTAGTTTGGGACTTGTCATTCTCCAAAGAAAATTATCACTCGCGGTGGTGTCAGGTGAAGGGTGGTTTCCGCAACCTCGATCGGGATGCATCATTTCTTTTCTGAATTCTGATCATCAGAGTAACACGTACGTCGAGTTGCAACGCCGGGAGATTCCTAGTTTGGGACTTGTAATTCTTCAAAGAAAATTATCACTCGCGGGGGTGTCAGGTTGAGGGTCGCTTCTGCAACCTCGATCGATATGGAATATTTTTTTCATACATTCTGATTATCAGAAAAACACGTACGTCGATTTGCAACGCCAGAAGATCCCTAGTTTGGGACTTGTAATTTTTCAAAGAAAATTATCACTTGCGGGGGTGTCAGGTTAAGGGTGGCTTCCGCAACCTCGATCGATATGGAATATCCTCTCCATACATTCTAATTATTAGAGTAACAAGTACGTCGAGTTGCAACGCCGAATGATTCTTAGTTTGAGACTTGTAATTTTTCAAAGAAAATTGTCACTCGCGGTGGTGTCAGGTGAAGGGTGGCTTCCGCAACCTCGATCGGGATGCGATATTTTTTTCAGACATTTTAATCATCAGAGTAACACGTATGTCGATTTGCAACGCCAAAAGATCTCTAGTTTGGGACTTGTGATTTATTGAAGAAAATTATCACTCGCGGTGGTGTCAGGTGAAGGGTGGCTTCCGCAACCTCGATCAGGATGCAATTCTTGTTTCATGAATTCTGATCATCAGAGTAACACGTACGTCCATTTGCAACGCCGAAAGATTTTTACTTTGGGACTTGTAATTCTTCAAAGAAAGTTAATAATCGCAGGGGTGTCAGGTGAAGGGTGGCTTTCGCAACCTCGATCAGGATGCAATTTTTGTTTCATAAATTCTGATCATCAGAGTAACACGTATGTCAATTTGCAACGCCGGAAGATTCCTAGTTTGGGACTTGTAATTTTTCAAAGAAAGTTAATAATCGCGGTGGTGTCAGGTGAAGGGTGGCTTCCGCAACCTCGGTCGATATGAAATTCTTCTCATACATTTTGATTAGCCGAGTAACACGTGAGTCCATTTGCAACGCCGAAAGATTTCTAGTTTGGGACTTGTGATTTTTTGAAGAAAATTATCACTCGCGGTGGTGTCAGGTGGAGGGTGGCTTCCGCAACCTTGATTAGGATGCAATTTCTGTTTCATAAATTCTGATCATCAGAGTAACACGTGAGTCCATTTGCAACGCCGAAAGATTTCTAGTTTGGGACTTGTAATTCTCCAAAGAAAGTTAATAATCGCGGGGGTGTCAGGTTAAGGGTGGCTTCCGCAACCTCGACCGGGATGCATTATTCCTTTTATGAATTCTGATCATCAGAGTAACACGTACGTCGAGTTGCAACGCCGGGAGATTCCTAGTTTGGGACTTGTAATTTTTCAAAGAAAATTATCACTCGCGGGGGTGTCAGGTTGAGGGTGGCTTCCGCAACCTCGATCAATATGGAATATTTTTTTCATACATTCTGATTATCAGAGAAAAACGTACGTCGGTTTGCAACGCCGAAAGATTCTTAGTTTGAGACTTGTGATTTTTCGAAGAAAATTATCACTAGCGGAGGTGTTAGGTTGAAGGTGGCTTCCGCAACCTCGATCGATATGAAAGATCCTTTTCATACATTCTGATTACCGGAGAAACACGTAAGTCGATTTGCATCGCCGAAAGATCTCTAGTTTGGGACTTGTGATTTTCTGAAGAAAATTATCACTCGCGGTGGTGTCAGGTGAAGGGTGGCTTCCGCAACCTCGATCGGGATGCAATATTCTTTTAATACATTCTGATTATTGGAATAACACGTATGCCGATTTGCATCGCCGAAAGATCTCTAGTTTGGGACTTGTGATTTTTTGAAGAAAATTATTACTCGCGGTGGTGTCAGGTGGAGGGTGGCTTCCGCAACCTCGATCAGGATGCAATTTTTGTTTCATAAATTCTGATCATCAGAGTAACACGTGAGTCCATTTGCAACGCCGAAAGATTTCTAGTTTGGGACTTGTAATTCTCCAAAGAAAGTTAATAATCGCCGGGGTGTCAGGTTAAGGGTGGCTTCCGCAACCTCGACCGGGATGCATCATTTTTTCCATGAATTCTGATCATCAGAGTAACACGTAAGTCGATTTGCAACGCCAAAAGATCTCTAGTTTGGGACTTGTGATTTATTGAAGAAAATTATCACCCGCGGTGGTGTCAGGTGAAGGGTGGCTTCCGCAACCTCGATCAGGATGCAATTCTTGTTTCATGAATTCTGATCATCAGAGTAACACGTACGTCCATTTGCAACGCCGAAAGATTTTTACTTTGGGACTTGTAATTCTTCAAAGAAAGTTAATAATCGCAGGGGTGTCAGGTGAAGGGTGGCTTTCGCAACCTCGATCAGGATGCAATTTTTGTTTCATAAATTCTGATCATCAGAGTAACACGTATGTCAATTTGCAACGCCGGAAGATTCCTAGTTTGGGACTTGTAATTTTTCAAAGAAAGTTAATAATCGCGGTGGTGTCAGGTGAAGGGTGGCTTCCGCAACCTCGGTCGATATGAAATTCTTCTCATACATTTTGATTAGCCGAGTAACACGTGAGTCCATTTGCAACGCCGAAAGATTTCTAGTTTGGGACTTGTGATTTTTTGAAGAAAATTATCACTCGCGGTGGTGTCAGGTGGAGGGTGGCTTCCGCAACCTTGATTAGGATGCAATTTCTGTTTCATAAATTCTGATCATCAGAGTAACACGTGAGTCCATTTGCAACGCCGAAAGATTTCTAGTTTGGGACTTGTAATTCTCCAAAGAAAGTAAATAATCGCAGGGGTGTCAGGTTAAGGGTGGCTTCCGCAACCTCGACCGGGATGCATCATTCCTTTCATGAATTCTGATCATCGGAGTAACACGTACGTCGAGTTGCAACGCCGGGAGATTCCTAGTTTGGGACTTGTAATTCTTCAAAGAAAATTATCACTCGCGGGGGTGTCAGGTTGAGGGTGGCTTCCGCAACCTCGATCAATATGAAATATTTTTTTCATACATTCTGATTATCAGAGAAACACGTACGTCGGTTTGCAACGCCGAAAGATTCTTAGTTTGAGACTTGTGATTTTTCAAAGAAAATGATCACTAGCGGAGGTGTTAGGTTGAAGGTGGCTTCCGCAACCTTGATCGATATGAAAGATCCTTTTCATACATTCTGATTATCGGAGAAACACGTAAGTCGATTTGCATCGCCGAAAGATCTCTAGTTTGGGACTTGTGATTTTCTGAAGAAAATTATCACTCGCGGTGGTGTCAGGTGAAGGGTGGCTTCCGCAACCTCGATCGGGATGCAATATTCTTTCAATACATTCTGATTATCAGAATGACACGTATGCCGATTTGCAACGCCAAAAGATCCCTTAATTGGGACTTGTAATTCTTCAAAGAAAATTATCACTTGCGGGGGTGTCAGGTTAAGGGTGGCTTCCGCAACCTCGATCGATGGGAAATATTCTTTTCATACATTCTGAACATCGGAGTGACACGTACGTCAAGTTGGAACGCCGAGAGATTCTTAGTTTGGAACTTGTAATTTTCCAAAGAAAATTATCACTCGCGGGGGTGTCAGGTTGAGGGTGGCTTCCGCAACCTCGATCGATATGGAATATCCTCTCCATACATTTTGATTATTAGAGTAACACGTACGTCGAGTTGCAACACCGGAAGATTCTTAGTTTGAGATTTGTAATTTTTCAAAGAAAATTATCACTCGCGGTGCTGTCAGGTGAAGGGTGGCTTCCGCAACCTCGATCAGGATGCGATATTCTCTTCAGACATTTGATTCATTAGAGTAACACAAACGTCGAGTTGCAACGCCAAAACATCATTAGATTGGGACTTGTGATTTTTCAATGAAAGTTAATAATCGCGGTGGTGTCAGGTGAAGGGTGGCTTCCGCAACCTCGACCGGGATGCATCATTTTTTTCATGAATTCTGATCATCAGAGTAACACGTACGTCGAGTTGCAACGCCGGGAGATTCCTAGTTTGGGACTTGTAATTCTTCAAAGAAAATTATCACTCGCGGGGGTGTCAGGTTAAGGGTGGCTTCCGCAACCTCGTTCGATATGAAATTTTTTTTTCATACATTTTAATTAGCCGAGTACCACGTGAGTCTATTTGCAACGCCGAAAGATTTCTAGTTTGGGACTTGTAATTCTTCGAAGAAAGTTAATAATCGCGGGGGTGTCAGGTTAAGGGTAGCTTCCGCAACCTCGACCGGGATGCATCATTTCTGTCATGAATTCTGATCATCAGAGTAACACGTACGTTGAGTTGCAACGCCGGGAGATTCCTAGTTTGGGACTTGTAATTCTTCAAAGAAAATTATCACTCGCGGTGGTGTCAGGTGAAGGGTGGATTCCGCAACCTTGATCGGGATGCAATATCCTTTTAATACATTCTGATTATCAGAATAACACGTATGCCGATTTGCAACGCCGAAAGATTCTTAGTTTGAGACTTGTGATTTTTCAAAGAAAATTATCACTAGCGGAGGTGTTAGGTTGAAGGTGGCTTCCGCAACCTCGATCGATATGAAAGATCCTTTTCATACATTCTGATTATCGGAGAAACACGTGAGTCGATTTGCATCGCCGAAAGATCTCTAGTTTGGGACTTGTGATTTTCTGAAGAAAATTATCACTTGCGGGGGTGTCGGGTTAAGGGTGGCTTCCGCACCCTCGATCGATATGAAATATCCTCTCCATACATTCTGATTATTAGAGTAACACAAACGTCGAGTTGCAACGCCAAAACATCATTAGTTTGGGACTTGTGATTTTTCAAAGAAAATTATCACTTGCGGTGGTGTCAGGTGAAGGGTGGCTTCCGCAACCTCGGTCGATATGAAATATTTTTTTCATACATTTTGATTAGCAGAGTAACACGTCAGTCCATTTGCAACGCCGAAAGATTTTTACTTTGGGACTTGTAATTCATCAAAGAAAGTTAATAATTGCGGGGGTTTCAGGTTAGGGGGGCTTCCGCAACCTCGACCGGGATGCATCATTTCTTCCATGAATTCTGATCATCAGAGTAACACGTACGTCGATTTGCAACGCCGAAAGATCCCTAGTTTGGGACTTGTAATTTTTCAAAGAAAATTATCACTTGCGGGGGTGTCAGGTTAAGGGTGGCTTCCGCAACCTCGATCGATATGAAATATCCTCTTCATACATCCTGATTATTGGAGTAACAAGTACGTCGAGTTGCAACGCCAAAAGATTCTTAGTTTGAGACTTGTAAGTTTTCAAAGAAAATTATCACTCGCGGTGGTGTCAGGTGAAGGGTGGCTTCCGCAACCTCGATCGAGATGCGATATACTTTTCAGACATTTTAATCATCAGAGTAACACGTATGTCGATTTGCAACGCCGAAAGGATCCTAGTTTGGGACTTGTAATTTTTCAAAGAAAATTATCACTTGCGGGGGTGTCAGGTTAAGGGTGGCTTCCGCAACCTCGATCGATATGAAATATCCTCTCTATACATTCTGATTATTAGAGTAACAAGTACGTCGAGTTGCAACGCCAAATGATTCTTAGTTTGAGACTTGTAATTTTTCAAAGAAAATTATCACTCGCGGTGGTGTCAGGTGAAGGGTGGCTTCCGCAACCTTGATCGGGATGCGATATTCTTTTCAGACATTCTAATCATTAGAGTAACACAAACTTCGAGTTGCAACGCCAAAACATCATTAGATTGGGACTTGTAATTTTTCAATGAAAGTTAATAATCGCGGTGGTGTCAGGTGAAGGGTGGCTTCCGCAACCTCGACCGGGATGCATTATTTCTGTCATGAATTCTGATCATCAGAGTAACACGTACGTCGAGTTGCAACGCCGGGAGATTCCTAGTTTGGGACTTGTAATTCTTCAAAGAAAATTATCACTCGCGGTGGTGTCAGGTGAAGGGTGGATTCCGCAACCTTGATCGGGATGCAATACCCTTTTAATACATTCTGATTATCAGAATAACACGTATGCCGATTTGCAACGCCGAAAGATTCTTAGTTTGAGACTTGTGATTTTTCAAAGAAAATTATCACTAGCGGAGGTGTTAGGTTGAAGGTGGCTTCCGCAACCTCGATCGATATGAAAGATCCTTTTCATACATTCTGATTATCGGAGAAACACGTGAGTCGAGTTGCAACGCCGGGAGATTCCTAGTTTGGGACTTGTAATTCTTCAAAGAAAATTATCACTCGCGGGGGTGTTAGGTTGAAGGTGGCTTCCGCAACCTCGATCGATATGAAAGATCCTTTTCATACATTCTGATTATCGGAGAAACACGTCAGTCGATTTGCAACGCCAAAAGATCTCTAGTTTGGGACTTGTGATTTTTTGAAGAAAATTATCACTCGCGGTGGTAACAGGTGGAGGGTGGCTTCCGCAACCTCGATCAGGATGCAATTTTTGTTTCATAAATTCTGATCATTAGAGTAACACGTACGTCGAGTTGCAACGCCAAAAGATCCCTAGTTTGGGACTTGTAATTCTTCGAAGAAAATTATCACTTGCGGGGGTGTCAGGTTAAGGGTGGCTTCCGCAACCCCGATCGATAGGGAATATTCTTTCCATACATTCTGAACATCAGAGTGACACGTACGTCAAGTTGGAACGCCGAGAGATTCTTAGTTTGGAACTCGTAATTTTTCAAAGAAAATTATCACTCGTGGGGGTGTCAGGTTGAGGGTGGCTTCCGCAACCTCGATCGATATGGAATATCCTCTTTATACATTTTGATTATTAGAGTAACACGTACGTCAAGTTGCAACGCCGGAAGATTCTTAGTTTGAGACTTGTAATTTTTCGAAGAAAATTATCACTCGCGGTGGTGTCAGGTGAAGGGTGGCTTCCGCAACCTCGATCGAGATGCGATATTCTTTTCAGACATTTTAATCATCAAAGTAACACGTATGTCGATTTGCAACGCCGAAAGATCCCTAGTTTGGGACTTGTAATTTTTCAAAGAAAATTATCACTTGCGGGGGTGTCAGGTTAAGGGTGGCTTCCGCAACCTCGATCGATATGGAATATCCTCTTCATACATTCTGATTATTAGAGTAACAAGTACGTCGAGTTGCAACGCCGAAAGATTCTTAGTTTGAGACTTGTAATTTTTCAAAGAAAATTATCACTCGCGGTGGTGTCAGGTGAAGGGTGGCTTCCGCAACCTCGATCGGGATGCGATATTCTTTCCAGACATTTTGATCATTAAAGTAACAAAAACGTCGAGTTGCAACGCCAAAACATCATTAGATTGGGACTTGTAATTTTTCAATGAAAGTTAATAATCGCGGTGGTGTCAGGTAAATGGTGGCTTCCGCAACCTCGACCGGGATGCATCATTTCTTTCATGAATTCTGATCATCAGAGTAACACGAACGTCGAGTTGCAACGCCGGGAGATTCCTAGTTTGGGACTCGTAATTCTTCAAAGAAAATTATCACTCGCGGTGGTGTCAGGTGAAGGGTGGCTTCCGCAACCTCGATCGGGATGCGATATTCTTTTCAGACATTTGATTTATTAGAGTAACACAAACGTCGAGTTGCAACGCCAAAACATCATTAGTTTGGGACTTGTAATTTTTCAAAGAAAATTATCACTTGCGGGGGTGTCAGGTTAAGGGTGGCTTCCGCAACCTCGATCGATATGGAATATCCTCTCCATACATTCTGAATATTAGAGTAACACGTACGTCGAGTTGCAACGCCGAAAGATTCTTAGTTTGAGACTTGTAATTTTTCAAAGAAAATCATCACTAGCGGAGGTGTTAGGTTGAAGGTGGCTTCCGCAACCTTGATCGATATGAAAGATCCTTTTCATGCATTCTGATTATCAGAGAAACACGTAAGTCGATTTGCAACTCCGAAAGATCTCTAGTTTGGGACTTGTGATTCTTTGAAGAAAATTATCACTCGCGGTGGTAACAGGTGGAGGGTGGCTTCCGCAACCTCGATCAGGATGCAATTTTTGTTCCATTAATTCTGATCATCAGAGTAACACGTGAGTCCATTTGCAACGCCGAAAAATTTCTAGTTTGGGACTTGTAATTCTCCAAAGAAAGTTAATAATCGCGGGGGTTTCAGGTTAAGGGTGGCTTCCGCAAACCTCGACCGGGATGCATCATTGATTCTATGAATTCTGATCATCAGAGTAACACGTACGTTGAGTTGCAACGCCGGGAGATTCCTAGTTTGGGACTTGTAATTCTTCAAAGAAAATTATCACTCGCGGGGGTGTCAGGTTGAGGGTGGCTTCCGCAACCTCGATCAATATGGAATATTTTTTTCATACATTCTGATTATCAGAGAAACACGTACGTCGATTTGCAACGCCGAAAGATTCTTAGTTTGAGACTTGTGATTTGTTAAAGAAAATTATCACTAGTGGAGGTGTTAGGTTGAAGGTGGCTTCCGCAACCTCGATCGATAGAAAATATTCTTTTCATACATTCTGAACATCAGAGTGACACGTACGTCAAGTTGCAACGCCGAGAGATTCTTAGTTTGGAACTTGTAATTTTTCAAAGAAAATTATCACTTGCGGGGGTGTCAGGTTGAGGGTGGCTTCCGCAACCTTGATCGGGATGCGATATTCTTTTCAGACATTTTAATCATCAGAGTAACACGTATGTCGATTTGCAACGCCGGAAGATCCCTAGTTTGGGACTTGTAATTTTTCGAAGAAAATTATCACTTGCGGGGGTGTCAGGTTGAGGGTGGCTTCCGCTACCTCGATCGATATGAAATATCCTTCCCATACATTCTGATTATTAGAGTAACAAGTACGTCGAGTTGCAACGCCGAAAGATTCTTAGTTTGGGACTTGTAATTTTTCAAAGAAAATTATCACTTGCGGGGGTGTCAGGTTAAGGGTGGCTTCCGCAACCTTGATCGGGATGCGATATTCTTTTCAGACATTTGATTCATCAGAGTAACACGTATGTCGATTTGCAACGCCGGAAGATCCCTAGTTTGGGAGTTGTAATTTTTCAAAGAAAATTATCACTTGCGGGGGTGTCAGGTTAAGGGTGGCTTCCGCAACCTCGATCGATATGGAATATCCTCTTCATACATTCTGATTATTAGAGTAACAAGTACGTCGAGTTGCAACGCCGAAAGATTCTTAGTTTGAGACTTGTAATTTTTCAAAGAAAATTATCACTCGCGGTGGTGTCAGGTGAAGGGTGGCTTCCGCAACCTCGATCGGGATGCGATATTCTTTCCAGACATTTTAATCATTAAAGTAACACAAACGTCGAGTTGCAACGCCAAAACATCATTAGATTGGGACTTGTAATTTTTCAATGAAAGTTAATAATCGCGGTGGTGTCAGGTAAAGGGTGGCTTCCGCAACCTTGACCGGGATGCATCATTTCTTTCATGAATTCTGATCATCAGAGTAACACGAACGTCGAGTTGCAACGCCGGGAGATTCCTAGTTTGGGACTCGTAATTCTTCAAAGAAAATTATCACTCGCGGTGGTAACAGGTGGAGGGTGGCTTCCGCAACCTCGATCAGGATGCAATTTTTGTTTCATAAATTCTGATCATCAGAGTAACACGTGAGTCCATTTGCAACGCCGAAAAATTTCTAGTTTGGGACTTGTAATTCTCCAAAGAAAGTTAATAATCGCGGGGGTGTCAGGTGAAGGTTGGCTTCCGCAACCTCGGTCGATATGAAATATTTTTTTCATACATTTTGATTAGCAGAGTAACACGTGAGTCCATTTGCAACGCCGAAAGATTCTTAGTTTGAGACTTGTGATTTTTCAAAGAAAATTATCACTAGCGGAGGTGTTAGGTTGAAGGTGGCTTCCGCAACCTCGATCGATATGAAAGATCCTTTTCATACATTCTGATTATCGGAGAAACACGTAAGTCGATTTGCATCGCCGAAAGATCTCTAGTTTGGGACTTGTGATTTTCTGAAGAGAATTATCACTCGCGGTGGTGTCAGGTGAAGGGTGGCTTTCGCAACCTCGATCGGAATGCAATATCCTTTCAATACATTCTGATTATCAGATGTTACGTCCCACGGGACTCCTAAATTCAAAATTTTTAATATCCCCTAGGTTTTAACTAAACAAAGGTCCCAGAGATGACCATTCGAACCTGAGATCTTGCAGATGTGGAATCTGGAGAGTCGGTCGTAAAACCCCAGAATAGTCTAAACAAATCCCTGGTCCGCACGCACATTTTCAGGCCAAGACCCTTTTCTTCATATTGTAAACCACTCCGAGTTCGAAATATTCTATTAGCTTCATATATTGCTTCAATTATTAAGAACCAATTTTTAACATTTACTAATGAACAATTTTAAACCGTCTCCGCGCTAATAAAACATTATCAGACACTCATTACCCTTGTTAAATTGAAAGAATTCAGTCAAATTTCAATCTTATAATATAAAATCCGTAAAAAACATGATAGAAGGTTCGTTCAAAAACACAAATAAATGATTCAAATTTACTAAGAATTTTCCATTCCGGAGTTGGTAAAAATCCAGTTTGTTCATTAAATAATAGTAAACTTTCAAAAACCGAACAATTTCCCGAGGATAGTAATAAAACTCAAGTGTTTGTACCCCAGAAAACTACCCCAGCATAACCAGGCCCAAGTGGGAGAAAAACTCAACCAATGGGATATTTTACACATTTCGAACAAAATAGATAAACACACACGATTGGAAGAACCCCCAAAAGAAAATTCCAACCAATTGTAGGAATTTACAAAACACCGCCCTCAAAATCTTGGTATAAAAACTGGAACTCAACTAAAAAATCTCAGAATAGAATAGACAGCCCAGTTCAGTTCACACTAGAGTTCATAGTTCACAGTTCCAGTCTCAGTACCAGTCCCAGTTCCAGTCTCAGTAATACAGTTGCAGTCACAGACTAAAAAGTATCAGACAAAACTCACTCACTTAACTCATCCACCAAAAACTTAACTTCAGTCCAGTTTTCTAAAAGTTGAATCGGAAGTCCACCAGTGCAGTTCGCACCATCTTCTCCAATTCCAAACCAATTCGAGCAAGGTGTTATTCTCATACATTCTCCACTCTTTCCAAAATTCTGACTTCCCCAATTCATTCCACTCCCGATTCTAACTTGAGTTTTTTCCTTTGATCAACTGTTAGTTAGTATTTTTATGTTATAAATTTTGTATTTTATATTTTATTCTGGAAATATAACCACGTATTCATTCAAAATTCACCCTTGTTTCCAATCACTAATTCTTCAATTTTACCAATTTCAAATTTATTCAAAAGGAAAAGTCTGTGTCAAAACGGACTCGCTTTAACCGGCTGATGTTCGTTTTCCTCTAGATTTTCCTTATGAATCAGGCGGCTATTGAGAAACTCGCTTAACCCGGCTGTAGTTATCTCAAGAACCAAGTGATTCTTACGAGTAAATTCGATTTTTATATAAAATACCAGTAGAGTTTAAACCTAATTTGCCCGATTATAAGCAAGTCAATAAATCAGATCCGAGGAGACAAGCATATAAAACCAAATCCCTCTTCGAGTAAAACATCATCCTCAAATTTCCCGTGTTATTATTAACCACCGCTATTTCCAACTTTGCACTGGTCTCGAGTCCCAGGTGAAAAGTGCTAGCACTTGGACCCAAAAAATCGAGACACACACTCTCCTGTTCACGTAAGATCCATCCCAAACAAAACTAAACCGATCGGACGTAACAGAAGAAAATTTTTTGGTGGCAGCGGTGGGATAGTTAACAGTGCACTAAGTGAAATAGAACGTTAATAATAACAAAATTTTAAGTGAATTCCTTAAATAAGTGCAAAAACTTCGAACTATGCAAATAAAATGCCAATAAATCGAACACCTAATAAAGAAATTGAACAAGATCAACCAAAACTAAATCCCCTGGATCTTCAGGCCAGCACATCCGAAGAAACCGGTGCCACACCTTCAAGGGTTCAAAATAAATCTCTTTTAGAAAGACTCAAAACAGGCAACATGGCCGTAAGTGACGATCATCATTATGTATCCATGAAAATCGCTTTAGAAGCTATCCCAGTGTACGATGGAACAAATATTCCGCTGACACAATTCATCGAGGGATGTGAAGAAGCAAGAGATCTACTACCTCCAACTGCAGAAAGTAGCCTAGTTAGATTAGCACGAAATAAACTTCGGGGTAATGCACGAGTTGCAATTCAAGATGCGCGATTTGAGAAAATTGGAGACTTTATCAATTATATTAAAAAATTGTACGCACCCGCAGAAACAGTGTACCAAGTTCAGGGGAAGTTAGGTAATATATTTCAGAAAGACAACGAAAATGTGGTATCGTATGCAAACCGCGCTCGAATCCTCGCGAAACGCATTAAGGACGCATATCAAAATGAACACGGAACTGTCACCGAAGAATTTCAAAAATCAGTCGAGATCAACGCATGTTCTTGTTTCAAACATGGTCTAAGGTCAGAAATCGAGATGCGAATGCCCGCGATCACAGGTTTCGCCGAAACTATCGCAGAAGCCGTTAGAATAGAAAAGGAAAATTTAGCACGCATGGGTTTGCGGAATCAAAAAGCTTACCGAGAAACAGGTCGTTTTGAACACAATAGAGTTAACCAAGTAGTTTCCGAAATCCTGGTCTGTCAACTATGTAAAAGAAAGGGTCATGCGGCAGATACCTGTTGGAAGTTTTTGAACAGTAGTAATCAGCCATATCCAAACGCCCCTACCAGTACAGAAGGAACAGATAAATATCCGATAGTTCAACAAGGGCAAGATCCTCAGACAAACAAAGGGAAAATGTGTCGCTATTGTAAAGCACCCGGTCATTTACTTGAGGAATGTCGTAAAAGAATGTACAATAATAGTAGAAACGAAAAATTTAGAAATCAGGGAAACGGGTTTGCACCCTTGAGAGAGAGCGTGGCTCAAGGGGAGTCGGGTATTTCGATGACCCAAACGCGCCCAGTAACCGTAGCAAACACCAAAGAGGAGAACCGAAAATCGCCACAGTAAATGTAGTTCAATCTGGATATATAGCCACAGTCAAAATACAAAGTTGTGGATTCAAATTACCGGCAGTCCTCATGATAGATAGTGGTGCAGCTCCAAATTTATTGAAAAGGAAAGTGCTTGATCCCAATACGTACATAAATGAAGCAGAAATATTGAAACTTAGTGGAATAACGGAGCATCATGTAACCACTTTAGGTTTTGTCACAATAAACATCTTAGGTTATAAAATTACTTTTCACGTGGTCGACAATGATTTCCCGATCAAAGAAGACGGAATTTTGAGATCCGAGTTCCTTGTCCAATGTCGAGCCAATCTCAATTACGCCAAGAACTGTTTAGTATGGGACGATATTGAACTACCATTCGAATCGGGAAAAGTCGTTATTCTTCCTGCTAGATCAAATACACCTTTTCATGTTATAGTGGCAAATCCGGAGATCCTTGAAGGGTATATACCTCGCATAGAAGCTGAGGGTATCATAACTGGTGATGCTGTCGTTAGGGTTGTCAACGGTTTAGCATACATGAGGGCAATAAATACCACAGAACGCGATATTTCCGTAGCGATTCCGACTCTAACAATCCGGCCTTTTGAAGAAAGTGCTAACTCCGAGAAAGCTGATGTTCACTTAGGTAGAATAAGCGTCGAGTTAGATTCTAAGAAGGCAGAAACTGAACCGCTACACAAACATGCTAATTCAAAATCCGAGCCAAAAAAGCTCAATCCTTCACTGAATCCTAAATCTAATTCAAAATCCGAGCCAAGAAAGCTCAATCCTTCACTGAATCCTAAATCTAATTCAAAATCCGAGCCAAGAAAGCTCAATCCTACGCTGAATCCTTCGCTGAATCCTACGCTGAATCCTTCAGTGAATCCTTCGCTGAATCCTACGCTGAATCCTACGCTGAATCCTACGCTGAATCCTACGCTGAATCCTACGCTGAATCCTACGCTGAATCCTACGCTGAATCGTACGCTGAATCCTTCGCTGAATCCTTCGCTGAATCCTACGCCGAATCCTTCAGTGAATCCTTCGCTGAATCCTACGCTGAATCCTACGCTGAATCGTACGCTGAATCCTTCGCTGAATCCTACGCTGAATCCTCCACTGAATCCTACGCTGAATCGTACGCTGAATCCTTCGCTGAATCCTACGCTGAATCCTTCAGTGAATCCTTCGCTGAATCCTACGCTGAATCCTACGCTGAATCGTACGCTGAATCCTTCGCTGAATCCTTCGCTGAATCCTTCGCTGAATCCTTCACTGAATCCTAAATCTAATTCAAAATCCGAGCCAGGAGAGCCCAACTCTTCGCCGAACCTTCAATTAGAATCGAAATCTAATAATAATATAGAAGAGCTAAGTCATTTATCAAATTCAAACACGGAGCAAAGTAAAAATGAAGAAAGAACAAATAAATTGTATGAATTATTACGACTCGAACATTTGAATTCAGAAGAGAAAGAGAGCATGAAAAAATTAATTATCAAACATTCCGATCGCTTTTACATACCTGGAGAAACTTTAAATTTCACTCCAGTACTTCAACACCGAATCACCACAGTTGATAACCGACCAGTGAACACGCGACAGTATCGGTTTCCACCTATTCACAAAGGTGAAATTAATCGACAAGTAGAAGAACTGATAGATAAAGAAATAGTAACATCTTCCGAATCACCTTACAATTCACCTATATGGATAGTCCCAAAAAAACCAGATTCCCAAGGCAACAAGCGATGGAGATTAGTATTAGACTTTAGAGCATTGAATGAAAAAACTATAGGAGATGCTTACCCATTGCCAAACATCACAGAGATCTTAGATCAACTCGGAGGAGCCAAATACTTTTCAGTATTCGATCTCGCGTCCGGGTTCCATCAAATAAAAATGCACAGCGACGATAGCCACAAGACTGCTTTCTCGACACCTTACGGACACTACGAATTTAGTAGAATGCCATTCGGGCTCAAGAACGCACCCGCAACCTTTCAAAGACTGATGGATAGGGTATTAATAGGTTTGCAAGGAGTAGAATTATTTGTATACCTAGACGATATAGTTTTATATTCTAGATCCCTGAGAGAACATAAGATAAAATTCGAAAAATTAATGGATAGGCTCAGGAAAGCAAATTTACAACTACAGCCTGATAAATGCGAATTCCTACGCAAAGAGGTCGCATATCTAGGACATATAATTTCGGAGGACGGAGTAAAGCCGAATCCGAATAAGATAATAGCAGTTAAGGAATTTCCACGCCCGAAAAATGCAAAGAATATTAAACAGTTCCTTGGTCTAGCTGGTTATTATCGCAGATTCATAGAAGGGTTTTCAAAGATTGCGAAACCACTCAGTCATTTATTAAAGAAAGATGTACCATTCCAATGGGATGATACTCACCAAACAGCGTTTGATCAATTAAAATTAAAATTATGTCAGGAACCAGTATTACAATATCCAGATTTCACGAAGCCTTTTTTAATAACTACCGATGCATCAGGTTACGCTATAGGAGGGATATTAAGTCAAGGTCCGATAAATAAAGACTCACCAATAGCTTACACCTCTAGAGTCCTGAATGGAGCTGAGTTAAATTATTCGACAATAGAAAAGGAACTATTAGCTATAGTATACTCGGTGCAATATTTCAGACCTTATGTATATGGCCGAAGTTTCACATTGGTGACAGATCATAGACCATTAGTATGGTTAAATTCAGTTAAAGATCCAACCTCGCGTTTGATCAGGTGGAGGTTAAAATTAGCCGAGTATGAATACACCGTAGTTTATAAGGCAGGAAAGACGAACGTCAACGCCGACGCACTTTCAAGAAACCCTGTTGAAGGATCAACCGAAAGACGCGTACTACCGATCCAAAACGATCCAGATGAAGTCATGATCGACGATGGAACATACTCGAACGCGACGTTTTCCAAATACACGGGATCTTCGCCACAAAAGGTAGATATGATTGAAGAAGAAGAGCTACCAGCTAGAAAATCACCCACAGTCACGATGAAAACTAGAAGTAAGACGAGTGCGAAAACCGATGCAATCCCATTTACAAGAGAGGAAATACTCCAGAAACGATGTATTAATCGTCAAACGAAGGTTGACATCCATAACTCGAAAGATAGCGGAGATGAGCAGCAAAGCGATGAAGACCCATTTGAAGAGGATGATAGACCTTTAATTGATCGAATACCAAAATCAGTTGTAGCAAACCCTAATGAGTACGAAAACGAGGACGAAGAGGCCGACGAAGAGAGCGGAGAAGAAGAGAATGACGGAAGAACAAGATTACGGAACGTAAAATTACCTACGATATATGAGTCATCAACAGAATCCGATTCGGACTCAGAAACGGAACCGAATCCTAAATCAGCCGCAGATAAATTTTTCTCGGACGAAGATTCCGATGAAGATAGTAACTCGTCAGAAAATGAAATCCCAGAAGACAACAACCAACAAGAAAAAACGTCAGACGACAATTTTTCAAATTCACGAGATCAATTAACCATAGAAAAAGATAATTACGCATACTTCATCACCCGAACAGGTAAACCATGCGATAAGGGATCGATGTTACTTTCCCAGCAAAAACAACTACCTGAGTTCAAAAATCCGCTGATTGGAGAAGTATCCATCATCAAAAGAGGAACTAAATACCATTTAGCCTTAGTAGCCAAAGAAAGTGAAGACACGATAGTTACCAAAGATATAGTCCCAGATTTAGCAAAATCATTGAGGAAAACGATAGATAGGTTTAGAATCGGTACAATAAGAATGGCTAGAACACCTAAAATAGATGAGGTCAGGTGGGACCGAATAGTTGACGAATTTCAAACCGCAATTAATGGCTGCGATGTAAAAATTACAGTTTGCATGGGATTAACTCAATATGCATCGGAAAACCAACGTCAAAATATTATAGAAGAAGCCCACTCTTCATCATTAGGAGGACACAAAGGTGTTACGAAAACCTACGCTAGAATTCGTCAAAGATTTTATTGGAAAAATATGAAGATAGACGTTCAGGATTTTATCCAGCACTGTTTGCAATGTCAATTAAAAAAATTATGCCGTGTCAAGACAAAGCAACCTATGATAATAACAGATACTCCACTCACAGCTTTCGACAAAATATCCATGGATATAGTAGGCCCTCTGCCGTTAACTAACAATAATAACAAATACATTTTGACAATACAAGATCACTTAACGAAATTTTGCTTAGCTGTACCTTTAGTCAGTATGACCGCTTCTTGCGTAGCGAACGCCTTCGTTAAGAGATTTATCTGTATATTCGGTTCACCGCGAGCTTTGTTAACAGATCAGGGAACGAATTTTATGAGCACATTGATGAAACGTTTAGCTAAACTATTCAAAATAAAACAGTTTAGAACAACAGCCTTCTACCCACAAGCTAATGGAGCTCTGGAAAGGTCACATCAAGTGCTAGTCGAATATTTAAAGCAATATGTAAAAGAAGACAGCGAATGGGACGAATGGTTGGATTTGGCTACGTTCTCATATAATACCAGTGTCCACGAGGGAACTAAGTTCACGCCATTTGAACTGGTTTTTGGAAATTTAGCACGTCAACCCTCCAGCGAAGAAATAGAAGACGAGGAACCTTTACCAACATACAATGAATATCTAATGCGAATGATGACACGAATTAATATTGTACAAAAATTAGCACGTCAAAATCTTATAAACGCCAAGCAAAAATCCAAGCAGTCCTATGATCGAAAAATAAATCCTCAAGAATTCAGAATTGGAGATAAAGTATTCCTGCTAAATGAACCGAAGAAAGGAAAATTCGGGGACCAGTATAGTGGTCCGCATAAAATTATAGAAGTCTTACCAAGTGGTAATATAAAAATTTCGCACAAAAATGCAACACGCGTTGTACATGCCAATAAATTAAAACACTCACACGTAACTATGCAAGAAGAATAATAATAAAATCAGAACAAACGAACTCAAAATATATTACTATAATCCCACTTTCAAAATAAAGAAATAAAACCTTTCATGTTCCTTTTGTATTTCATATACCTATACGTTTTGTGTAAACATACCTACTAATTATTTAATCGCAATATTTTTGTAAACCTTACTCAATTACATACATGTTATTGACAATTAGTTTAAAACTTCGCTTTAGTTAATTGTAAGATTTCTCTGTTCAACCTGTATACGATATCGCAGATTCCACTTTCTGAATGAACGCCAGGCATCCTTAAGACCCCTAACGTTCAACTCAGGGGGGGAGATGTTACGTCCCACGGGACTCCTAAATTCAAAATTTTTAATATCCCCTAGGTTTTAACTAAACAAAGGTCCCAGAGATGACCATTCGAACCTGAGATCTTGCAGATGTGGAATCTGGAGAGTCGGTCGTAAAACCCTAGAATAGTCTAAACAAATCCCTGGTCCGCACGCACATTTTCAGGCCAAGACCCTTTTCTTCATATTGTAAACCACTCCGAGTTCGAAATATTCCATTAGCTTCATATATTGCTTCAATTATTAAGAACCAATTTTTAACATTTACTAATGAACAATTTTAAACCGTCTCCGCGCTAACAAAACATTATCAGACACTCATTACCCTTGTTAAATTGAAAGAATTCAGTCAAATTTCAATCTTATAATATAAAATCCGTAAAAAACATGATAGAAGGTTCGTTCAAAAACACAAATAAATGATTCAAATTTACTAAGAATTTTCCATTCCGGAGTTGGTAAAAATCCAGTTTGTTCATTAAATAATAGTAAACTTTCAAAAACCGAACAATTTCCCGAGGATAGTAATAAAACTCAAGTGTTTGTACCCCAGAAAACTACCCCAGCATAACCAGGCCCAAGTGGGAGAAAAACTCAACCAATGGGATATTTTACACATTTCGAACAAAATAGATAAACACACACGATTGGAAGAACCCCCAAAAGAAAATTCCAACCAATTGTAGGAATTTACAAAACACCGCCCTCAAAATCTTGGTATAAAAACTGGAACTCAACTAAAAAATCTCAGAATAGAATAGACAGCCCAGTTCAGTTCACACTAGAGTTCATAGTTCACAGTTCCAGTCTCAGTACCAGTCTCAGTTCCAGTCTCAGTAATACAGTTGCAGTCACAGACTAAAAAGTATCAGACAAAACTCACTCACTTAACTCATCCACCAAAAACTTAACTTCAGTCCAGTTTTCTAAAAGTTGAATCGGAAGTCCACCAGTGCAGTTCGCACCATCTTCTCCAATTCCAAACCAATTCGAGCAAGGTGTTATTCTCATACATTCTCCACTCTTTCCAAAATTCTGACTTCCCCAATTCATTCCACTCCCGATTCTAACTTGAGTTTTTTCCTTTGATCAACTGTTAGTTAGTATTTTTATGTTATAAATTTTGTATTTTATATTTTATTCTGGAAATATAACCACATATTCATTCAAAATTCACCCTTGTTTCCAATCACTAATTCTTCAATTTTACCAATTTCAAATTTATTCAAAAGGAAAAGTCTGTGTCAAAACGGACTCGCTTTAACCGGCTGATGTTCGTTTTCCTCTAGATTTTCCTTATGAATCAGGCGGCTATTGAGAAACTCGCTTAACCCGGCTGTAGTTATCTCAAGAACCAAGTGATTCTTACGAGTAAATTCGATTTTTATATAAAATACCAGTAGAGTTTAAACCTAATTTGCCCGATTATAAGCAAGTCAATAAATCAGATCCGAGGAGACAAGCATATAAAACCAAATCCCTCTTCGAGTAAAACATCATCCTCAAATTTCCCGTGTTATTATTAACCACCGCTATTTCCAACTTTGCACTGGTCTCGAGTCCCAGGTGAAAAGTGCTAGCACTTGGACCCAAAAAATCGAGACACACACTCTCCTGTTCACGTAAGATCCATCCCAAACAAAACTAAACCGATCGGACGTAACACAGAATAACACGTATGCCGATTTGCAACGCCAAAAGATCCCTAGTTTGGGACTTGTAATTCTTCAAAGAAAATTATCACTTGCGGGGGTGTCAGGTTAAGGGTGGCTTCCGCAACCTCGATCGATAGGAAATATTCTTTTCATACATTCTGAACATCGGAGTGACACGTACGTCAAGTTGGAACGCCGAGAGATTCTTAGTTTGGAACTTGTAATTTTTCAAAGAAAATTATCACTCGTGGGGGTGTCAGGTTGAGGGTGGCTTCCGCAACCTCGATCGATATGGAATATCCTCTCCATACATTCTGATTATTAGAGTAACACGTACGTCGAGTTGCAACGCCGGAAGATTCTTAGTTTGAGATTTGTAATTTTTCAAAGAAAATTATCACTCGCGGTGGTGTCAGGTGAAGGGTGGCTTCCGCAACCTCGATCGGGATGCGATATTCTTTTCGGACATTTTAATCATCAGAGTAACACGTATGTTGATTCGCAACGCCGAAAGATCCCTAGTTTGGGACTCGTAATTTTTCAAAGAAAATTATCACTCGCGGGGGTGTCAGGTTAAGGGTGGCTTCCGCAACCTCGATCGATATGGAATATCCTCTCCATACATTCTGATTATTAGAGTAACAAGTACGTCGAGTTGCAACGCCGAAAGATTCTTAGTTTGAGACTTGTAATTTTTCAAAGAAAATTATCACTCGCGGTGGTGTCAGGTGAAGGGTGGCTTCCGCAACCTCGATCGGGATGCGATATTCTCTTCAGACATTTTAATCATTAGAGTAACACAAACGTCGAGTTGCAACGCCAAAACATCATTAGTTTGGGACTTGTAATTCTTCAAAGAAAATTATCACTTGCGGGGGTGTCAGGTTAAGGGTAGCTTCCGCAACCTCGGTCGATATGAAATATTCTTTTCATACATTTTGATTGGCCGAGTAACACGTGAGTCTATTTGCAACGCCGAAAGATTTCTAGTTTGGGACTTGTAATTCTACAAAGAAAGTTAATAATCGCGGGGGTGTCAGGTTAAGGGTGGCTTCCGCAACCTCGACCGGGATGCATCATTTCTTTCATGAATTCTGTTCATCAGAGTAACACGTACGTCAAGTTGCAACGCCGGGAGATTCCTAGTTTGGGACTTGTAATTCTTCAAAGAAAATTATCACTCGCGGGGGTGTCAGGTTGAGGGTGGCTTCCGCAACCTCGATCAATATGGAATATTTTTTTCATACATTCTGATTATCAGAGAAACACGTACGTCGATTTGCAACGCCGAAAGATTCTTAGTTTGAGACTTGTAATTTTTCGAAGAAAATTATCACTAGCGGAGGTGTTAGGTTGAAGGTGGCTTCCGCAACCTCGATCGATATGAAAGATCCTTTTCATACATTCTGATTATCAGAGAAACACGTAGGTCGATTTGCAACGCCGAAAGATATCTAGTTTGGGACTTGTGATTTTTTGAAGAAAATTATCACTCGCGGTGGTGTCAGGTGAAGGGTGGCTTCCGCAACCTCGATCAGGATGCAATTTTTGTTTCATGAAGTCTGATCATCAGAGTAACACGTGAGTCCATTTGCAACGCCGAAAGATTTCTAGTTTGGGACTTGTCATTCTCCAAAGAAAGTTAATAATCGCGGGGGTGTCAGGTTAAGGGTGGCTTCCGCAACCTCGAGCGGGATGCATCATTTCTTTCATGAATTCTGATCATCAGAGTAACACGTACGTCGAGTTGCAACGCCGGGAGATTCCTAGTTTGGGACTTGTAATTCTTCAAAGAAAATTATCACTCGCGGGGGTGTCAGGTTGAGGGTGGCTTCCGCAACCTCGATCAATATGGAATATTTTCTTCATACATTCTGATTATCAGAAAAACACGTACGTCGATTTGCAACGCCGAAAGATTCTTAGTTTGAGACTTGTGATTTTTCAAAGAAAATTATCACTCGCGGGGGTGTCAGGTTGAGGGTGGCTTCCGCAACCTCGATCGATATGGAATATCCTCTTCATACATTCTGATTATTAGAGTAACACGTACGTCGAGTTGCAACACCGGAAGATTCTTAGTTTGAGACTTGTAATTTTTCAAAGAAAATTATCACTCGCGGTGGTGTCAGGTGAAGGGTGGCTTCCGCAACCTCGATAGGGATGCAATATTCTTCTCAGACATTTTTATCATCAGAGTAACACGTATGTCGATTTGCAACGCCGAAAGATCTCTAGTTTGGGACTCGTGATTTTTTGAAGAAAATTATCACTCGCGGTGGTGTCAGGTGAAGGGTGGCTTCCGCAACCTTGATCAGGATGCAATTTTTGTTTCATAAATTCTGATCATCAGAGTAACACGTACGTCGAGTTGCAACGCCGGGAGATTCCTAGTTTGGGACTTGTAATTCTTCAAAGAAAATTATCACTCGCGGGGGTGTCAGGTTGAGGGTGGCTCCCGCAACCTCGTTCGGGATGCGATATTCTTTTCAG
Organism: Athalia rosae; assembly: GCF_917208135.1. Lineage (NCBI taxonomy): Eukaryota > Metazoa > Arthropoda > Insecta > Hymenoptera > Athaliidae > Athalia > Athalia rosae. Next base: position 12,377,802 of record NC_064028.1, read on the forward strand.
ACATTTTAATCATTAGAGTAACACAAAAGTCGAGTTGCAACGCCAAAACATCATTAGTTTGGGACTTGTAATTTTTCAAAGAAAGTTAATAATCGCGGTGGTGTCAGGTGAAGGGTGGCTTCCGCAACCTCGATCAGGATGCAATTTTTCGTTTCATGAATTCTGATCATTAGAGTAACACGGACGTCAAGTTGCAACGCCGGGAGATTCCCAGTTTGGGACATGTAATTCTTCAAAGAAAATTATCACTCGCGGGGGTGTCAGGTTGAGGGTGGCTTCCGCAACCTCGATCAATATGGAATATTTTTTTCATACATTCTGATTATCAGAGAAACACGTACGTCGGTTTGCAACGCCGAAAGATTCTTAGTTTGAGACTTGTGATTTTTCAAAGAAAATTATCACTAGCGGAGGTGTTAGGTTGAAGGTGGCTTCCGCAACCTCGATCGATATGAAAGATCCTTTTCATACATTCTGATTATCGGAGAAACACGTAAGTCGATTTGCATCGCCGAAAGATCTCTAGTTTGGGACTTGTGATTTTCTGAAGAGATTTATCACTCGCGGTGGTGTCAGGTGAAGGGTGGCTTCCGCAACCTCGATCGATAGAAAATATTCTTTTCATACATTCTGAACGTCGGGGTGACACGTACGTCAAGTTGGAACGCCGAGAGATTCTTAGTTTGGAACTTGTAATTTTTCAAAGAAAATTATCACTCGCGGGGGTGTCAGGTTGAGGGTGGCTTCCGCAACCTCGATCGATATGGAATATCCTCTCCATACATTCTGATTATTAGAGTAACACGTACGTCGAGTTGCAACGCCGGAAGATTCTTAGTTTGAGATTTGTAATTTTTCAAAGGAAATTATCACTCGCGGTGGTGTCAGGTGAAGGGTGGCTTCCGCAACCTCGATCGGGATGCGATATTCTTTTCGGACATTTTAATCATCAGAGTAACACGTATGTCGATTCGCAACGCCGAAAGATCCCTAGTTTGGGACTCGTAATTTTTCAAAGAAAATTATCACTCGCGGGGGTGTCAGGTTAAGGGTGGCTTCCGCAACCTCGATCGATATGGAATATCCTCTCCATACATTCTGGTTATTCGAGTAACAAGTACGTCGAGTTGCAACGCCGAAAGATTCTTAGTTTGAGACTTGTAATTTTTCAAAGAAAATTATCACTCGCGGTGGTTTCAGGTGAAGGGTGGCTTCCGCAACCTCGATCGGGATGCGATATTCTCTTCAGACATTTTAATCATTAGAGTAACACAAACGTCGAGTTGCAACGCCAAAACATCATTAGATTGGGACTTGTAATTTTTCAATGAAAGTTACTAATCGCGGTGGTGTCAGGTGAAGGGTGGCTTCCGCAACCTCGATCAGGATGCGATATTCTTTTCGGACATTTTAATCATCAGAGTAACACGTATGTCGATTCGCAGCGCCGAAAGATCCCTAGTTTGGGACTCGTAATTTTTCAAAGAAAATTATCACTCGTCGGGGTGTCAGGTTAAGGGTGGCTTCCGCAACCTCGATCGATATGGAATATCCTCTCCATACATTCTGGTTATTCGAGTAACAAGTACGTCGAGTTGCAACGCCGAAAGATTCTTAGTTTGAGACTTGTAATTTTTCAAAGAAAATTATCACTCGCGGTGGTGTCAGGTGAAGGGTGGCTTCCGCAACCTCGATCGGGATGCGATATTCTTTTCAGACATTTTAATCATTAGAGTAACACAAAAGTCGAGTTGCAACGCCAAAACATCATTAGTTTGGGACTTGTAATTTTTCAAAGAAAGTTAATAATCGCGGTGGTGTCAGGTGAAGGGTGGCTTCCGCAACCTCGATCAGGATGCAATTTTTGTTTCATAAATTCTGATCATCAGAGTAACACGTACGTCAAGTTGCAACGCCGGGAGATTCCTAGTTTGGGACTTGTAATTCTTCAAAGAAAATTATCACTCGCGGGGGTGTCAGGTTGAGGGTGGCTTCCGCAACCTCGATCAATATGGAATATTTTTTTCATACATTCTGATTATCAGAGAAACACGTACGTCGGTTTGCAACGCCGAAAGATTCTTAGTTTGAGACTTGTGATTTTTCAAAGAAAATTATCACTAGCGGAGGTGTTAGGTTGAAGGTGGCTTCCGCAACCTCGATCGATATGAAAGATCCTTTTCATACATTCTGATTATCGGAGAAACACGTAAGTCGATTTGCATCGCCGAAAGATCTCTAGTTTGGGACTTGTGATTTTCTGAAGAGATTTATCACTCGCGGTGGTGTCAGGTGAAGGGTGGCTTCCGCAACCTCGATCGATAGGAAATATTCTTTTCATACATTCTGAACATCGGGGTGACACGTACGTCAAGTTGGAACGCCGAGAGATTCTTAGTTTGGAACTTGTAATTTTTCAAAGAAAATTATCACTCGCGGGGGTGTCAGGTTGAGGGTGGCTTCCGCAACCTCGATCGATATGGAATATCCTCTCCATACATTCTGATTATTAGAGTAACACGTACGTCGAGTTGCAACGCCGGAAGATTCTTAGTTTGAGATTCGTAATTTTTCAAAGAAAATTATCACTCGCGGTGGTGTCAGGTGAAGGGTGGCTTCCGCAACCTCGATCGGGATGCGATATTCTTTTCGGACATTTTAATCATCAGAGTAACACGTATGTCGATTCGCAACGCCGAAAGATCCCTAGTTTGGGACTCGTAATTTTTCAAAGAAAATTATCACTCGCGGGGGTGTCAGGTTAAGGGTGGCTTCCGCAACCTCGATCGATATGGAATATCCTCTCCATACATTCTGGTTATTCGAGTAACAAGTACGTCGAGTTGCAACGCCGAAAGATTCTTAGTTTGAGACTTGTAATTTTTCAAAGAAAATTATCACTCGCGGTGGTTTCAGGTGAAGGGTGGCTTCCGCAACCTCGATCGGGATGCGATATTCTCTTCAGACATTTTAATCATTAGAGTAACACAAACGTCGAGTTGCAACGCCAAAACATCATTAGATTGGGACTTGTAATTTTTCAATGAAAGTTACTAATCGCGGTGGTGTCAGGTGAAGGGTGGCTTCCGCAACCTCGATCAGGATGCGATATTCTTTTCGGACATTTTAATCATCAGAGTAACACGTATGTCGATTCGCAGCGCCGAAAGATCCCTAGTTTGGGACTCGTAATTTTTCAAAGAAAATTATCACTCGTCGGGGTGTCAGGTTAAGGGTGGCTTCCGCAACCTCGATCGATATGGAATATCCTCTCCATACATTCTGGTTATTCGAGTAACAAGTACGTCGAGTTGCAACGCCGAAAGATTCTTAGTTTGAGACTTGTAATTTTTCAAAGAAAATTATCACTCGCGGTGGTGTCAGGTGAAGGGTGGCTTCCGCAACCTCGATCGGGATGCGATATTCTTTTCAGACATTTTAATCATTAGAGTAACACAAAAGTCGAGTTGCAACGCCAAAACATCATTAGTTTGGGACTTGTAATTTTTCAAAGAAAGTTAATAATCGCGGTGGTGTCAGGTGAAGGGTGGCTTCCGCAACCTCGATCAGGATGCAATTTTTGTTTCATAAATTCTGATCATCAGAGTAACACGTACGTCAAGTTGCAACGCCGGGAGATTCCTAGTTTGGGACTTGTAATTCTTCAAAGAAAATTATCACTCGCGGGGGTGTCAGGTTGAGGGTGGCTTCCGCAACCTCGATCAATATGGAATATTTTTTTCATACATTCTGATCATCAGAGTAACACGTACGTCGGTTTGCAACGCCGAAAGATTCTTAGTTTGAGACTTGTGATTTTTCAAAGAAAATTATCACTAGCGGAGGTGTTAGGTTGAAGGTGGCTTCCGCAACCTCGATCGATATGAAAGATCCTTTTCATACATTCTGATTATCGGAGAAACACGTAAGTCGATTTGCATCGCCGAAAGATCTCTAGTTTGGGACTTGTGATTTTCTGAAGAGATTTATCACTCGCGGTGGTGTCAGGTGAAGGGTGGCTTCCGCAACCTCGATCGATAGGAAATATTCTTTTCATACATTCTGAACATCGGGGTGACACGTACGTCAAGTTGGAACGCCGAGAGATTCTTAGTTTGGAACTTGTAATTTTTCAAAGAAAATTATCACTCGCGGGGGTGTCAGGTTGAGGGTGGCTTCCGCAACCTCGATCGATATGGAATATCCTCTCCATACATTCTGATTATTAGAGTAACACGTACGTCGAGTTGCAACGCCGGAAGATTCTTAGTTTGAGATTCGTAATTTTTCAAAGAAAATTATCACTCGCGGTGGTGTCAGGTGAAGGGTGGCTTCCGCAACCTCGATCGGGATGCGATATTCTTTTCGGACATTTTAATCATCAGAGTAACACGTATGTCGATTCGCAACGCCGAAAGATCCCTAGTTTGGGACTCGTAATTTTTCAAAGAAAATTATCACTCGCGGGGGTGTCAGGTTAAGGGTGGCTTCCGCAACCTCGATCGATATGGAATATCCTCTCCATACATTCTGGTTATTCGAGTAACAAGTACGTCGAGTTGCAACGCTGAAAGATTCTTAGTTTGAGACTTGTAATTTTTCAAAGAAAATTATCACTCGCGGTGGTGTCAGGTGAAGGGTGGCTTCCGCAACCTCGATCGGGATGCGATATTCTCTTCAGACATTTTAATCATTAGAGTTACACAAACGTCGAGTTGCAACGCCAAAACATCATTAGATTGGGACTTGTAATTTTTCAATGAAAGTTACTCATCGCGGTGGTGTCAGGTGAAGGGTGGCTTCCGCAACCTCGATCAGGATGCGATATTCTTTTCGGACATTTTAATCATCAGAGTAACACGTATGTCGATTCGCAGCGCCGAAAGATCCCTAGTTTGGGACTCGTAATTTTTCAAAGAAAATTATCACTCGTCGGGGTGTCAGGTTAAGGGTGGCTTCCGCAACCTCGATCGATATGGAATATCCTCTCCATACATTCTGGTTATTCGAGTAACAAGTACGTCGAGTTGCAACGCCGAAAGATTCTTAGTTTGAGACTTGTAATTTTTCAAAGAAAATTATCACTCGCAGTGGTGTCAGGTGAAGGGTGGCTTCCGCAACCTCGATCGGGATGCGATATTCTTTTCAGACATTTTAATCATTAGAGTAACACAAAAGTCGAGTTGCAACGCCAAAACATCATTAGTTTGGGACTTGTAATTTTTCAAAGAAAGTTAATAATCGCGGTGGTGTCAGGTGAAGGGTGGCTTCCGCAACCTCGATCAGGATGCAATTTTTGTTTCATAAATTCTGATCATCAGAGTAACACGTACGTCAAGTTGCAACGCCGGGAGATTCCTAGTTTGGGACTTGTAATTCTTCAAAGAAAATTATCACTCGCGGGGGTGTCAGGTTGAGGGTGGCTTCCGCAACCTCGATCAATATGGAATATTTTTTTCATACATTCTGATTATCAGAGAAACACGTACGTCGGTTTGCAACGCCGAAAGATTCTTAGTTTGAGACTTGTGATTTTTCAAAGAAAATTATCACTAGCGGAGGTGTTAGGTTGAAGGTGGCTTCCGCAACCTCGATCGATATGAAAGATCCTTTTCATACATTCTGATTATCGGAGAAACACGTAAGTCGATTTGCATCGCCGAAAGATCTCTAGTTTGGGACTTGTGATTTTCTGAAGAGATTTATCACTCGCGGTGGTGTCAGGTGAAGGGTGGCTTCCGCAACCTCGATCGATAGGAAATATTCTTTTCATACATTCTGAACATCGGGGTGACACGTACGTCAAGTTGGAACGCCGAGAGATTCTTAGTTTGGAACTTGTAATTTTTCAAAGAAAATTATCACTCGCGGGGGTGTCAGGTTGAGGGTGGCTTCCGCAACCTCGATCGATATGGAATATCCTCTCCATACATTCTGATTATTAGAGTAACACGTACGTCGAGTTGCAACGCCGGAAGATTCTTAGTTTGAGATTCGTAATTTTTCAAAGAAAATTATCACTCGCGGTGGTGTCAGGTGAAGGGTGGCTTCCGCAACCTCGATCGGGATGCGATATTCTTTTCGGACATTTTAATCATCAGAGTAACACGTATGTCGATTCGCAACGCCGAAAGATCCCTAGTTTGGGACTCGTAATTTTTCAAAGAAAATTATCACTCGCGGGGGTGTCAGGTTAAGGGTGGCTTCCGCAACCTCGATCGATATGGAATATCCTCTCCATACATTCTGGTTATTCGAGTAACAAGTACGTCGAGTTGCAACGCCGAAAGATTCTTAGTTTGAGACTTGTAATTTTTCAAAGAAAATTATCACTCGCGGTGGTGTCAGGTGAAGGGTGGCTTCCGCAACCTCGATCGGGATGCGATATTCTCTTCAGACATTTTAATCATTAGAGTTACACAAACGTCGAGTTGCAACGCCAAAACATCATTAGATTGGGACTTGTAATTTTTCAATGAAAGTTACTCATCGCGGTGGTGTCAGGTGAAGGGTGGCTTCCGCAACCTCGATCAGGATGCGATATTCTTTTCAGACATTTCATTCATTAGAGTAACACAAACGTCGAGTTGCAACGCCAAAACATCATTAGTTTGGGACTTGTAATTTTTCAAAGAAAGTTAATAATCGCGGTGGTGTCAGGTGAAGGGTGGCTTTCGCAACCTCGATCAGGATGCAATTTTTGTTTCATAAATTCTGATCATCAGAGTAACACGTACGTCAAGTTGCAACGCCGGGAGATTCCTAGTTTGGGACTTGTAATTCTTCAAAGAAAATTATCACTCGCGGGGGTGTCAGGTTGAGAGTGGCTTCCGCAACCTCAATCAATATGGAATATTTTTTTCATACATTCTGATTATCAGAGAAACACGTACGTCGGTTTGCAACGCCGAAAGATTCTTAGTTTGAGACTTGTGATTTTTCAAAGAAAATTATCACTAGCGGAGGTGTTAGGTTGAAGGTGGCTTCCGCAACCTCGATCGATATGAAAGATCCTTTTCATACATTCTGATTATCGGAGAAACACGTAAGTCGATTTGCATCGCCGAAAGATCTCTAGTTTGGGACTTGTGATTTTCTGAAGAGAATTATCACTCGCGGTAGTGTCAGGTGAAGGGTGGCTTCCGCAACCTCGATCGGGATGCAATATCCTTTTAATACATTCTGATTATCAGAATAACACGTATGCCGATTTGCAACGCCAAAAGATCCCTAGTTTGGGACTTGTAATTCTTCAAAGAAAATTATCACTTGCGGGGGTGTCAGGTTAAGGGTGGCTTCCGCAACATCGATCGATAGGAAATATTCTTTTCATACATTCTGAACATCGGAGTGACACGTACGTCAAGTTGGAACGCCGAGAGATTCTTAGTTTGGAACTTGTAATTTTTCAAAGAAAATTATCACTCGCGGGGGTGTCAGGTTGAGGGTGGCTTCCGCAACCTCGATCGATATGGAATATCCTCTCCATACATTCTGATTATTAGAGTAACACGTACGTCGAGTTGCAACGCCGGAAGATTCTTAGTTTGAGATTTGTAATTTTTCAAAGAAAATTATCACTCGCGGTGGTGTCAGGTGAAGGGTGGCTTCCGCAACCTCGATCGGGATGCGATATTCTTTTCAGACATTTTAATCATCAGAGTAACACGTATGTCGATTCGCAACGCCGAAAGATCCCTAGTTTGGGACTCGTAATTTTTCAAAGAAAATTATCACTTGCAGGGGTGTCAGGTTAAGGGTGGCTTCCGCAACCTCGATCGATATGGAATATCCTCTCCATACATTCTGATTATTAGAGTAACAAGTACGTCGAGTTGCAACGCCGAAAGATTCTTAGTTTGAGACTTGTAATTTTTCAAAGAAAATTATCACTCGCGGTGGTGTCAGGTGAAGGGTGGCTTCCGCAACCTCGATCGGGATGCGATATTCTCTTCAGACATTTTAATCATTAGAGTAACACAAACGTCGAGTTGCAACGCCAAAACATCATTAGATTGGGACTTGTAATTTTTCAATGAAAGTTACTAATCGCGGTGGTGTCAGGTGAAGGGTGGCTTCCGCAACCTCGATCGGGATGCGATATTCTTTTTAGACATTTTATTCATTAGAGTAACACAAACGTCGAGTTGCAACGCCAAAACATCATTAGTTTGGGACTTGTAATTCTTCAAAAAAACTTATCACTTGCGGGGGTGTCAGGTTAAGGGTAGCTTCCGCAACCTCGGTTGATATGAAATATTCTTTTCATACATTTTGATTGGCCGAGTAACACGTGAGTCTATTTGCAACGCCGAAAGATTTCTAGTTTGGAACTTGTCATTCTCCAAAGAAAGTTAATAATCGCGGGGGTGTCAGGTTAAGGGTGGCTTCCGCAACCTCGACCGGGATGCATCATTTTTTTCATGAATTCTGATCATCAGAGTAACACGTACGTCGAGTTGCAACGCCGGGAGATTCCTAGTTTGGGACTTGTAATTCTTCAAAGAAAATTATCACTCGCGGGGGTGTCAGGTTGAGGGTGGCTTCCGCAACCTCGATCAATATGGAATATTTTCTTCATACATTCTGATTATCAGAGAAACACGTACGTCGATTTGCAACGCCGAAAGATTCTTAGTTTGAGACTTGTGATTTTTCAAAGAAAATTATCACTCGCGGGGGTGTCAGGTTGAGGGTGGCTTCCGCAACCTCGATCGATATGGAATATCCTCTTCATACATTCTGATTATTAGAGTAACACGTACGTCGAGTTGCAACGCCGGAAGATTCTTAGTTTGAGACTTGTAATTTTTCAAAGAAAATTATCACTCGCGGTGGTGTCAGGTGAAGGGTGGCTTCCGCAACCTCGATCGGGATGCAATATTCTTTTCAGACATTTTAATTATCAGAGTAACACGTATGTCGATTTGCAACGCCGAAAGATCCCTAGTTTGGGACTTGTAATTTTTCAAAGAAAATTAAAACTTGCGGGGGTGTCAGGTTAAGGGTGGCTTCCGCAACCTCGATCGATATGGAATATCCTCTCCATACATTTTGATTATTAGAGTAACAAGTACGTCGAGTTGCAACGCCGAAAGATTCTTAGTTTGAGACTTGTAATTTTTCGAAGAAAATTATCACTCGCGGTGGTGTCAGGTGAAGGGTGGCTTCCGCAACCTCGATCAGGATGCAATTTTTGTTTCATAAATTCTGATCATCAGAGTAACACGTGAGTCCATTTGCAACGCCGAAAGATTTCTAGTTTGGGACTTGTAATTCTCCAAAGAAAGTTAATAATCGCGGGGGTGTCAGGTTAAGGGTGGCTTCCGCAACCTCGACCGGGATGCATCATTTCTTCCATGAATTCTGATCATCAGAGTAACACGTACGTCGAGTCGCAACGCCGGGAGATTCCTAGTTTGGGACTTGTAATTCTTCAAAGAAAATTATCACTCGCGGGGGTGTCAGGTTGAGGGTGGCTTCCGCAACCTCGATCAATATGAAATATTTCTTTCATACATTCTGATTATCAGAGAAACACGTACGTCGGTTTGCAACGCCGAAAGATTCTTAGTTTGAGACTTGTGATTTTTCAAAGAAAATTATCACTAGCGGAGGTGTTAGGTTGAAGGTGGCTTCCGCAACCTCGATCGATATGAAAGATCCTTTTCATACATTCTGATTATCGGAGAAACACGTAAGTCGATTTGCATCGCCGAAAGATCTCTAGTTTGGGACTTATGATTTTCCGAAGGAAATTATCACTCGCGGTGGTGTCAGGTGAAGGGTGGCTTTCGCAACCTCGATCGGGATGCGATATCCTTTTAATACATTCTGATTATCAGAATAACACGTATGCCGATTTGCAACGCCAAAAGATCCCTAGTTTGAGACTTGTAATTTTTCAAAGAAAATTATCACTCGCGGTGGTGTTAGGTGAAGGGTAGCTTCCGCAACCTCGATCGGGATGCGATATTCTTTCCAGACATTTTAATCATTAGAGTAACACAAACGTCGAGTTGCAACGCCAAAACATCATCAGATTGGGACTTGTTATTTTTCAAAGAAAGTTAATAATCGCGGTGGTGTCAGGTGAAGGGTGGCTTCCGCAACCTCGGTCGATATGAAATTTTTTTCATACATTTTGATTAGCCGAGTAACACGTGAGTCCATTCGCAACGCCGAAAGATTTCTAGTTTGGGACTTGTGATTTTTTGAAGAAAATTATCACTCGCGGTGGTGTCAGGTGGAGGGTGGCTTCCGCAACCTCGATCAGGATGCAATTTTTGTTTCATGAATTCTGATCATCAGAGTAACACGTGAGTCTATTTGCAACGCCGAAAGATTTCTAGTTTGGGACTTGTAATTCTCCAAAGAAAGTTAATAATCGCGGGGGTGTCAGGTTAAGGGTGGCTTCCGCAACCTCGATCGGGATGCGATATTCTTTTCAGACATTTCAATCATTAGAGTAACACAAACGTCGAGTTGCAACGCCAGAACATTATTAGATTGGGACTTGTAATTTTTCAATGAAAGTTAATAATCGCGGTGGTGTCAGGTGAAGGGTGGCTTCCGCAACCTCGACCGGGATGCATCATTTCTTTCATGAATTCTGATCATCAGAGTAACACGTACGTCGAGTTGCAACGCCGGGAGATTCCTAGTTTGGGACTTGTAATTCTTCAAAGAAAATTATCACTCGCGGGGGTGTCAGGTTGAGGGTGGCTTCCGCAACCTCGATTAAAATGAAATATTTTTTTCATACATTCCGATTATCAGAATAACACGTATGCCGATTTGCAACGCCAAAAGATCCCTAGTTTGGGACTTGTAATTCTTCAAAGAAAATTATCACTTGCGAGGGTGTCAGGTTAAGGGTGGCTTTCGCAACCTTGATCGATATGGAATATCCTTCCCATACATTCTGATTATTAGAGTAACAAGTACGTCGAGTTGCAACGCCGGAAGATTCTTAGTTTGAGACTTGTAATTTTTCAATGAAAGTTAATAATCGCGGTGGTGTCAGGTGAAGGGTGGCTTCCGCAACCTCGATCGGGATGCATCATTTCTTTCATGAATTCTGATCATCAGAGTAACACGTACGTCGAGTTGCAACGCCGGGAGATTTCTAGTTTGGGACTTGTAATTCTTCAAAGAAAATTATCACTCGCGGTGGTGTCAGGTGAAGGGTGGCTTCCGCAACCTCGATCAGGATGCGATATTCTTTTCAGACATTTTAATCATTAGAGTAACACAAACGTCGAGTTGCAACGCCAAAACATCATTAGTTTGGGACTTGTAATTTTTCAAAGAAAATTATCATTTGCGGTGGTGTCAGGTGAAGGGTGGCTTCCGCAACCTCGACCGGGATGCATCATTTCTTTCATGAATTCTGATCATCAGAGTAACACGTACGTCGAGTTGCAACGCCGGGAGATTTCTAGTTTGGGACTTGTAATTCTTCAAAGAAAATTATCACTAGCGGAGGTGTTAGGTTGAAGGTGGCTTCCGCAACCTCGATCGATATGAAAGATCCTTTTCATACATTCTGATTATCGGAGAAACACGTAGGTCGATTTGCAACGCCGAAAAATCTCTCGTTCGGGACTTGTAATTTTTCGAAGAAAATCATCACTCGCGGGGGTGTCAGGTCAAGGGTGGCTTCCGCAACCTCGATCAATATGAATTTTTCTTTTAATACATTCTGATCATCAGAGTAACACGTAAGTCAATTTGCAACGCCGAGAGATTTCTAGTTTGGGACTTGTAATTTTTCGAAGAATATTATCACTCGCGGTGGTGTCAGGTGAAGGGTGGCTTCCGCAACCTCGATCGGGATGCAATATTCTTCCAATACATTCTGATTATCAGAATGACACGTACGTCGAGTTGCAACGCCAAGAGATTTTAAGTTTGAGACTTGTAATTTTTCAAAGAAAATTATCACTAGCGGGGGTGTCAGGTTGAGGGTGGCTTCCGCAACCTCGATCAATATGAAATATTTTTTTTATACATTTTTATTATCAGAGTAACACGAACGTCGAGTTGCAACGCCAGAACATCATTAGTTTGGGACTTGTAATTTTTCAAAGAAAGTTAATAATCGCGGTGGTGTCAGGTGAAGGGTGGCTTCCGCAACCTCGATCGGGATGCAATATTGTTTCAATACATTCTGATTATCAGAATGACACGTACGTCGATTTGCAACGCCGAAAGATTCTTAGTTTGAGACTTGTAATTTTTCAAAGAATATTATCACTCGCGGTGGTGTCAGGTGAAGGGTGGCTTCCGCAACCTCGATCGGGATGCAATATTCTTTCAATACATTCTGATTATTAGAGTAACACGTATGTCAATTTGCAACGCCAGAAGATCTCTAGTTTGGGACTTGTAAATTTTCAAAGAAAGTTGATAATCGCGGGGGTGTCAGGTTAAAGGTGGCTTCCGCAACCTTGATTTGGATGCAATATTCTTCTCATACATCCCAATCATCAGAGTAACACGTACGTCGATTTGCAACGCCGAAAGATCCCTAGTTTGGGACTTGTAATTTTTCAAAGAAAATTATCACTTGCGGGGGTGTCAGGTTAAGGGTGGCTTCCGCAACCTCGATCGATATGGAATATCCTCTCCATACATTCTGATTATTGGAGTAACAAGTACGTCGAGTTGCAACGCCGAAAGATTCTTAGTTTGAGACTTGTAATTTTTCAAAGAAAATTATCACTCGCGGTGGTGTTAGGTGAAGGGTAGCTTCCGCAACCTCGATCGGGATGCGATATTCTTTCCAGACATTTGATTCATTAGAGTAACACAAACGTCGAGTTGCAACGCCAAAACATCATTAGATTGGGACTTGTTATTTTTCAAAGAAAGTTAATAATCGCGGTGGTGTCAGGTGAAGGGTGGCTTCCGCAACCTCGGTCGATATGAAATTTTTTTCATACATTTTGATTAGCCGAGTAACACGTGAGTCCATTCGCAACGCCGAAAGATTTCTAGTTTGGGACTTGTGATTTTTTGAAGAAAATTATCACTCGCGGTGGTGTCAGGTGGAGGGTGGCTTCCGCAACCTCGATCAGGATGCAATTTTTGTTTCATGAATTCTGATCATCAGAGTAACACGTGAGTCCATTTGCAACGCCGAAAGATTTCTAGTTTGGGACTTGTAATTCTCCAAAGAAAGTTAATAATCGCGGGGGTGTCAGGTTAAGGGTGGCTTCCGCAACCTCGATCGGGATGCGATATTCTTTTCAGACATTTCAATCATTAGAGTAACACAAACGTCGAGTTGCAACGCCAGAACATCATTAGATTGGGACTTGTAATTTTTCAATGAAAGTTAATAATCGCGGTGGTGTCAGGTGAAGGGTGGCTTCCGCAACCTCGACCGGGATGCATCATTTTTTTCATGAATTCTGATCATCAGAGTAACACGTACGTCGAGTTGCAACGCCGGGAGATTCCTAGTTTGGGACTTGTAATTCTTCAAAGAAAATTATCACTCGCGGGGGTGTCAGGTTGAGGGTGGCTTCCGCAACCTCGATTAAAATGAAATATTTTTTTCATACATTCCGATTATCAGAATAACACGTATGCCGATTTGCAACGCCAAAAGATCCCTAGTTTGGGACTTGTAATTCTTCAAAGAAAATTATCACTTGCGGGGGTGTCAGGTTAAGGGTGGCTTTCGCAACCTTGATCGATGGGAAATATCCTTTCCATACATTCTGATTATTAGAGTAACAAGTACGTCGAGTTGCAACGCCGAAAGATTCTTAGTTTGAGACTTGTAATTTTTCAATGAAAGTTAATAATCGCGGTGGTGTCAGGTGAAGGGTGGCTTCCGCAACCTCGACCGGGATGCATCATTTCTTTCATGAATTCTGATTATCAGAGTAACACGTACGTCGAGTTGCAACGCCGGGAGATTTCTAGTTTGGGACTTGTAATTCTTCAAAGAAAATTATCACTCGCGGTGGTGTCAGGTGAAGGGTGGCTTCCGCAACCTCGATCGGGATGCGATATTCTTCTCAGACATTTTAATCATTGGAGTAACACAAACGTCGAGTTGCAACGCCAAAACATCATTAGTTTGGGACTTGTAATTTTTCAAAGAAAATTATCACTTGCGGTGGTGTCAGGTGAAGGGTGGCTTCCGCAACCTCGACCGGGATGCATCATTTCTTTCATGAATTCTGATCATCAGAGTAACACGTACGTCGAGTTGCAACGCCGGGAGATTTCTAGTTTGGGACTTGTAATTCTTCAAAGAAAATTATCACTAGCGGAGGTGTTAGGTTGAAGGTGGCTTCCGCAACCTCGATCGATATGAAAGATCCTTTTCATACATTCTGATTATCGGAGAAACACGTAAGTCGATTTGCAACGCCGAAAGATCTCTCGTTCGGGACTTGTAATTTTTCGAAGAAAATCATCACTCGCGGGGGTGTCAGGTCAAGGGTGGCTTCCGCAACCTCGATCAATATGAATTTTTCTTTTAATACATTCTGATCATCAGAGTAACACGTAAGTCAATTTGCAACGCCGAGAGATTTCTAGTTTGGGACTTGTAATTTTTCAAAGAAAATAATCACTCGCGGTGGTGTCAGGTGAAGGGTGGCTTCCGCAACCTCGATCGGGATGCAATATTCTTTCAATACATTCTGATTATCAGAATGACACGTACGTCGAGTTGCAACGCCAAGAGATTTTAAGTTTGAGACTTGTAATTTTTCAAAGAAAATTATCACTAGCGGGGGTGTCAGGTTGAGGGTGGCTTCCGCAACCTCGATCGATATGAAATATTTTTTTTATACATTTTTATTATCAGAGTAACACGAACGTCGAGTTGCAACGCCAGAACATCATTAGTTTGGGACTTGTAATTTTTCAAAAAAAGTTAATAATCGCGGTGGTGTCAGGTGAAGGGTGGCTTCCGCAACCTCGATCGGGATGCAATATTGTTTCAATACATTCTGATTATCAGAATGACACGTACGTCGATTTGCAACGCCGAAAGATTCTTAGTTTGAGACTTGTAATTTTTCAAAGAATATTATCACTCGCGGTGGTGTCAGGTGAAGGGTGGCTTCTGCAACCTCGATCGGGATGCAATATTCTTTCAATACATTCTGATTATCAGAATGACACGTACGTCGAGTTGCAACGCCAAGAGATTTTAAGTTTGAGACTTGTAATTTTTCAAAGAAAATTATCACTAGCGGGGGTGTCAGGTTGAGGGTGGCTTCCGCAACCTCGATCAATATGGAATATTTTTTTCATACATTCTGATTATCAGAGAAACACGTACGTCGATTTGCAACGCCGAAAGATTCTTAGTTTGAGACTTGTAATTTCTCAAAAAAAATTATCACTAGCGGGGGTGTCAGGTTGAGGGTGGCTTCCGCAACCTCGATAAATATGGACTATTTTTTTCATACATTCTGATTATCAGAAAAACACGTACGTCGATTTGCAACGCCTAAAGATTTTTAGTTTGAGACTTGTAATTTTTCAAAGCAAATTATCACTCGCGGTGGTGTCAGGTGAAGGGTGGCTTCCGCAACCTCGATAAATATGGACTATTTTTTTCATACATTCTGATTATCAGAGAAACACGTAGGTCGATTTGCAACGCCGAAAGATATCTAGTTTGGGACTTGTGATTTCTTGAAGAAAATTATCACTCGCGGTGGTGTCAGGTGGAGGGTGGCTTCCGCAACCTCGATCAGGATGCAATTTTTGTTTCATGAAGTCTGATCATCAGAGTAACACGTGAGTCCATTTGCAACGCCGAAAGATTTCTAGTTTGGAACTTGTCATTCTCCAAAGAAAGTTAATAATCGCGGGGGTGTCAGGTTAAGGGTGGCTTCCGCAACCTCGACCGGGATGCATCATTTCTTTCATGAATTCTGATCATCAGAGTAACACGTACGTCGAGTTGCAACGCCGGGAGATTCCTAGTTTGGGACTTGTAATTCTTCAAAGAAAATTATCACTCGCGGGGGTGTCAGGTGAAGGGTGGCTTCCGCAACCTCGGTCGATATGAAATATTTTTTTTCATACATTTTGATTAGCAGAGTAACACGTGAGTACATTTGCAATGCCGAAAGATTTCTAGTTTGGGACTTGTAATTTTTCAAAGAAAGTTAATAATCGCGGGAGTGTCAGGTTAAGGGTGGCTTCCGCGACCTCGATCGGGATGCAATATTCTTTCAATACATTCTAATTATCAGAATGACACGTACGTCGAGTTGCAACGCCAAGAGATTTTCAGTTTGAGACTTGTAATTTCTCAAAAAAAATTATCACTAGCGGGGGTGTCAGGTTGAGGGTGGCTTCCGCAACCTCGATCAATATGGGATATTTTCTTCATACATTCTGATTATCAGAAAAACACGTACGTCGATTTGCAACGCCGAAAGATTTTTAGTTTGAGACTTGTAATTTTTCAAAGCAAATTATCACTCGCGGTGGTGTCAGGTGAAGGGTGGCTCCCGCAACCTCGATCGGGATGCGATATTCTTTTCAGACATTTTAATCATTAGAGTGACACGAACGTCGAGTTGCAACGCCAAAACATCATTAGTTTTGAACTTGTAATTTTTCAAAGAAAGTTAATAATCGCGGTGGTGTCAGGTGAAGGGTGGCTTCCGCAACCTCGATCAATATGGAATATTCTTTCAATACATTCTGATTATCAGGATGACACGTACGTCGAATTGCAACGCCAAGAGATTTTCAGTTTGAGACTTGTAATTTTTCAAAGAAAATTATCACCAGCGGGGGTGTCAGGTTGAGGGTGGCTTCCGCAACCTCGATCGATATGAAATATTTTTTTTATACATTTTTATTATGAGAGTAACACGAACGTCGAGTTGCAACGCCAGAACATCATTAGTTTGGGACTTGTAATTTTTCAAAGAAAGTTAATAATCGCGGTGGTGTCAGGTGAAGGGTGGCTTCCGCAACCTCGATCGGGATGCAATATTGTTTTAATACATTCTGATTATCAAAATGACACGTACGTCGATTTGCAACGCCGAAAGATTCTTAGTTTGAGACTTGTAATTTTTCAAAGAAAATTATCACTCGCGGTGGTGTCAGGTGAAGGGTGGCTTCCGCAACCTCGATCGGGATGCGATATTTTTTTCAGACATTTCAATCATTAGAGTAACACGAACGTCGAGTTGCAACGCCAAAACATCATTAGTTTGGGACTTGTAATTTTTCAAAGAAAGTTAATAATCGCGGTGGTGTCAGGTGAAGGGTGGCTTCCGCAACCTCGATCAATATGGAATATTCTTTCAATACATTCTGATTATCAGGATGACACGTACGTCGAGTTGCAACGCCAAGAGATTTTCAGTTTGAGACTTGTAATTTTTCAAAGAAAATTATCACTAGCGGGGGTGTCAGGTTGAGGGTGGCTTCCGCAACCTCGATCGATATGAAATATTTTTTTTATACATTTTTATTATTAGAGTAACACGAACGTCGAGTTGCAACGCCAAAACATCATTAGTTTGGGACTTGTAATTTTTCAAAGAAAGTTAATAATCGCGGTGGTGTCAGGTGAAGGGTGGCTTCCGCAACCTCGGTCGATATGAAATATTTTTTTTCATACATTTTGATTAGCAGAGTAACACGTGAGTACATTTGCAATGCCGAAAGATTTCTGGTTTGGGACTTGTAATTTTTCAAAGAAAGTTAATAATCGCAAGGGTGTCAGGTTAAGGGTGGCTTCCGCAACCTCGATCGGGATGCGATATTGTTTCAATACATTCTGATTATCAGAATGACACGTACGTCGATTTGCAACGCCGAAAGATTCTTAGTTTGAGACTTGTAATTTTTCAAAGAAAATTATCACTCGCGGTGGTGTCAGGTGAAGGGTGGCTTCCGCAACCTCGGTCGATATGAAATATTTTTTTTCATACATTTCGATTAGCAGAGTAACACGTGAGTCCATTTGCAATGCCGAAAGATTTCTAGTTTGGGACTTGTAATTTTTCAAAGAAAGTTAATAATCGCGGGAGTGTCAGGTTAAGGGTGGCTTCCGCGACCTCGATCGGGATGCAATATTCTTTCAATACATTCTGATTATTAGAATGACACGTACGTCGAGTTGCAACGCTAAGAGATTTTTAGTTTGAGACTTGTAATTTCTCAAAAAAAATTATCACTAGCGGGGGTGTCAGGTTGAGGGTGGCTTCCGCAACCTCGATCAATATGGGATATTTTTTTCATACATTCTGATTATCAGGAAAACACGTACGTCGATTTGCAACGCCGAAAGATTTTTAGTTTGAGACTTGTAATTTTTCAAAGCAAATTATCACTCGCGGTGGTGTCAGGTGAAGGGTGGCTCCCGCAACCTCGATCGGGATGCGATATTCTTTTCAGACATTTTAATCATTAGAGTGACACGAACGTCGAGTTGCAACGCCAAAACATCATTAGTTTTGGACTTGTAATTTTTCAAAGAAAGTTAATAATCGCGGTGGTGTCAGGTGAAGGGTGGCTTCCGCAACCTCGATCAATATGGAATATTCTTTCAATACATTCTGATTATCAGAATGACACGTACGTCGAGTTGCAACGCCAAGAGATTTTCAGTTTGAGACTTGTAATTTTTCAAAGAAAATTATCACTAGCGGGGGTGTCAGGTTGAGGGTGGCTTCCGCAACCTCGATCGATATGAAATATTTTTTTTATACATTTTTATTATTAGAGTAACACGAACGTCGAGTTGCAACGCCAGAACATCATTAGTTTGGGACTTGTAATTTTTCAAAGAAAGTTAATAATCGCGGTGGTGTCAGGTGAAGGGTGGCTTCCGCAACCTCGATCGGGATGCAATATTGTTTCAATACATTCTGATTATCAGAATGACACGTACGTCGATTTGCAACGCCGAAAGATTCTTAGTTTGAGACTTGTAATTTTTCAAAGAAAATTATCACTCGCGGTGGTGTCAGGTGAAGGGTGGCTTCCGCAACCTCGATCGGGATGCGATATTTTTTTCAGACATTTCAATCATTAGAGTAACACGAACGTCGAGTTGCAACGCCAAAACATCATTAGTTTGGGACTTGTAATTTCTCAAAGAAAGTTAATAATCGCGGTGGTGTCAGGTGAAGGGTGGCTTCCGCAACCTCGATCAATATGGAATATTCTTTCAATACATTCTGATTATCAGAATGACACGTACTTTGAGTTGCAACGCCAAGAGATTTTTAGTTTGAGACTTGTAATTTTTCGAAGAAAATTATCACTCGTGGGAGTGTCAGGTTGAGGGTGGCTTCCGCAACCTCGATCGGGATGCAATATTCTCTCAATACATTCTGATTATCGGAATGACACGTATGCCGATTTGCAACGCCAAAAGATCCCTAGTTTGGGACTTGTAATTCTTCAAAGAAAATTATCACTTGCGGTGGTGTCAGGTTAAGGGTGGCTTCCGCAACCTCGATCGATAGAGAATATTCTTTTCATACATTCTGAACATCAGAGTGACACGTACGTCAAGTTGGAACGCCGAGAGATTCTTAGTTTGGAACTTGTAATTTTTCAAAGAAATTATCACTCTTGGGGGTGTCAGGTTGAGGGTGGCTTCCGCAACCTCGACCGATATGGAATATCCTCTCCATACATTCTGATTATTAGAGTCACACCTACGTCGAGTTGCAACGCCAGAAGATTCTTAGTTTGAGACTTGTAATTTTTCAAAGAAAATTATCACTCGCGGTAGTGTCAGGTGAAGGGTGGCTTCCGCAACCTCGATCGGAATGCGATATTCTTTCCAGACATTTTGATCATCGGAGTAACACGTATGTCGATTTGCAACGCCGAAAGATCCCTAGTTTGGGACTTGTAATTTTTCAAAGAAAATTATCACTTGCGGGGGTGTCAGGTTAAAGGTGGCTTCCGCAACACCGATCGATATGGAACATCCTCTCCATACATTCTGATTATTAGAGTAACAAGTACGTCGAGTTGCAACGCCGAAAGATTCTTAGTTTGAGACTTGTAATTTTTCAAAGAAAATTATCACTCGCGGTGGTGTCAGGTGAAGGGTGGCTTCCGCAACCTCGATCGGGATGCGATATTCTTTTCAGACATTTCAATCATTAGAGTAACACAAACGTCGAGTTGCAACGCCAAAACATCATTAGATTGGGACTTGTAATTTTTCAATGAAAGTTAATAATCGCGGTGGTGTCAGGTGAAGGGTGGCTTCCGCAACCTCGATCGGGATGCGATATTTTTTTCAGACATTTCAATCATTAGAGTAACACGAACGTCGAGTTGCAACGCCAAAACATCATTAGTTTGGGACTTGTAATTTTTCAAAGAAAGTTAATAATCGCGGTGGTATCAGGTGAAGGGTGGCTTCCGCAACCTCGATCAATATGGAATATTCTTTCAATACATTCTGATTATCAGAATGACACGTACTTTGAGTTGCAACGCCAAGAGATTTTTAGTTTGAGACTTGTAATTTTTCGAAGAAAATTATCACTAGCGGGGGTGTCAGGTTGAGGGTGGCTTCCGCAACCTCGATCGATATGAAATATTTTTTTTATACATTTTGATTATTAAAGTAACACGAACGTCGAGTTGCAACGCCAAAACATCATTAGTTTGGGACTTGTAATTTTTCAAAGAAAGTTAATAATCGCGGTGGTGTCAGGTGAAGAGTGGCTTCCGCAACCTCGATCGGGATGCAATATTCTTTTAATACATTCTGATTATCAGAATAACACGTATGCCGATTTGCAACGCCAAAAGATCCCTTAATTGGGACTTGTAATTCTTCAAAGAAAATTATCACTCGCGGGGGTGTCAGGTTGAGGGTGGCTTCCGCAACCTCGACCGATATGGAATATCCTCTCCATACATTCTGATCATTAGAGTAACACCTACGTCGAGTTGCAACGCCAGAAGATTCTTGGTTTGAGACTTGTAATTTTTCAAAGAAAATTATCACTCGCGGGGGTGTCAGGTTGAGGGTGGCTTCCGCAACCTCGACTGATATGGAATATCCTCTCCATACATTCTGATTATTAGAGTAACAAGTACGTCGAGTTGCAACGCCGAAAGATTCTTAGTTTGAGACTTGTAATTTTTCAAAGAAAATTATCACTCGCGGTGGTGTCAGGTGAAGGGTGGCTTCCGCAACCTCGATCGGGATGCGATATTCTTTTCAGACATTTCAATCATTAGAGTAACACAAACGTCGAGTTGCAACGCCAAAACATCATTAGATTGGGACTCGTAATTTTTCAATGAAAGTTAATAATCGCGGTGGTGTCAGGTGAAGGGTGGCTTCCGCAACCTCGACCGGGATGCATCATTTCTTTCATGAATTCTGATCATCGGAGTAACACGTACGTCGAGTTGCAACGCCGGGAGATTCCTAGTTTGGGACTTGTAATTTTTCAAAGAAAATTATCACTCGCGGGGGTGTTAGGTTGAGGGTGGCTTTCGCAACCTCGATCGATATGAAATATTCTTTTCATACATTTTGATTATCAAAGTAACACGTAAGTCGATTTGCAACGCCGAAAGATTTCTAGTTTAGGACTTGTGATTTTTCGAAGAAAATTATCACTCGCGGTGGTGTCAGGTTAAGGGTGGCTTCCGCAACCTCGATCAGGATGCAATTTTTGTTTCATAAATTCTGATCATCAGAGTAACACGTATGTCGATTTGCAACGCCGAAAGATCCCTAGTTTGGGACTTGTAATTTTTCGAAGAAAATTATCACTCGCGGGGGTGTCAGGTTAAGGGTGGCTTCCGCAACCTCGATCAATATGAATTTTTCTTTTCATACATTCTGATCATCAGAGTAACACGTAAGTCAATTTGCAACGCCGAGAGATTTCTAGTTTGGGACTTGTAATTTTTCAAAGAAAATTATCACTCGCGGTGGTGTCAGGTGAAGGGTGGCTTCCGCAACCTCGATCGGGATGCAATATTCTTTCAATACATTCTGATTATCAGAATGACACGTACGTCGAGTTGCAACGCCAAGAGATTTTGAGTTTGAGACTTGTAATTTTTCAAAGAAAATTATCACTAGCGGGGGTGTCAGGTTGAGGGTGGCTTCCGCAACCTCGATCAATATGGAATATTTTTTTCATACATTCTGATTATCAGAGAAACACGTACGTCGATTTGCAACGCCGAAAGATTCTTAGTTTGAGACTTGTAATTTCTCAAAAAAAATTATCACTAGCGGGGGTGTCAGGTTGAGGGTGGCTTCCGCAACCTCGATCAATATGGAATATTTTTTTCATACATTCTGATTATCAGAAAAACACGTACGTCGATTTGCAACGCCAAAAGATTTTTAGTTTGAGACTTGTAATTTTTCAAAGCAAATTATCACTCGCGGTGGTGTCAGGTGAAGGGTGGCTTCCGCAACCTCGATCGATATGAAATATTTTTTTCATACATTTTGATCATTAGAGTGACACGAACGTCGAGTTGCAACGCCAAAACATCATTAGTTTGGGACTTGTAATTTTTCAAAGAAAGTTAATAATCGCGGTGGTGTCAGGTGAAGGGTGGCTTCCGCAACCTCGATCAATATGGAATATTCTTTCAATACATTCTGATTATCAGAATGACACGTACGTCGAGTTGCAACGCCAAGAGATTTTCAGTTTGGGACTTGTAATTTTTCAAAGAAAATTATCACTCGCGGGGGTGTCAGGTTGAGGGTGGCTTCCGCAACCTCGATCGATATGAAATATTTTTTTTATACATTTTGATCATTGGAGTAACACGAACGTCGAGTTGCAACGCCAAAACATCATTAGTTTGGGACTTGTAATTTTTCAAAGAAAGTTAATAATCGCGGTGGTGTCAGGTGAAGGGTGGCTTCCGCAACCTCGATCAATATGGAATATTCTTTCAATACATTCTGATTATCAGAATGACACGTACGTCGAGTTGCAACGCCAAGAGATTTTTAGTTTGAGACTTGTGATTTTTCGAAGAAAATTATCACTCGTGGGGGTGTCAGGTTGAGGGTGGATTCCGCAACCTCGATCGGGATCAATATTCTCTCAATACATTCTGATTATCAGAATGACACGTATGCCGATTTGCAACGCCAAAAGATCCCTAGTTCGGGACTTGTAATTCTTCAAAGAAAATTATCACTTGCGGTGGTGTCAGGTTAAGGGTGGCTTCCGCAACCTCGATCGATAGAGAATATTCTTTTCATACATTCTGAACATCAGAGTGACACGTACGTCAAGTTGGAACGCCGAGAGATTCTTAGTTTGGAACTTGTAATTTTTCAAAGAAATTATCACTCGCGGGGGTGTCAGGTTGAGGGTGGCTTCCGCAACCTCGACCGATATGGAATATCCTCTCCATACATTCTGATTATTAGAGTCACACCTACGTCGAGTTGCAACGCCAGAAGATTCTTAGTTTGAGACTTGTAATTTTTCAAAGAAAATTATCACTCGCGGTAGTGTCAGGTGAAGGGTGGCTTCCGCAACCTCGATCGGAATGCGATATTCTTTCCAGACATTTTAATCATCGGAGTAACACGTATGTCGATTTGCAACGCCGAAAGATCCCTAGTTTGGGACTTGTAATTTTTCAAAGAAAATTATCACTTGCGGGGGTGTCAGGTTAAAGGTGGCTTCCGCAACACCGATCGATATGGAATATCCTCTCCATACATTCTGATTATTAGAGTAACAAGTACGTCGAGTTGCAACGCCGAAAGATTCTTAGTTTGAGACTTGTAATTTTTCAAAGAAAATTATCACTCGCGGTGGTGTCAGGTGAAGGGTGGCTTCCGCAACCTCGATCAATATGGAATATTTTTTTCATACATTCTGATTATCAGAGAAACACGTACGTCGATTTGCAACGCCGAAAGATTCTTAGTTTGAGACTTGTAATTTCTCAAAAAAAATTATCACTAGCGGGGGTGTCAGGTTGAGGGTGGCTTCCGCAACCTCGATCAATATGGAATATTTTTTTCATACATTCTGATTATCAGAAAAACACGTACGTCGATTTGCAACGCCTAAAGATTTTTAGTTTGAGACTTGTAATTTTTCAAAGCAAATTATCACTCGCGGTGGTGTCAGGTGAAGGGTGGCTCCCGCAACCTCGATCGGGATGCGATATTCTTTTCAGACATTTTAATCATTAGAGTGACACGAACGTCGAGTTGCAACGCCAAAACATCATTAGTTTGGGACTTGTAATTTTTCAAAGAAAGTTAATAATCGCGGTGGTGTCAGGTGAAGGGTGGCTTCCGCAACCTCGATCAATATGGAATATTCTTTCAATACATTCTGATTATCAGAATGACACGTACGTCGAGTTGCAACGCCAAGAGATTTTCAGTTTGAGACTTGTAATTTTTCAAAGAAAATTATCACTCGCGGGGGTGTCAGGTTGAGGGTGGCTTCCGCAACCTCGATCGATATGAAATATTTTTTTTATACATTTTGATCATTAGAGTAACACGAACGTCGAGTTGCAACGCCAAAACATCATTAGTTTGGGACTTGTAATTTCTCAAAGAAAGTTAATAATCGCGGTGGTGTCAGGTGAAGGGTGGCTTCCGCAACCTCGATCAATATGGAATATTCTTTCAATACATTCTGATTATCAGAATGACACGTACTTTGAGTTGCAACGCCAAGAGATTTTTAGTTTGAGACTTGTAATTTTTCGAAGAAAATTATCACTAGCGGGGGTGTCAGGTTGGGGGTGGCTTCCGCAACCTCGATCGGGATGCAATATTCTTTTAATACATTCTGATTATTAGAATAACACGTATGCCGATTTGCAACGCCAAAAGATCCCTAGTTCGGGACTTGTAATTCTTCAAAGAAAATTATCACTTGCGGTGGTGTCAGGTTAAGGGTGGCTTCCGCAACCTCGATCGATAGAGAATATTCTTTTCATACATTCTGAACATCAGAGTGACACGTACGTCAAGTTGGAACGCCGAGAGATTCTTAGTTTGGAACTTGTAATTTTTCAAAGAAATTATCACTCGCGGGGGTGTCAGGTTGAGGGTGGCTTCCGCAACCTCGACCGATATGGAATATCCTCTCCATACATTCTGATTATTAGAGTCACACCTACGTCGAGTTGCAACGCCAGAAGATTCTTAGTTTGAGACTTGTAATTTTTCAAAGAAAATTATCACTCGCGGTAGTGTCAGGTGAAGGGTGGCTTCCGCAACCTCGATCGGAATGCGATATTCTTTCCAGACATTTTAATCATCGGAGTAACACGTATGTCGATTTGCAACGCCGAAAGATCCCTAGTTTGGGACTTGTAATTTTTCAAAGAAAATTATCACTTGCGGGGGTGTCAGGTTAAAGGTGGCTTCCGCAACACCGATCGATATGGAATATCCTCTCCATACATTCTGATTATTAGAGTAACAAGTACGTCGAGTTGCAACGCCGAAAGATTCTTAGTTTGAGACTTGTAATTTTTCAAAGAAAATTATCACTCGCGGTGGTGTCAGGTGAAGGGTGGCTTCCGCAACCTCGATCGGGATGCGATATTCTTTTCAGACATTTCAATCATTAGAGTAACACAAACGTCGAGTTGCAACGCCAAAACATCATTAGATTGGGACTTGTAATTTTTCAATGAAAGTTAATAATCGCGGTGGTGTCAGGTGAAGGGTGGCTTCCGCAACCTCGATCGGGATGCGATATTTTTTTCAGACATTTCAATCATTAGAGTAACACGAACGTCGAGTTGCAACGCCAAAACATCATTAGTTTGGGACTTGTAATTTTTCAAAGAAAGTTAATAATCGCGGTGGTATCAGGTGAAGGGTGGCTTCCGCAACCTCGATCAATATGGAATATTCTTTCAATACATTCTGATTATCAGAATGACACGTACTTTGAGTTGCAACGCCAAGAGATTTTTAGTTTGAGACTTGTAATTTTTCGAAGAAAATTATCACTAGCGGGGGTGTCAGGTTGAGGGTGGCTTCCGCAACCTCGATCGATATGAAATATTTTTTTTATACATTTTGATTATTAAAGTAACACGAACGTCGAGTTGCAACGCCAAAACATCATTAGTTTGGGACTTGTAATTTTTCAAAGAAAGTTAATAATCGCGGTGGTGTCAGGTGAAGAGTGGCTTCCGCAACCTCGATCGGGATGCAATATTCTTTTAATACATTCTGATTATCAGAATAACACGTATGCCGATTTGCAACGCCAAAAGATCCCTAGTTTGGGACTTGTAATTCTTCAAAGAAAATTATCACTTGCGGTGGTGTCAGGTTCAGGGTGGCTTCCGCAACCTCAATCGATAGAAAATATTCTTTTCATACATTCTGAACATCAGAGTGACACGTACGTCAAGTTGGAACGCCGAGAGATTCTTAGTTTGGAACTTGTAATTTTTCAAAGAAATTATCACTCGCGGGGGTGTCAGGTTGAGGGTGGCTTCCGCAACCTCGACCGATATGAAATATCCTCTCCATACATTCTGATCATTAGAGTAACACCTACGTCGAGTTGCAACGCCAGAAGATTCTTAGTTTGAGACTTGTAATTTTTCAAAGAAAATTATCACTCGCGGGGGTGTCAGGTTGAGGGTGGCTTCCGCAACCTCGACCGATATGGAATATCCTCTCCATACATTCTGATTATTAGAGTAACAAGTACGTCGAGTTGCAACGCCGAAAGATTCTTAGTTTGAGACTTGTAATTTTTCAAAGAAAATTATCACTTGCGGTGGTGTCAGGTGAAGGGTGGCTTCCGCAACCTCGATCGGGATGCGATATCCTTTTCAGACATTTCAATCATTAGAGTAACACAAACGTCGAGTTGCAACGCCAAAACATCATTAGATTGGGACTTGTAATTTTTCAATGAAAGTTAATAATCGCGGTGGTGTCAGGTGAAGGGTGGCTTCCGCAACCTCGACCGGGATGCATCATTTCTTTCATGAATTCTGATCATCGGAGTAACACGTACGTCGAGTTGCAACGCCGGGAGATTCCTAGTTTGGGACTTGTAATTTTTCAAAGAAAATTATCACTCGCGGGGGTGTTAGGTTGAGGGTGGCTTTCGCAACCTTGATCGATATGAAATATTCTTTTCATACATTTTGATTATCAAAGTAACACGTAAGTCGATTTGCAACGCCGAAAGATTTCTAGTTCTGGACTTGTGATTTTTCGAAGAAAATTATCACTCGCGGTGGTGTCAGTTGAAGGGTGGCTTCCGCAACCTCGATCAGGATGCAAATTTTGTTTCATAAATTCTGATCATCAGAGTAACACGTATGTCGACTTGCAACGCCGAAAGATCCCTAGTTTGGGACTTGTAATTTTTCGAAGAAAATTATCACTCGCGGGGGTGTCAGGTCAAGGGTGGCTTCCGCAACCTCGATCAATATGAATTTTTCTTTTAATACATTCTGATCATCAGAGTAACACGTAAGTCAATTTGCAACGCCGAGAGATTTCTAGTTTGGGACTTGTAATTTTTCAAAGAAAATTATCACTCGCGGTGGTGTCAGGTGAAGGGTGGCTTCCGCAACCTCGATCGGGATGCAATATTCTTTCAATACATTCTGATTATCAGAATGACACGTACGTCGAGTTGCAACGCCAAGAGATTTTGAGTTTGAGACTTGTAATTTTTCAAAGAAAATTATCACTAGCGGGGGTGTCAGGTTGAGGGTGGCTTCCGCAACCTCGATCAATATGGAATATTTTTTTCATACATTCTGATTATCAGAGAAACACGTACGTCGATTTGCAACGCCGAAAGATTTTTAGTTTGAGACTTGTAATTTTTCGAAGAAAATTATCACTAGCGGGGGTGTCAGGTTGAGGGTGGCTTCCGCAACCTCGATCAATATGGAATATTTTTTTCATACATTCTGATTATCAGAAAAACACGTACGTCGATTTGCAACGCCTAAAGATTTTTAGTTTGAGACTTGTAATTTTTCAAAGCAAATTATCACTCGCGGTGGTGTCAGGTGAAGGGTGGCTCCCGCAACCTCGATCGGGATGCGATATTCTTTTCAGACATTTTAATCATTAGAGTGACACGAACGTCGAGTTGCAACGCCAAAACATCATTAGTTTGGGACTTGTAATTTTTCAAAGAAAGTTAATAATCGCGGTGGTGTCAGGTGAAGGGTGGCTTCCGCAACCTCGATCAATATGGAATATTCTTTCAATACATTCTGATTATCAGAATGACACGTACGTCGAGTTGCAACGCCAAGAGATTTTCAGTTTGGGACTTGTAATTTTTCAAAGAAAATTATCACTAGCGGGGGTGTCAGGTTGAGGGTGGCTTCCGCAACCTCGATCGATATGAAATATTTTTTTTATACATTTTGATTATTAGAGTAACACGAACGTCGAGTTGCAACGCCAAAACATCATTAGTTTGGGACTTGTAATTTTTCAAAGAAAGTTAATAATCGCGGTGGTGTCAGGTGAAGGGTGGCTTCCGCAACCTCGGTCGATATGAAATATTTTTTTTCATACATTTTGATCAGCAGAGTAACACGTGAGTACATTTGCAATGCCGAAAGATTTCTAGTTTGGGACTTGTAATTTTTCAAAGAAAGTTAATAATCGCAAGGGTGTCAGGTTAAGGGTGGCTTCCGCAACCTCGATCGGGATGCAATATTGTTTCAATACATTCTGATTATCAGAATGACACGTACGTCGATTTGCAACGCCGAAAGATTCTTAGTTTGAGACTTGTAATTTTTCAAAGAAAATTATCACTCGCGGTGGTGTCAGGTGAAGGGTGGCTTCCGCAACCTCGATCGGGATGCGATATTTTTTTCAGACATTTCAATCATTAGAGTAACACGAACGTCGAGTTGCAACGCCAAAACATCATTAGTTTGGGACTTGTAATTTTTCAAAGAAAGTTAATAATCGCGGTGGTATCAGGTGAAGGGTGGCTTCCGCAACCTCGATCAATATGGAATATTCTTTCAATACATTCTGATTATCAGAATGACACGTACTTTGAGTTGCAACGCCAAGAGATTTTTAGTTTGAGACTTTCAATTTTTCGAAGAAAATTATCACTAGCAGGGGTGTCAGGTTGAGGGTGGCTTCCGCAACCTCGATCGATATGAAATATTTTTTTTATACATTTTGATTATTAAAGTAACACGAACGTCGAGTTGCAACGCCAAAACATCATTAGTTTGGGACTTGTAATTTTTCAAAGAAAGTTAATAATCGCGGTGGTGTCAGGTGAAGGGTGGCTTCCGCAACCTCGATCGGGATGCAATATTCTTTTAATACATTCTGATTATCAGAATAACACGTATGCCGATTTGCAACGCCAGAAGATCCCTAGTTTGGGACTTGTAATTCTTCAAAGAAAATTATCACTTGCGGTGGTGTCAGGTTCAGGGTGGCTTCCGCAACCTCGATCGATAGAAAATATTCTTTTCATACATTCTGAACATCAGAGTGACACGTACGTCAAGTTGGAACGCCGAGAGATTCTTAGTTTGGAACTTGTAATTTTTCAAAGAAATTATCACTCGCGGGGGTGTCAGGTTGAGGGTGGCTTCCGCAACCTCGACCGATATGGAATATCCTCTCCATACATTCTGATCATTAGAGTAACACCTACGTCGAGTTGCAACGCCAGAAGATTCTTAGTTTGAGACTTGTAATTTTTCAAAGAAAATTATCACTCGCGGGGGTGTCAGGTTGAGGGTGGCTTCCGCAACCTCGACCGATATGAAATATCCTTTCCATACATTCTGATTATTAGAGTAACAAGTACGTCGAGTTGCAACGCCGAAAGATTCTTAGTTTGAGACTTGTAATTTTTCAAAGAAAATTATCACTCGCGGTGGTGTCAGGTGAAGGGTGGCTTCCGCAACCTCGATCGGGATGCGATATTCTTTTCAGACATTTCAATCATTAGAGTAACACAAACGTCGAGTTGCAACGCCAAAACATCATTAGATTGGGACTTGTAATTTTTCAATGAAAGTTAATAATCGCGGTGGTGTCAGGTGAAGGGTGGCTTCCGCAACCTCGACCGGGATGCATCATTTCTTTCATGAATTCTGATCATCGGAGTAACACGTACGTCGAGTTGCAACGCCGGGAGATTCCTAGTTTGGGACTTGTAATTTTTCAAAGAAAATTATCACTCGCGGGGGTGTTAGGTTGAGGGTGGCTTTCGCAACCTTGATCGATATGAAATATTCTTTTCATACATTTTGATTATCAAAGTAACACGTAAGTCGATTTGCAACGCCGAAAGATTTCTAGTTCTGGACTTGTGATTTTTCGAAGAAAATTATCACTCGCGGTGGTGTCAGTTGAAGGGTGGCTTCCGCAACCTCGATCAGGATGCAATTTTTGTTTCATAAATTCTGATCATCAGAGTAACACGTATGTCGACTTGCAACGCCGAAAGATCCCTAGTTTGGGACTTGTAATTTTTCGAAGAAAATTATCACTCGCGGGGGTGTCAGGTCGAGGGTGGCTTCCGCAACCTCGATCAATATGAATTTTTCTTTGAATACATTCTGATCATCAGAGTAACACGTAAGTCAATTTGCAACGCCGAGAGATTTCTAGTTTGGGACTTGTAATTTTTCAAAGAATATTATCACTCGCGGTGGTGTCAGGTGAAGGGTGGCTTCCGCAACCTCGATCGGGATGCAATATTCTTTCAATACATTCTGATTATCAGAATGACACGTACGTCGAGTTGCAACGCCAAGAGATTTTAAGTTTGAGACTTGTAATTTTTCAAAGAAAATTATCACTAGCGGGGGTGTCAGGTTGAGGGTGGCTTCCGCAACCTCGATCAATATGGAATATTTTTTTCATACATTCTGATTATCAGAGAAACACGTACGTCGATTTGCAACGCCGAAAGATTCTTAGTTTGAGACTTGTAATTTCTCAAAAAAAATTATCACTAGCGGGGGTGTCAGGTTGAGGGTGGCTTCCGCAACCTCGATCAATATGGAATATTTTTTTCATACATTCTGATTATCAGAAAAACACGTACGTCGATTTGCAACGCCTAAAGATTTTTAGTTTCAGACTTGTAATTTTTCAAAGCAAATTATCACTCGCGGTGGTGTCAGGTGAAGGGTGGCTCCCGCAACCTCGATCGGGATGCGATATTCTTTTCAGACATTTTAATCATTAGAGTGACACGAACGTCGAGTTGCAACGCCAAAACATCATTAGTTTGGGACTTGTAATTTTTCAAAGAAAGTTAATAATCGCGGTGGTGTCAGGTGAAGGGTGGCTTCCGCAACCTCGATCAATATGGAATATTCTTTCAATACATTCTGATTATCAGAATGACACGTACGTCGAGTTGCAACGCCAAGAGATTTTCAGTTTGAGACTTGTAATTTTTCAAAGAAAATTATCACTAGCGGGGGTGTCAGGTTGAGGGTGGCTTCCGCAACCTCGATCGATATGAAATATTTTTTTTATACATTTTTATTATTAGAGTAACACGAACGTCGAGTTGCAACGCCAAAACATCATTAGTTTGGGACTTGTAATTTTTCAAAGAAAGTTAATAATCGCGGTGGTGTCAGGTGAAGGGTGGCTTCCGCAACCTCGGTCGATATGAAATATTTTTTTTCATACATTTTGATCAGCAGAGTAACACGTGAGTACATTTGCAATGCCGAAAGATTTCTAGTTTGGGACTTGTAATTTTTCAAAGAAAGTTAATAATCGCAAGGGTGTCAGGTTAAGGGTGGCTTCCGCAACCTCGATCGGGATGCAATATTGTTTCAATACATTCTGATTATCAGAATGACACGTACGTCGATTTGCAACGCCGAAAGATTCTTAGTTTGAGACTTGTAATTTTTCAAAGAAAATTATCACTCGCGGTGGTGTCAGGTGAAGGGTGGCTTCCGCAACCTCGATCGGGATGCGATATTTTTTTCAGACATTTCAATCATTAGAGTAACACGAACGTCGAGTTGCAACGCCAAAACATCATTAGTTTGGGACTTGTAATTTTTCAAAGAAAGTTAATAATCGCGGTGGTATCAGGTGAAGGGTGGCTTCCGCAACCTCGATCAATATGGAATATTCTTTCAATACATTCTGATTATCAGAATGACACGTACTTTGAGTTGCAACGCCAAGAGATTTTTAGTTTGAGACTTTTAATTTTTCGAAGAAAATTATCACTAGCGGGGGTGTCAGGTTGAGGGTGGCTTCCGCAACCTCGATCGATATGAAATATTTTTTTTATACATTTTGATTATTGAAGTAACACGAACGTCGAGTTGCAACGCCAAAACATCATTAGTTTGGGACTTGTAATTTTTCAAAGAAAGTTAATAATCGCGGTGGTGTCAGGTGAAGGGTGGCTTCCGCAACCTCGATCGGGATGCAATATTCTTTTAATACATTCTGATTATCAGAATAACACGTATGCCGATTTGCAACGCCAGAAGATCCCTAGTTTGGGACTTGTAATTCTTCAAAGAAAATTATCACTTGCGGTGGTGTCAGGTTCAGGGTGGCTTCCGCAACCTCGATCGATAGAAAATATTCTTTTCATACATTCTGAACATCAGAGTGACACGTACGTCAAGTTGGAACGCCGAGAGATTCTTAGTTTGGAACTTGTAATTTTTCAAAGAAATTATCACTCGCGGAGGTGTCAGGTTGAGGGTGGCTTCCGCAACCTCGACCGATATGAAATATCCTCTCCATACATTCTGATCATTAGAGTAACACCTACGTCGAGTTGCAACGCCAGAAGATTCTTAGTTTGAGACTTGTAATTTTTCAAAGAAAATTATCACTCGCGGGGGTGTCAGGTTGAGGGTGGCTTCCGCAACCTCGACCGATATGGAATATCCTCTCCATACATTCTGATTATTAGAGTAACAAGTACGTCGAGTTGCAACGCCGAAAGATTCTTAGTTTGAGACTTGTAATTTTTCAAAGAAAATTATCACTCGCGGTGGTGTCAGGTGAAGGGTGGCTTCCGCAACCTCGATCGGGATGCGATATTCTTTTCAGACATTTCAATCATTAGAGTAACACAAACGTCGAGTTGCAACGCCAAAACATCATCAGATTGGGACTTGTAATTTTTCAATGAAAGTTAATAATCGCGGTGGTGTCAGGTGAAGGGTGGCTTCCGCAACCTCGACCGGGATGCATCATTTCTTTCATGAATTCTGATCATCGGAGTAACACGTACGTCGAGTTGCAACGCCGGGAGATTCCTAGTTTGGGACTTGTAATTTTTCAAAGAAAATTATCACTCGCGGGGGTGTTAGGTTGAGGGTGGCTTTCGCAACCTTGATCGATATGAAATATTCTTTTCATACATTTTGATTATCAAAGTAACACGTAAGTCGATTTGCAACGCCGAAAGATTTCTAGTTCTGGACTTGTGATTTTTCGAAGAAAATTATCACTCGCGGTGGTGTCAGTTGAAGGGTGGCTGCCGCAACCTCGATCAGGATGCAATTTTTGTTTCATAAATTCTGATCATCAGAGTAACACGTATGTCGACTTGCAACGCCGAAAGATCCCTAGTTTGGGACTTGTAATTTTTCGAAGAAAATTATCACTCGCGGGGGTGTCAGGTCAAGGGTGGCTTCCGCAACCTCGATCAATATGAATTTTTCTTTGAATACATTCTGATCATCAGAGTAACACGTAAGTCAATTTGCAACGCCGAGAGATTTCTAGTTTGGGACTTGTAATTTTTCAAAGAAAATAATCACTCGCGGTGGTGTCAGGTGAAGGGTGGCTTCCGCAACCTCGATCGGGATGCAATATTCTTTCAATACATTCTGATTATCAGAATGACACGTACGTCGAGTTGCAACGCCAAGAGATTTTAAGTTTGAGACTTGTAATTTTTCAAAGAAAATTATCACTAGCGGGGGTGTCAGGTTGAGGGTGGCTTCCGCAACCTCGATCAATATGGAATATTTTTTTCATACATTCTGATTATCAGAGAAACACGTACGTCGATTTGCAACGCCGAAAGATTCTTAGTTTGAGACTTGTAATTTCTCAAAAAAAATTATCACTAGCGGGGGTGTCAGGTTGAGGGTGGCTTCCGCAACCTCGATCAATATGGAATATTTTTTTCATACATTCTGATTATCAGAAAAACACGTACGTCGATTTGCAACGCCTAAAGATTTTTAGTTTGAGACTTGTAATTTTTCAAAGCAAATTATCACTCGCGGTGGTGTCAGGTGAAGGGTGGCTCCCGCAACCTCGATCGGGATGCGATATTCTTTTCAGACATTTTAATCATTAAAGTGACACGAACGTCGAGTTGCAACGCCAAAACATCATTAGTTTGGGACTTGTAATTTTTCAAAGAAAGTTAATAATCGCGGTGGTGTCAGGTGAAGGGTGGCTTCCGCAACCTCGATCAATATGGAATATTCTTTCAATACATTCTGATTATCAGAATGACACGTACGTCGAGTTGCAACGCCAAGAGATTTTCAGTTTGAGACTTGTAATTTTTCAAAGAAAATTATCACTAGCGGGGGTGTCAGGTTGAGGGTGGCTTCCGCAACCTCGATCGATATGAAATATTTTTTTTATACATTTTTATTATTAGAATAACACGAACGTCGAGTTGCAACGCCAGAACATCATTAGTTTGGGACTTGTAATTTTTCAAAGAAAGTTAATAATCGCGGTGGTGTCAGGTGAAGGGTGGCTTCCGCAACCTCGGTCGATATGAAATATCTTTTTTCATACATTTTGATCAGCAGAGTAACGCGTGAGTACATTTGCAATGCCGAAAGATTTCTAGTTTGGGACTTGTAATTTTTCAAAGAAAGTTAATAATCGCAAGGGTGTCAGGTTAAGGGTGGCTTCCGCAACCTCGATCGGGATGCAATATTGTTTCAATACATTCTGATTATCAGAATGACACGTACGTCGATTTGCAACGCCGAAAGATTCTTAGTTTGAGACTTGTAATTTTTCAAAGAAAATTATCACTCGCGGTGGTGTCAGGTGAAGGGTGGCTTCCGCAACCTCGATCGGGATGCGATATTTTTTTCAGACATTTCAATCATTAGAGTAACACGAACGTCGAGTTGCAACGCCAAAACATCATTAGTTTGGGACTTGTAATTTTTCAAAGAAAGTTAATAATCGCGGTGGTATCAGGTGAAGGGTGGCTTCCGCAACCTCGATCAATATGGAATATTCTTTCAATACATTCTGATTATCAGAATGACACGTACTTTGAGTTGCAACGCCAAGAGATTTTTAGTTTGAGACTTGTAATTTTTCGAAGAAAATTATCACTAGCGGGGGTGTCAGGTTGAGGGTGGCTTCCGCAACCTCGATCGATATGAAATATTTTTTTTATACATTTTGATTATTAAAGTAACACGAACGTCGAGTCGCAACGCCAAAACATCATTAGTTTGGGACTTGTAATTTTTCAAAGAAAGTTAATAATCGCGGTGGTGTCAGGTGAAGGGTGGCTTCCGCAACCTCGATCGGGATGCAATATTCTTTTAATACATTCTGATTATCAAAATAACACGTATGCCGATTTGCAACGCCAAAAGATCCCTAGTTTGGGACTTGTAATTCTTCAAAGAAAATTATCACTTGCGGTGGTGTCAGGTTCAGGGTGGCTTCCGCAACCTCGATCGATAGAAAATATTCTTTTCATACATTCTGAACATCAGAGTGACACGTACGTCAAGTTGGAACGCCGAGAGATTCTTAGTTTGGAACTTGTAATTTTTCAAAGAAATTATCACTCGCGGGGGTGTCAGGTTGAGGGTGGCTTCCGCAACCTCGACCGATATGGAATATCCTCTCCATACATTCTGATCATTAGAGTAACACCTACGTCGAGTTGCAACGCCAGAAGATTCTTAGTTTGAGACTTGTAATTTTTCAAAGAAAATTATCACTCGCGGGGGTGTCAGGTTGAGGGTGGCTTCCGCAACCTCGACCGATATGGAATATCCTCTCCATACATTCTGATTATTAGAGTAACAAGTACGTCGAGTTGCAACGCCGAAAGATTCTTAGTTTGAGACTTGTAATTTTTCAAAGAAAATTATCACTCGCGGTGGTGTCAGGTGAAGGGTGGCTTCCGCAACCTCGATCGGGATGCGATATTCTTTTCAGACATTTCAATCATTAGAGTAACACAAACGTCGAGTTGCAACGCCAAAACATCATTAGATTGGGACTTGTAATTTTTCAATGAAAGTTAATAATCGCGGTGGTGTCAGGTGAAGGGTGGCTTCCGCAACCACGACCGGGATGCATCATTTCTTTCATGAATTCTGATCATCGGAGTAACACGTACGTCGAGTTGCAACGCCGGGAGATTCCTAGTTTGGGACTTGTAATTTTTCAAAGAAAATTATCACTCGCGGGGGTGTTAGGTTGAGGGTGGCTTTCGCAACCTTGATCGATATGAAATATTCTTTTCATACATTTTGATTATCAAAGTAACACGTAAGTCGATTTGCAACGCCGAAAGATTTCTAGTTCTGGACTTGTGATTTTTCGAAGAAAATTATCACTCGCGGTGGTGTCAGTTGAAGGGTGGCTTCCGCAACCTCGATCAGGATGCAATTTTTGTTTCATAAATTCTGATCATCAGAGTAACACGTATGTCGACTTGCAACGCCGAAAGATCCCTAGTTTGGGACTTGTAATTTTTCGAAGAAAATTATCACTCGCGGGGGTGTCAGGTCAAGGGTGGCTTCCGCAACCTCGATCAATATGAATTTTTCTTTCAATACATTCTGATCATCAGAGTAACACGTAAGTCAATTTGCAACGCCGAGAGATTTCTAGTTTGAGACTTGTAATTTTTCAAAGAAAATTATCACTCGCGGTGGTGTCAGGTGAAGGGTGGCTTCCGCAACCTCGATCGGGATGCGATATTTTTTTCAGACATTTCAATCATTAGAGTAACACGAACGTCGAGTTGCAACGCCAAAACATCATTAGTTTGGGACTTATAATTTTTCAAAGAAAGTTAATAATCGCGGTGGTATCAGGTGAAGCGTGGCTTCCGCAACCTCGATCAATATGGAATATTCTTCCAATACATTCTGATTATCAGAATGACACGTACTTTGAGTTGCAACGCCAAGAGATTTTTAGTTTGAGACTTGTAATTTTTCGGAGAAAATTATCACTAGCGGGGGTGTCAGGTTGAGGGTGGCTTCCGCAACCTCGATCGATATGAAATATTTTTTTTATACATTTTGATTATTAAAGTAACACGAACGTCGAGTTGCAACGCCAAAACATCATTAGTTTGGGACTTGTAATTTTTCAAAGAAAGTTAATAATCGCGGTGGTGTCAGGTGAAGGGTGGCTTCCGCAACCTCGATCGGGATGCAATATTCTTTTAATACATTCTGATTATCAGAATGACACGTATGCCGATTTGCAACGCCAAAAGATCCCTAAATTGGGACTTGTAATTCTTCAAAGAAAATTATCACTTGCGGTGGTGTCAGGTTCAGGGTGGCTTCCGCAACCTCGATCGATAGAAAATATTCTTTTCATACATTCTGAACATCAGAGTGACACGTACGTCAAGTTGGAACGCCGAGAGATTCTTAGTTTTGAACTTGTAATTTTTCAAAGAAATTATCACTCGCGGGGGTGTCAGGTTGAGGGTGGCTTCCGCAACCTCGACCGATATGGAATATCCTCTCCATACATTCTGATCATTAGAGTAACACCTACGTCGAGTTGCAACGCCAGAAGATTCTTAGTTTGAGACTTGTAATTTTTCAAAGAAAATTATCACTCGCGGGGGTGTCAGGTTGAGGGTGGCTTCCGCAACCTCGACCGATATGGAATATCCTCTCCATACATTCTGATTATTAGAGTAACAAGTACGTCGAGTTGCAACGCCGAAAGATTCTTAGTTTGAGACTTGTAATTTTTCAAAGAAAATTATCACTCGCGGTGGTGTCAGGTGAAGGGTGGCTTCCGCAACCTCGATCGGGATGCGATATTCTTTTCAGACATTTCAATCATTAGAGTAACACAAACGTCGAGTTGC
Organism: Athalia rosae; assembly: GCF_917208135.1. Lineage (NCBI taxonomy): Eukaryota > Metazoa > Arthropoda > Insecta > Hymenoptera > Athaliidae > Athalia > Athalia rosae. The sequence goes on from NC_064028.1 coordinate 12,415,898, forward strand.
AACGCCAAAACATCATTAGATTGGGACTTGTAATTTTTCAATGAAAGTTAATAATCGCGGTGGTGTCAGGTGAAGGGTGGCTTCCGCAACCTCGACCGGGATGCATCATTTCTTTCATGAATTCTGATCATCGGAGTAACACGTACGTCGAGTTGCAACGCCGGGAGATTTCTAGTTTGGGACTTGTAATTTTTCAAAGAAAATTATCACTCGCGGGGGTGTTAGGTTGAGGGTGGCTTTCGCAACCTTGATCGATATGAAATATTCTTTTCATACATTTTGATTATCAAAGTAACACGTAAGTCGATTTGCAACGCCGAAAGATTTCTAGTTCTGGACTTGTGATTTTTCGAAGAAAATTATCACTCGCGGTGGTGTCAGTTGAAGGGTGGCTTCCGCAACCTCGATCAGGATGCAATTTTTGTTTCATAAATTCTGATCATCAGAGTAACACGTATGTCGACTTGCAACGCCGAAAGATCCCTAGTTTGGGACTTGTAATTTTTCGAAGAAAATTATCACTCGCGGGGGTGTCAGGTTAAGGGTGGCTTCCGCAACCTCGATCAATATGAATTTCTTCTTTCATACATTCTGATCATCAGAGTAACACGTAAGTCAATTTGCAACGCCGAGAGATTTCTAGTTTGGGACTTGTAATTTTTCAAAGAAAATAATCACTCGCGGTGGTGTCAGGTGAAGGGTGGCTTCCGCAACCTCGATCGGGATGCAATATTCTTTCAATACATTCTGATTATCAGAATGACACGTACGTCGAGTTGCAACGCCAAGAGATTTTAAGTTTGAGACTTGTAATTTTTCAAAGAAAATTATCACTAGCGGGGGTGTCAGGTTGAGGGTGGCTTCCGCAACCTCGATCAATATGGAATATTTTTTTCATACATTCTGATTATCAGAGAAACACGTACGTCGATTTGCAACGCCGAAAGATTCTTAGTTTGAGACTTGTAATTTCTCAAAAAAAATTATCACTAGCGGGGGTGTCAGGTTGAGGGTGGCTTCCGCAACCTCGATCAATATGGAATATTCTTTTCATACATTCTGATTATCAGAAAAACACGTACGTCGATTTGCAACGCCTAAAGATTTTTAGTTTGAGACTTGTAATTTTTCAAAGCAAATTATCACTCGCGGTGGTGTCAGGTGAAGGGTGGCTCCCGCAACCTCGATCGGGATGCGATATTCTTTTCAGACATTTTAATCATTAGAGTGACACGAACGTCGAGTTGCAACGCCAAAACATCATTAGTTTGGGACTTGTAATTTTTCAAAGAAAGTTAATAATCGCGGTGGTGTCAGGTGAAGGGTGGCTTCCGCAACCTCGATCAATATGGAATATTCTTTCAATACATTCTGATTATCAGAATGACACGTACGTCGAGTTGCAACGCCAAGAGATTTTCAGTTTGAGACTTGTAATTTTTCAAAGAAAATTATCACTAGCGGGGGTGTCAGGTTGAGGGTGGCTTCCGCAACCTCGATCGATATGAAATATTTTTTTTATACATTTTTATTATTAGAGTAACACGAACGTCGAGTTGCAACGCCAAAACATCATTAGTTTGGGACTTGTAATTTTTCAAAGAAAGTTAATAATCGCGGTGGTGTCAGGTGAAGGGTGGCTTCCGCAACCTCGGTCGATATGAAATATTTTTTTTCATACATTTTGATCAGCAGAGTAACACGTGAGTACATTTGCAATGCCGAAAGATTTCTAGTTTGGGACTTGTAATTTTTCAAAGAAAGTTAATAATCGCAAGGGTGTCAGGTTAAGGGTGGCTTCCGCAACCTCGATCGGGATGCAATATTGTTTCAATACATTCTGATTATCAGAATGACACGTACGTCGATTTGCAACGCCGAAAGATTCTTAGTTTGAGACTTGTAATTTTTCAAAGAAAATTATCACTAGCGGGGGTGTCAGGTTGAGGGTGGCTTCCGCAACCTCGATCGATATGAAATATTTTTTTTATACATTTTGATTATTGGAGTAACACGAACGTCGAGTTGCAACGCCAAAACATCATTAGTTTGGGACTTGTAATTTTTCAAAGAAAGTTAATAATCGCGGTGGTGTCAGGTGAAGGGTGGCTTCCGCAACCTCGATCGGGATGCAATATTCTTTTAATACATTCTGATTATCAGAATAACACGTATGCCGATTTGCAACGCCAAAAGATCCCTAGTTTGGGACTTGTAATTCTTCAAAGAAAATTATCACTTGCGGTGGTGTCAGGTTCAGGGTGGCTTCCGCAACCTTGATCGATAGAAAATATTCTTTTCATACATTCTGAACATCAGAGTGACACGTACGTCAAGTTGGAACGCCGAGAGATTCTTAGTTTGGAACTTGTAATTTTTCAAAGAAATTATCACTCGCGGGGGTGTCAGGTTGAGGGTGGCTTCCGCAACCTCGACCGATATGGAATATCCTCTCCATACATTCTGATCATTAGAGTAACACCTACGTCGAGTTGCAACGCCAGAAGATTCTTAGTTTGAGACTTGTAATTTTTCAAAGAAAATTATCACTCGCGGGGGTGTCAGGTTGAGGGTGGCTTCCGCAACCTCGACCGATATGGAATATTCTCTCCATACATTCTGATTATTAGAGTAACAAGTACGTCGAGTTGCAACGCCGAAAGATTCTTAGTTTGAGACTTGTAATTTTTCAAAGAAAATTATCACTCGCGGTGGTGTCAGGTGAAGGGTGGCTTCCGCAACCTCGATCGGGATGCGATATTCTTTTCAGACATTTCAATCATTAGAGTAACACAAACGTCGAGTTGCAACGCCAAAACATCATTAGATTGGGACTTGTAATTTTTCAATGAAAGTTAATAATCGCGGTGGTGTCAGGTGAAGGGTGGCTTCCGCAACCACGACCGGGATGCATCATTTCTTTCATGAATTCTGATCATCGGAGTAACACGTACGTCGAGTTGCAACGCCGGGAGATTCCTAGTTTGGGACTTGTAATTTTTCAAAGAAAATTATCACTCGCGGGGGTGTTAGGTTGAGGGTGGCTTTCGCAACCTCGATCGATATGAAATATTCTTTTCATACATTTTGATTATCAAAGTAACACGTAAGTCGATTTGCAACGCCGAAAGATTTCTAGTTCTGGACTTGTGATTTTTCGAAGAAAATTATCACTCGCGGTGGTGTCAGTTGAAGGGTGGCTTCCGCAACCTCGATCAGGATGCAATTTTTGTTTCATAAATTCTGATCATCAGAGTAACACGTATGTCGACTTGCAACGCCGAAAGATCCCTAGTTTGGGACTTGTAATTTTTCGAAGAAAATTATCACTCGCGGGGGTGTCAGGTCAAGGGTGGCTTCCGCAACCTCGATCAATATGAATTTTTCTTTTAATACATTCTGATCATCAGAGTAACACGTAAGTCAATTTGCAACGCCGAGAGATTTCTAGTTTGGGACTTGTAATTTTTCAAAGAATATTATCACTCGCGGTGGTGTCAGGTGAAGGGTGGCTTCCGCAACCTCGATCGGGATGCAATATTCTTTCAATACATTCTGATTATCAGAATGACACGTACGTCGAGTTGCAACGCCAAGAGATTTTAAGTTTGAGACTTGTAATTTTTCAAAGAAAATTATCACTAGCGGGGGTGTCAGGTTGAGGGTGGCTTCCGCAACCTCGACCGATATGGAATATCCTCTCCATACATTCTGATCATTAGAGTAACGCCTACGTCGAGTTGCAACGCCAGAAGATTCTTAGTTTGAGACTTGTAATTTTTCAAAGAAAATTATCACTCGCGGGGGTGTCAGGTTGAGGGTGGCTTCCGCAACCTCGACCGATATGGAATATTCTCTCCATACATTCTGATTATTAGAGTAACAAGTACGTCGAGTTGCAACGCCGAAAGATTCTTAGTTTGAGACTTGTAATTTTTCAAAGAAAATTATCACTCGCGGTGGTGTCAGGTGAAGGGTGGCTTCCGCAACCACGACCGGGATGCATCATTTCTTTCATGAATTCTGATCATCGGAGTAACACGTACGTCGAGTTGCAACGCCGGGAGATTCCTAGTTTGGGACTTGTAATTTTTCAAAGAAAATTATCACTCGCGGGGGTGTTAGGTTGAGGGTGGCTTTCGCAACCTTGATCGATATGAAATATTCTTTTCATACATTTTGATTATCAAAGTAACACGTAAGTCGATTTGCAACGCCGAAAGATTTCTAGTTCTGGACTTGTGATTTTTCGAAGAAAATTATCACTCGCGGTGGTGTCAGTTGAAGGGTGGCTTCCGCAACCTCGATCAGGATGCAATTTTTGTTTCATAAATTCTGATCATCAGAGTAACACGTATGTCGACTTGCAACGCCGAAAGATCCCTAGTTTGGGACTTGTAATTTTTCGAAGAAAATTATCACTCGCGGGGGTGTCAGGTTAAGGGTGGCTTCCGCAACCTCGATCAATATGAATTTTTCTTTTAATACATTCTGATCATCAGAGTAACACGTAAGTCAATTTGCAACGCCGAGAGATTTCTAGTTTGGGACTTGTAATTTTTCAAAGAAAATTATCACTCGCGGTGGTGTCAGGTGAAGGGTGGCTTCCGCAACCTCGATCGGGATGCAATATTCTTTCAATACATTCTGATTATCAGAATGACACGTACGTCGAGTTGCAACGCCAAGAGATTTTAAGTTTGAGACTTGTAATTTTTCAAAGAAAATTATCACTAGCGGGGGTGTCAGGTTGAGGGTGGCTTCCGCAACCTCGATCAATATGGAATATTTTTTTCATACATTCTGATTATCAGAGAAACACGTACGTCGATTTGCAACGCCGAAAGATTCTTAGTTTGAGACTTGTAATTTCTCAAAAAAAATTATCACTAGCGGGGGTGTCAGGTTGAGGGTGGCTTCCGCAACCTCGATCAATATGGAATATTTTTTTCATACATTCTGATTATCAGAAAAACACGTACGTCGATTTGCAACGCCTAAAGATTCTTAGTTCGAGACTTGTAATTTTTCAAAGCAAATTATCACTCGCGGTGGTGTCAGGTGAAGGGTGGCTCCCGCAACCTCGATCGGGATGCGATATTCTTTTCAGACATTTTAATCATTAGAGTGACACGAACGTCGAGTTGCAACGCCAAAACATCATTAGTTTGGGACTTGTAATTTTTCAAAGAAAGTTAATAATCGCGGTGGTGTCAGGTGAAGGGTGGCTTCCGCAACCTCGATCAATATGGAATATTCTTTCAATACATTCTGATTATCAGAATGACACGTACGTCGAGTTGCAACGCCAAGAGATTTTCAGTTTGAGACTTGTAATTTCTCAAAAAAAATTATCACTGGCGGGGGTGTCAGGTTGAGGGTGGCTTCCGCAACCTCGTTCAATATGGAATATTTTTTTCATACATTCTGATTATCAGAAAAACACGTACGTCGATTTGCAACGCCTAAAGATTTTTAGTTTGAGACTTGTAATTTTTCAAAGCAAATTATCACTCGCGGTGGTGTCAGGTGAAGGGTGGCTTCCGCAACCTCGATCAATATGGAATATTCTTTCAATACATTCTGATTATCAGAATGACACGTACGTCGAGTTGCAACGCCAAGAGATTTTCAGTTTGAGACTTGTAATTTTTCAAAGAAAATTATCACTAGCGGGGGTGTCAGGTTGAGGGTGGCTTCCGCAACCTCGATCGATATGAAATATTTTTTTTATACATTTTTATTATCAGAGTAACACGAACGTCGAGTTGCAACGCCAGAACATCATTAGTTTGGGACTTGTAATTTTTCAAAGAAAGTTAATAATCGCGGTGGTGTCAGGTGAAGGGTGGCTTCCGGAACCTCGGTCGATATGAAATATTTTTTTTCATACATTTTGATCAGCAGAGTAACACGTGAGTACATTTGCAATGCCGAAAGATTTCTAGTTTGGGACTTGTAATTTTTCAAAGAAAGTTAATAATCGCAAGGGTGTCAGGTTAAGGGTGGCTTCCGCAACCTCGATCGGGATGCAATATTGTTTCGATACATTCTGATTATCGGAATGACACGTACGTCGATTTGCAATGCCGGAAGATTCTTAGTTTGAGACTTGTAATTTTTCAAAGAAAATTATCACTCGCGGTGGTGTCAGGTGAAGGGTGGCTTCCGCAACCTCGATCGGGATGCGATATTTTTTTCAGACATTTCAATCATTAGAGTAACACGAACGTCGAGTTGCAACGCCAAAACATCATTAGTTTGGGACTTGTAATTTTTCAAAGAAAGTTAATGATCGCGGTGGTATCAGGTGAAGGGTGGCTTCCGCAACCTCGATCAATATGGAATATTCTTTTAATACATTCTGATTATCAGAATGACACGTACTTTGAGTTGCAACGCCAAGAGATTTTTAGTTTGAGACTTGTAATTTTTCGAAGAAAATTATCACTAGCGGGGGTGTCAGGTTGAGGGTGGCTTCCGCAACCTCGATCGATATGAAATATTTTTTTTATACATTTTGATTATTAAAGTAACACGAACGTCGAGTTGCAACGCCAAAACATCATTAGTTTGGGACTTGTAATTTTTCAAAGAAAGTTAATAATCGCGGTGGTGTCAGGTGAAGGGTGGCTTCCGCAACCTCGATCGGGATGCAATATTCTTTCAATACATTCTGATTATCAGAATGACACGTATGCCGATTTGCAACGCCAAAAGATCCCTTAATTGGGACTTGTAATTCTTCAAAGAAAATTATCACTTGCGGTGGTGTCAGGTTCAGGGTGGCTTCCGCAACCTCGATCGATAGAAAATATTCTTTTCATACATTCTGAACATCAGAGTGACACGTACGTCAAGTTGGAACGCCGAGAGATTCTTAGTTTGGAACTTGTAATTTTTCAAAGAAATTATCACTCGCGGGGGTGTCAGGTTGAGGGTGGCTTCCGCAACCTCGACCGATATGGAATATCCTCTCCATACATTCTGATCATTAGAGTAACACCTACGTCGAGTTGCAACGCCAGAAGATTCTTAGTTTGAGACTTGTAATTTTTCAAAGAAAATTATCACTCGCGGGGGTGTCAGGTTGAGGGTGGCTTCCGCAACCTCGACCGATATGGAATATCCTCTCCATACATTCTGATTATTAGAGTAACAAGTACGTCGAGTTGCAACGCCGAAAGATTCTTAGTTTGAGACTTGTAATTTTTCAAAGAAAATTATCACTCGCGGTGGTGTCAGGTGAAGGGTGGCTTCCGCAACCTCGATCGGGATGCGATATTCTTTTCAGACATTTCAATCATTAGAGTAACACAAACGTCGAGTTGCAACGCCAAAACATCATTAGATTGAGACTTGTAATTTTTCAATGAAAGTTAATAATCGCGGTGGTGTCAGGTGAAGGGTGGCTTCCGCAACCTCGACCGGGATGCATCATTTCTTTCATGAATTCTGATCATCGGAGTAACACGTACGTCGAGTTGCAACGCCGGGAGATTCCTAGTTTGGGACTTGTAATTTTTCAAAGAAAATTATCACTCGCGGGGGTGTTAGGTTGAGGGTGGCTTTCGCAACCTTGATCGATATGAAATATTCTTTTCATACATTTTGATTATCAAAGTAACACGTAAGTCGATTTGCAACGCCGAAAGATTTCTAGTTCTGGACTTGTGATTTTTCGAAGAAAATTATCACTCGCGGTGGTGTCAGTTGAAGGGTGGCTTCCGCAACCTCGATCAGGATGCAATTTTTGTTTCATAAATTCTGATCATCAGAGAAACACGTATGTCGACTTGCAACGCCGAAAGATCCCTAGTTTGGGACTTGTAATTTTTCGAAGAAAATTATCACTCGCGGGGGTGTCAGGTCAAGGGTGGCTTCCGCAACCTCGATCAATATGAATTTTTCTTCCAATACATTCTGATCATCAGAGTAACACGTAAGTCAATTTGCAACGCCGAGAGATTTCTAGTTTGGGACTTGTAATTTTTCAAAGAATATTATCACTCGCGGTGGTGTCAGGTGAAGGGTGGCTTCCGCAACCTCGATCGGGATGCAATATTCTTTCAATACATTCTGATTATCAGAATGACACGTACGTCGAGTTGCAACGCCAAGAGATTTTAAGTTTGAGACTTGTAATTTTTCAAAGAAAATTATCACTAGCGGGGGTGTCAGGTTGAGGGTGGCTTCCGCAACCTTGATCAATATGGAATATTTTTTTCATACATTCTGATTATCAGAGAAACACGTACGTCGATTTGCAACGCCGAAAGATTCTTAGTTTGAGACTTGTAATTTCTCAAAAAAAATTATCACTAGCGGGGGTGTCAGGTTGAGGGTGGCTTCCGCAACCTCGATCAATATGGAATATTTTTTTCATACATTCTGATTATCAGAAAAACACGTACGTCGATTTGCAACGCCTAAAGATTTTTAGTTCGAGACTTGTAATTTTTCAAAGCAAATTATCACTCGCGGTGGTGTCAGGTGAAGGGTGGCTCCCGCAACCTCGATCGGGATGCGATATTCTTTTCAGACATTTTGATCATTAGAGTGACACGAACGTCGAGTTGCAACGCCAAAACATCATTAGTTTGGGACTTGTAATTTTTCAAAGAAAGTTAATAATCGCGCCGGTGTCAGGTGAAGGGTGGCTTCCGCAACCTCGATCAATATGGAATATTCTTTCAATACATTCTGATTATCAGAATGACACGTACGTCGAGTTGCAACGCCAAGAGATTTTCAGTTTGAGACTTGTAATTTTTCAAAGAAAATTATCACTAGCGGGGGTGTCAGGTTGAGGGTGGCTTCCGCAACCTCGATCGATATGAAATATTTTTTTTATACAGTTTTATTATTAGAGTAACACGAACGTCGAGTTGCAACGCCAGAACATCATTAGTTTGGGACTTGTAATTTTTCAAAGAAAGTTAATAATCGCGGTGGTGTCAGGTGAAGGGTGGCTTCCGCAACCTCGGTCGATATGAAAAATTTTTTTTTATACATTTTGATTAGCAGAGTAACACGTGAGTACATTTGCAATGCCGAAAGATTTCTAGTTTGGGACTTGTAATTTTTCAAAGAAAGTTAATAATCGCAAGGGTGTCAGGTTAAGGGTGGCTTCCGCAACCTCGATCGGGATGCAATATTGTTTCAATACATTCTGATTATCAGAATGACACGTACGTCGATTTGCAACGCCGAAAGATTCTTAGTTTGAGACTTGTAATTTTTCAAAGAAAATTATCACTCGCGGTGGTGTCAGGTGAAGGGTGGCTTCCGCAACCTCGATCGGGATGCGATATTTTTTTCAGACATTTCAATCATTAGAGTAACACGAACGTCGAGTTGCAACGCCAAAACATCATTAGTTTGGGACTTGTAATTTTTCAAAGAAAGTTAATAATCGCGGTGGTATCAGGTGAAGGGTGGCTTCCGCAACCTCGATCAATATGGAATATTCTTTCAATACATTCTGATTATCAGAATGACACGTACTTTGAGTTGCAACGCCAAGAGATTTTTAGTTTGAGACTTGTAATTTTTCGAAGAAAATTATCACTAGCGGGGGTGTCAGGTTGAGGGTGGCTTCCGCAACCTCGATCGATATGAAATATTTTTTTCAAACATTTTGATTATTAAAGTAACACGAACGTCGAGTTGCAACGCCAAAACATCATTAGTTTGGGACTTGTAATTTTTCAAAGAAAGTTAATAATCGCGGTGGTGTCAGGTGAAGGGTGGCTTCCGCAACCTCGATCGGGATGCAATATTCTTTTAATACATTCTGATTATCAGAATGACACGTATGCCGATTTGCAACGCCAAAAGATCCCTAGTTTGGGACTTGTAATTCTTCAAAGAAAATTATCACTTGCGGTGGTGTCAGGTTCAGGGTGGCTTCCGCAACCTCGATCGATAGAAAATATTCTTTTCATACATTCTGAACATCAGAGTGACACGTACGTCAAGTTGGAACGCCGAGAGATTCTTAGTTTGGAACTTGTAATTTTTCAAAGAAATTATCACTCGCGGGGGTGTCAGGTTGAGGGTGGCTTCCGCAACCTCGACCGATATGGAATATCCTCTCCATACATTCTGATCATTAGAGTAACACCTACGTCGAGTTGCAACGCCAGAAGATTCTTAGTTTGAGACTTGTAATTTTTCAAAGAAAATTATCACTCGCGGGGGTGTCAGGTTGAGGGTGGCTTCCGCAACCTCGACCGATATGGAATATCCTCTCCATACATTCTGATTATTAGAGTAACAAGTACGTCGAGTTGCAACGCCGAAAGATTCTTAGTTTGAGACTTGTAATTTTTCAAAGAAAATTATCACTCGCGGTGGTGTCAGGTGAAGGGTGGCTTCCGCAACCTCGATCGGGATGCGATATTCTTTTCAGACATTTCAATCATTAGAGTAACACAAACGTCGAGTTGCAACGCCAAAACATCATTAGATTGGGACTTGTAATTTTTCAATGAAAGTTAATAATCGCGGTGGTGTCAGGTGAAGGGTGGCTTCCGCAACCTCGACCGGGATGCATCATTTCTTTCATGAATTCTGATCATCGGAGTAACACGTACGTCGAGTTGCAACGCCGGGAGATTCCTAGTTTGGGACTTGTAATTTTTCAAAGAAAATTATCACTCGCGGGGGTGTTAGGTTGAGGGTGGCTTTCGCAACCTTGATCGATATGAAATATTCTTTTCATACATTTTGATTATCAAAGTGACACGTAAGTCGATTTCCAACGCCGAAAGATTTCTAGTTCTGGACTTGTGATTTTTCGAAGAAAATTATCACTCGCGGTGGTGTCAGTTGAAGGGTGGCTTCCGCAACCTCGATCAGGATGCAATTTTTGTTTCATAAATTCTGATCATCAGAGTAACACGTATGTCGACTTGCAACGCCGAGAGATCCCTAGTTTGGGACTTGTAATTTTTCGAAGAAAATTATCACTCGCGGGGGTGTCAGGTCAAGGGTGGCTTTCGCAACCTCGATCAATATGAATTTTTCTTCGAATACATTCTGATCATCAGAGTAACATGTAAGTCAATTTGCAACGCCGAGAGATTTCTAGTTTGGGACTTGTAATTTTTCAAAGAATATTATCACTCGCGGTGGTGTCAGGTGAAGGGTGGCTTCCGCAACCTCGATCGGGATGCGATATTCTTTCAATACATTCTGATTATCAGAATGACACGTACGTCGAGTTGCAACGCCAAGAGATTTTAAGTTTGAGACTTGTAATTTTTCAAAGAAAATTATCACTAGCGGGGGTGTCAGGTTGAGGGTGGCTTCCGCAACCTCGATCAATATGGATAATTTTTTTCATACATTCTGATTATCAGAGAAACACGTACGTCGATTTGCAACGCCGAAAAATTCTTAGTTTGAGACTTGTAATTTCTCAAAAAAAATTATCACTAGCGGGGGTGTCAGGTTGAGGGTGGCTTCCGCAACCTCGATCAATATGGAATATTTTTTTCATACATTCTGATTATCAGAAAAACACGTACGTCGATTTGCAACGCCGAAAGATTTTTAGTTTGAGACTTGTAATTTTTCAAAGCAAATTATCACTCGCGGTGGTGTCAGGTGAAGGGTGGCTCCCGCAACCTCGATCGGGATGCGATATTCTTTTCGGACATTTTAATCATTAGAGTGACACGAACGTCGAGTTGCAACGCCAAAACATCATTAGTTTGGGACTTGTAATTTTTCAAAGAAAGTTAATAATCGCGGTGGTGTCAGGTGAAGGGTGGCTTCCGCAACCTCGATCAATATGGAATATTCTTTCAATACATTCTGATTATCAGAATGACACGTACGTCGAGTTGCAACGCCAAGAGATTCTCAGTTTGAGACTTGTAATTTTTCAAAGAAAATTATCACTAGCGGGGGTGTCAGGTTGAGGGTGGCTTCCGCAACCTCGATCGATATGAAATATTTCTTTTATACATTTTTATTATTAGAGTAACACGAACGTCGAGTTGCAACGCCAGAACATCATTAGTTTGGGACTTGTAATTTTTCAAAGAAAGTTAATAATCGCGGTGGTGTCAGGTGAAGGGTGGCTTCCGCAACCTCGGTCGATATGAAATATTTTTTTTCATACATTTTGATTAGCAGAGTAACACGTGAGTACATTTGCAATCCCGAAAGATTTTCAGTTTGGGACTTGTAATTTTTCAAAGAAAGTTAATAATCGCAAGGGTGTCAGGTTGAGGGTGGCTTCCGCAACCTCGATCGATATGGAATATCCTCTCCATACATTCTGATTATTAGAGTAACACGTACGTCGAGTTGCAACGCCGGAAGATTCTTAGTTTGAGACTTGTAATTTTTCAAAGAAAATTATCACTCGCGGTGGTGTCAGGTGAAGGGTGGCTTCCGCAACCTCGATCGGGATGCGATATTCTTCTCAGACATTCTAATCATCAGAGTAACACGTATGTCGATTTGCAACGCCGAAAGATCCCTAGTTTGGGACTTGTAATTTTTCAAAGAAAATTATCACTTGCGGGGGTGTCAGGTTAAGGGTGGCTTCCGCAACCTCGATCGATATGAAATATCCTCTCCATACATTCTGATTATTGGAGTAACAAGTACGTCGAGTTGCAACGCCGAAAGATTCTTAGTTTGAGACTTGTAATTTTTCAAAGAAAATTATCACTCGCGGTGGTGTCAGGTGAAGGGTAGCTTCCGCAACCTCGATCGGGATGCGATATTCTTTCCAGACATTTCAATCATTAGAGTAACACAAACGTCAAGTTGCAACGCCAAAACATCATTAGATTGGGACGTGTTATTTTTCAAAGAAAGTTAATAATCGCGGTGGTGTCAGGTGAAGGGTGGCTTCCGCAACCTCGGTCGATATGAAATTTTTTTCATACATTTCGATTAGCCGAGTAACACGTGAGTCCATTCGCAACGCCGAAAGATTTCTAGTTTGGGACTTGTGATTTTTTGAAGAAAATTATCACTCGCGGTGGTGTCAGGTGGAGGGTGGCTTCCGCAACCTCGATCAGGATGCAATTTTTGTTTCATAAATTCTGATCATCAGAGTAACACGTGAGTCCATTTGCAACGCCGAAAGATTTCTAGTTTGGGACTTGTAATTCTCCAAAGAAAGTTAATAATCGCGGGGTCGTCAGGTTAAGGGTGGCTTCCGCAACCTCGATCGGGATGCGATATTCTTTTCAAAAATTTGATTCATTAGAGTAACACAAACGTCGAGTTGCAACGCCAAAACATCATTAGATTAGGACTTGTAATTTTTCAATGAAAGTTAATGATCGCGGTGGTGTCAGGTGAAGGGTGGCTTCCGCAACCTCGACCGGGATGCATCATTTCTTTCATGAATTGTGATCATCAGAGTAACACGTACGTCGAGTTGCAACGCCGGGAGATTCCTAGTTTGGGACTTGTAATTCTTCAAAGAAAATTATCACTCGCGGGGGTGTCAGGTTGAGGGTGGCTTCCGCAACCTCGATCAAAATGAAATATTTTTTTCATACATTCCGATTATCAGAATAACACGTATGCCGATTTGCAACGCCAAAAGATCCCTAGTTTGGGACTTGTAATTCTTCAAAGAAAATTATCACTTGCGGGGGTGTCAGGTTAAGGGTGGCTTCCGCAACCTTGATCGATATGAAATATTCTCTCCATACATTCTGATTATTAGAGTAACAAGTACGTCGAGTTGCAACGCCGAAAGATTCTTAGTTTGAGACTTGTAATTTTTCAATGAAAGTTAATAATCGCGGTGGTGTCAGGTGAAGGGTGGCTTCCGCAACCTCGACCGGGATGCATCATTTCTTTCATGAATTCTGATCATCAGAGTAACACGTACGTCGAGTTGCAACGCCGGGAGATTCCTAGTTTGGGACTTGTAATTCTTCAAAGAAAATTATCACTCGCGGTGGTGTCAGGTGAAGGGTGGCTTCCGCAACCTCGATCGGGATGCGATATTCTTTTCAGACATTTTAATCATTAGAGTAACACAAACGTCGAGTTGCAACGCCAAAACATCATTAGTTTGGGACTTGTAATTTTTCAAAGAAAATTATCACTTGCGGGGGTGTCAGGTTAAGGGTGGCTTCCGCAACCTCGATCGATATGGAATATCCTTTCCATACATTCTGATTATTAGAGTAACACGCACGTCGATTTGCAACGCCGAAAGATTCTTAGTTTGAGACTTGTAATTTTTCAAAGAAAATTATCACTAGCGGAGGTGTTAGGTTGAAGGTGGCTTCCGCAACCTCGATCGATATGAAAGATCCTTCTCATACATTCTGATTATCGGAGAAACACGTAAGTCGATTTGCAACGCCGAAAGATCTCTAGTTTGGGACTTGTGATTTTCTGAAGAAAATTATCACTCGCGGTGGTGTCAGGTGAAGGGTGGCTTCCGCAACCTCGATCAGGATGCAATTTTTGTTTCATAAATTCTGATCATCAGAGTAACACGTATGTCGATTTGCAACGCCGAAAGATTTCTAGTTTGGGACTTGTAATTTTTCAAAGAATATTATCACTCGCGGTGGTGTCAGGTGAAGGGTGGCTTCCGCAACCTCGATCGGGATGCAATATTTTTTCAATACATTCTGATCATCAGAATGACACGTACGTCGAGTTGCAACGCCAAGAGATTTTAAGTTTGAGACTTGTAATTTTTCAAAGAAAATTATCACTAGCGGGGGTGTCAGGTTGAGGGTGGCTTCCGCAACCTCGATCAATATGGAATTTTTTTTTCATACATTCTGATTATCAGAGAAACACGTACGTCGATTTGCAACGCCGAAAGATTCTTAGATTGAGACTTGTAATTTTTCAAAGAAAATTATCACTCGCGGTGGTGTCAGGTGAAGGGTGGCTTCCGCAACCTCGATCAAGATGCGATATCCTTTTCAGACATTTTAATCATTAGAGTAACACGAACGTCGAGTTGCAACGCCAAAACATCATTAGTTTGGGACTTGTAATTTTTCAAAGAAAGTTAATAATCGCGGTGGTGTCAGGTGAAGGGTGGCTTCCGCAACTTCGATCAATATGGAATATTCTTTCAATACATTCTGATTATCAGAATGACACGTACGTCGAGTTGCAACGCCAAGAGATTTTCAGTTTGAGACTTGTAATTTTTCAAAGAAAATTATCACTAGCGGGGGTGTCAGGTTGAGGGTGGCTTCCGCAACCTCGATCGATATGAAATACTTTTTTTATACATTTTGATTATTAAAGTAACACGAACGTCGAGTTGCAACGCCAAAACATCATTAGTTTGGGACTTGTAATTTTTCAAAGAAAGTTAATAATCGCGGGGGTGTCAGGTTAAGGGTGGCTTCCGCAACCTCGATCGATAGGAAATATTCTTTTCATACATGCTGATTATTAGAGTGACACGTACGTCAAGTTGGAACGCCGAGAGATTCTTAGTTTGGAACTTGTAATTTTTCAAAGAAATTATCACTCGCGGGGGTGTCAGGTTGAGGGTGGCTTCCGCAACCTCGACCGATATGGAATATCCTCTCCATACATTCTGATTATTAGAGTAACACCTACGTCGAGTTGCAACGCCGGAAGATTTTTAGTTTGAGACTTGTAATTTTTCAAAGCAAATTATCACTCGCGGTGGTGTCAGGTGAAGGGTGGCTCCCGCAACCTCGATCGGGATGCGATATTCTTTTCAGACATTTTAATCATTAGAGTGACACGAACGTCGAGTTGCAACGCCAAAACATCATTAGTTTTGGACTTGTAATTTTTCAAAGAAAGTTAATAATCGCGGTGGTGTCAGGTGAAGGGTGGCTTCCGCAACCTCGATCAATATGGAATATTCTTTCAATACATTCTGATTATCAGAATGACACGTACGTCGAGTTGCAACGCCAAGAGATTTTCAGTTTGAGACTTGTAATTTTTCAAAGAAAATTATCACTAGCGGGGGTGTCAGGTTGAGGGTGGCTTCCGCAACCTCGATCGATATGAAATATTTTTTTTATACATTTTTATTATTAGAGTAACACGAACGTCGAGTTGCAACGCCAAAACATCATTAGTTTGGGACTTGTAATTTTTCAAAGAAAGTTAATAATCGCGGTGGTGTCAGGTGAAGGGTGGCTTCCGCAACCTCGGTCGATATGAAATATTTTTTTTCATACATTTTGATTAGCAGAGTAACACGTGAGTACATTTGCAATGCCGAAAGATTTCTAGTTTGGGACTTGTAATTTTTCAAAGAAAGTTAATAATCGCAAGGGTGTCAGGTTAAGGGTGGCTTCCGCAACCTCGATCGGGATGCAATATTGTTTCAATACATTCTGATTATCAGAATGACACGTACGTCGATTTGCAACGCCGAAAGATTCTTAGTTTGAGACTTGTAATTTTTCAAAGAAAATTATCACTCGCGGTGGTGTCAGGTGAAGGGTGGCTTCCGCAACCTCGATCGGGATGCGATATTTTTTTCAGACATTTCAATCATTAGAGTAACACGAACGTCGAGTTGCAACGCCAAAACATCATTAGTTTGGGACTTGTAATTTTTCAAAGAAAGTTAATAATCGCGGTGGTGTCAGGTGAAGGGTGGCTTCCGCAACCTCGATCAATATGGAATATTCTTTCAATACATTCTGATTATCAGAATGACACGTACTTTGAGTTGCAACGCCAAGAGATTTTTAGTTTGAGACTTGTAATTTTTCGAAGAAAATTATCACTAGCGGGGGTGTCAGGTTGAGGGTGGCTTCCGCAACCTCGATCGATATGAAATATTTTTTTTATACATTTTGATTATTAAAGTAACACGAACGTCGAGTTGCAACGCCAAAACATCATTAGTTTGGGACTTGTAATTTTTCAAAGAAAGTTAATAATCGCGGTAGTGTCAGGTGAAGGGTGTCTTCCGCAACCTCGATCGGGATGCAATATTCTTTTAATACATTCTGATTATCAGAATAACACGTATGCCGATTTGCAACGCCAAAAGATCCCTAGTTTGGGACTCGTAATTCTTCAAAGAAAATTATCACTTGCGGTGGTGTCAGGTTAAGGGTGGCTTCCGCAACCTCGATCGATAGAAAATATTCTTTTCATACATTCTGATCATCAGAATAACACGTATGCCGATTTGCAACGCCAAAAGATCCCTAGTTTGGGACTTGTAATTCTTCAAAGAAATTATCACTCGCGGGGGTGTCAGGTTGAGGGTGGCTTCCGCAACCTCGACCGATATGGAATATCCTTTCCATACATTCTGAATATTAGAGTAACACCTACGTCGAGTTGCAACGCCGGAAGATTCTTAGTTTGAGACTTGTAATTTTTCAAAGAAAATTATCACTAGCGGGGGTGTCAGGTTGAGGGTGGCTTCCGCAACCTCGATCGATATGAAATACTTTTTTTATACATTTTGATTATTAAAGTAACACGAACGTCGAGTTGCAACGCCAAAACATCATTAGTTTGGGACTTGTAATTTTTCAAAGAAAGTTAATAATCGCGGGGGTGTCAGGTTAAGGGTGGCTTCCGCAACCTCGATCGATAGGAAATATTCTTTTCATACATGCTGATTATTAGAGTGACACGTACGTCAAGTTGGAACGCCGAGAGATTCTTAGTTTGGGACTTGTAATTTTTCAAAGAAATTATCACTCGCGGGGGTGTCAGGTTGAGGGTGGCTTCCGCAACCTCGACCGATATGGAATATCCTCTCCATACATTCTGATTATTAGAGTAACACCTACGTCGAGTTGCAACGCCGGAAGATTCTTAGTTTGAGACTTGTAATTTTTCAAAGAAAATTATCACTCGCGGTAGTGTCAGGTGAAGGGTGGCTTCCGCAACCTCGATCGATATGGAATATCCTTTCCATACATTCTGATTATTAGAGTAACACGTACGTCGAGTTGCAACGCCGTAAGATTCTTAGTTTGAGACTTGTAATTTTTCAAAGAAAATTATCACTCGCGGTGGTGTCAGGTGAAGGGTGGCTTCCGCAACCTCGATCGGGATGCGATATTCTCTTCAGACATTTTAATCATTAGAGTAACACAAACGTCGAGTTGCAACGCCAAAACATCATTAGATTGGGACTTGTAATTTTTCAATGAAAGTTAATAATCGCGGTGGTGTCAGGTGAAGGGTGGCTTCCGCAACCTCGACCGGGATGCATCATTTCTTTCATGAATTCTGATCATCGGAGTAACACGTACGTCGAGTTGCAACGCCGGGAGATTCCTAGTTTGGGACTTGTAATTCTTCAAAGAAAATTATCACTCGCGGTGGTGTCAGGTGAAGGGTGGCTTCCGAAACCTCGATCGGGATGCGATATTCTTCTCAGACATTTTAATCATGAGAGTAACACAAACGTCGAGTTGCAACGCCAAAACATCATTAGTTTGAGACTTGTAATTTTTCAAAGAAAATTATCACTTGTGGGGGTGTCAGGTTAAGGGTGGCTTCCGAAACCTCGATCGATATGGAATATCCTTTTTATACATTCTGATTATTAGAGTAACACGTACGTCGAGTTGCAACGCCGAAAGATTCTTAGTTTGAGACTTGTAATTTTTCAAAGAAAATTATCACTCGCAGTGGTGTCTGGTGAAGGGTGGCTTCCGCAACCTCGATCGGGATGCGATATTTTTTTCAGACATTTGATCATTAGAGTAACACAAACGTCGAGTTGCAACGCCAAAACATCATTAGTTTGGGACTTGTAATTTTTCAAAGAAATTTAATAATTGCGGTGGTGTCAGATGAAGGGTGGCTTCCGCAACCTCGGTCGATATGAAATATTTTTTTCATACATTTTGATTAGCAGAGTAACACGTGAGTCCATTTGCAACGCCGAAAGATTTCTAGTTTGGGACTTGTAATTCTTCAAAGAAAGTTAATAATCGCGGGGGTGTCAGGTTAAGGGTGGCTTGCGCAACCTCGACCGGGATGAATCATTTTTCCCATGAATTCTGATCATCAGAGTAACACCTACGTCGAGTTGCAACGCCGGAAGATTCTTAGTTTGAGACTTGTAATTTTTCAAAGAAAATTATCACTCGCGGTAGTGTCAGGTGAAGGGTGGCTTCCGCAACCTCGATCGAAATGCGATATTCTTTCCAGACATTTTGATCATCAGAGTAACACGTATGTCGATTTGCAACGCCGAAAGATCCCTAGTTTGGGACTTGTAATTTTTCAAAGAAAATTATCACTTGCGGGGGTGTCAGGTTAAGGGTGGCTTCCGCAACCTCGATCGATATGGAATATCCTTTCCATACATTCTGATTATTAGAGTAACACGTACGTCGAGTTGCAACGCCGAAAGATTCTTAGTTTGAGACTTGTAATTTTTCAAAGAAAATTATCACTCGCGGTGGTGTCAGGTGAAGGGTGGCTTCCGCAACCTCGATCGGGATGCGATATTCTCTTCAGACATTTAAATCATTAGAGTAACACAAACGTCGAGTTGCAACGCCAAAACATCATTGGATTGGGACTTGTAATTTTTCAATGAAAGTTAATAATCGCGGTGGTGTCAGGTGAAGGTTGGCTTCCGCAACCTCGACCGGGATGCATCATTTCTTTCATGAATTCTGATCATCGAAGTAACACGTACGTCGAGTTGCAACGCCGGGAGATTCTTAGTTTGGGACTTGTAATTCTTCAAAGAAAATTATCACTCGCGGTGGTGTCAGGTGAAGGGTGGCTTCCGAAACCTCGATCGGGATGCGATATTCTTCTCAGACATTTTAATCATGAGAGTAACACAAACGTCGAGTTGCAACGCCAAAACATCATTAGTTTGGGACTTGTAATTTTTCAAAGAAAGTTAATAATCGCGGTGGTGTCAGGTGAAGGGTGGCTTTCGCAACCTCGATCAATATGGAATATTCTTTCAATACATTCTGATTATCAGAATGACACGTACGTCGAGTTGCAACGCCAAGAGATTTTTAGTTTGAGACTTGTAATTTTTCGAAGAAAATTATCACTAGCGGGGGTGTCAGGTTGAGGGTGGCTTCCGCAACCTCGATCGATATAAAAAATTTTTTTTATACATTTTGATTATTAAAGTAACACGAACGTCGAGTTGCAACGCCAAAACATCATTAGTTTGGGACTTGTAATTTTTCAAAGAAAGTTAATAATCGCGGGGGTGTCAGGTTAAGGGTGGCTTCCGCAACCTCGATCGATAGGAAATATTCTTTTCATACATGCTGATTATTAGAGTGACACGTACGTCAAGTTGGAACGCCGAGAGATTCTTAGTTTGGAACTTGTAATTTTTCAAAGAAATTATCACTCGCGGGGGTGTCAGGTTGAGGGTGGCTTCCGCAACCTCGACCGATATGGAATATCCTTTCCATACATTCTGAATATTAGAGTAACACCTACGTCGAGTTGCAACGCCGGAAGATTCTTAGTTTGAGACTTGTAATTTTTCAAAGAAAATTATCACTAGCGGGGGTGTCAGGTTGAGGGTGGCTTCCGCAACCTCGATCGATATGAAATACTTTTTTTATACATTTTGATTATTAAAGTAACACGAACGTCGAGTTGCAACGCCAAAACATCATTAGTTTGGGACTTGTAATTTTTCAAAGAAAGTTAATAATCGCGGGGGTGTCAGGTTAAGGGTGGCTTCCGCAACCTCGATCGATAGGAAATATTCTTTTCATACATCCTGATTATTAGAGTGACACGTACGTCAAGTTGGAACGCCGAGAGATTCTTAGTTTGGAACTTGTAATTTTTCAAAGAAATTATCACTCGCGGGGGTGTCAGGTTGAGGGTGGCTTCCGCAACCTCGACCGATATGGAATATCCTCTCCATACATTCTGATTATTAGAGTAACACCTACGTCGAGTTGCAACGCCGGAAGATTCTTAGTTTGAGACTTGTAATTTTTCAAAGAAAATTATCACTCGCGGTAGTGTCAGGTGAAGGGTGGCTTCCGCAACCTCGATCGATATGGAATATCCTTTCCATACATTCTGATTATTAGAGTAACACGTACGTCGAGTTGCAACGCCGAAAGATTCTTAGTTTGAGACTTGTAATTTTTCAAAGAAAATTATCACTCGCGGTGGTGTCAGGTGAAGGGTGGCTTCCGCAACCTCGATCGGGATGCGATATTCTCTTCAGACATTTTAATCATTAGAGTAACACAAACGTCGAGTTGCAACGCCAAAACATCATTGGATTGGGACTTGTAATTTTTCAATGAAAGTTAATAATCGCGGTGGTGTCAGGTGAAGGTTGGCTTCCGCAACCTCGACCGGGATGCATCATTTCTTTCATGAATTCTGATCATCGAAGTAACACGTACGTCGAGTTGCAACGCCGGGAGATTCTTAGTTTGGGACTTGTCATTCTTCAAAGAAAATTATCACTCGCGGTGGTGTCAGGTGAAGGGTGGCTTCCGAAACCTCGATCGGGATGCGATATTCTTCTCAGACATTTTAATCATGAGAGTAACACAAACGTCGAGTTGCAACGCCAAAACATCATTAGTTTGGGACTTGTAATTTTTCAAAGAAAGTTAATAATCGCGGTGGTGTCAGGTGAAGGGTGGCTTTCGCAACCTCGATCAATATGGAATATTCTTTCAATACATTCTGATTATCAGAATGACACGTACGTCGAGTTGCAACGCCAAGAGATTTTTAGTTTGAGACTTGTAATTTTTCGAAGAAAATTATCACTAGCGGGGGTGTCAGGTTGAGGGTGGCTTCCGCAACCTCGATCGATATGAAATATTTTTTTTATACATTTTGATTATTAAAGTAACACGAACGTCGAGTTGCAACGCCAAAACATCATTAGTTTGGGACTTGTAATTTTTCAAAGAAAGTTAATAATCGCGGGGGTGTCAGGTTAAGGGTGGCTTCCGCAACCTCGATCGATAGGAAATATTCTTTTCATACATGCTGATTATTAGAGTGACACGTACGTCAAGTTGGAACGCCGAGAGATTCTTAGTTTGGAACTTGTAATTTTTCAAAGAAATTATCACTCGCGGGGGTGTCAGGTTGAGGGTGGCTTCCGCAACCTCGACCGATATGGAATATCCTTTCCATACATTCTGAATATTAGAGTAACACCTACGTCGAGTTGCAACGCCGGAAGATTCTTAGTTTGAGACTTGTAATTTTTCAAAGAAAATTATCACTAGCGGGGGTGTCAGGTTGAGGGTGGCTTCCGCAACCTCGATCGATATGAAATACTTTTTTTATACATTTTGATTATTAAAGTAACACGAACGTCGAGTTGCAACGCCAAAACATCATTAGTTTGGGACTTGTAATTTTTCAAAGAAAGTTAATAATCGCGGGGGTGTCAGGTTAAGGGTGGCTTCCGCAACCTCGATCGATAGGAAATATTCTTTTCATACATGCTGATTATTAGAGTGACACGTACGTCAAGTTGGAACGCCGAGAGATTCTTAGTTTGGAACTTGTAATTTTTCAAAGAAATTATCACTCGCGGGGGTGTCAGGTTGAGGGTGGCTTCCGCAACCTCGACCGATATGGAATATCCTCTCCATACATTCTGATTATTAGAGTAACACCTACGTCGAGTTGCAACGCCGGAAGATTCTTAGTTTGAGACTTGTAATTTTTCAAAGAAAATTATCACTCGCGGTAGTGTCAGGTGAAGGGTGGCTTCCGCAACCTCGATCGATATGGAATATCCTTTCCATACATTCTGATTATTAGAGTAACACGTACGTCGAGTTGCAACGCCGAAAGATTCTTAGTTTGAGACTTGTAATTTTTCAAAGAAAATTATCACTCGCGGTGGTGTCAGGTGAAGGGTGGCTTCCGCAACCTCGATCGGGATGCGATATTCTCTTCAGACATTTTAATCATTAGAGTAACACAAACGTCGAGTTGCAACGCCAAAACATCATTAGATTGGGACTTGTAATTTTTCAATGAAAGTTAATAATCGCGGTGGTGTCAGGTGAAGGGTGGCTTCCGCAACCTCGACCGGGATGCATCATTTCTTTCATGAATTCTGATCATCGGAGTAACACGTACGTCGAGTTGCAACGCCGGGAGATTCCTAGTTTGGGACTTGTAATTCTTCAAAGAAAATTATCACTCGCGGTGGTGTCAGGTGAAGGGTGGCTTCCGAAACCTCGTTCGGGATGCGATATTCTTCTCAGACATTTTAATCATGAGAGTAACACAAACGTCGAGTTGCAACGCCAAAACATCATAAGTTTGGGACTTGTAATTTTTCAAAGAAAATTATCACTTGTGGGGGTGTCAGGTTAAGGGTGGCTTCCGAAACCTCGATCGATATGGAATATCCTTTTCATACATTCTGATTATTAGAGTAACACGTACGTCGAGTTGCAACGCCGAAATATTCTTAGTTTGAGACTTGTAATTTTTCAAAGAAAATTATCACTCGCAGTGGTGTCTGGTGAAGGGTGGCTTCCGCAACCTCGATCGGGATGCGATATTTTTTTCAGACATTTGATCATTAGAGTAACACAAACGTCGAGTTGCAACGCCAAAACATCATTAGTTTGGGACTTGTAATTTTTCAAAGAAATTTAATAATTGCGGTGGTGTCAGATGAAGGGTGGCTTCCGCAACCTCGGTCGATATGAAATATTTTTTTCATACATTTTGATTAGCAGAGTAACACGTGAGTCCATTTGCAACGCCGAAAGATTTCTAGTTTGGGACTTGTAATTCTTCAAAGAGAGTTAATAATCGCGGGGGTGTCAGGTTAAGGGTGGCTTGCGCAACCTCGACCGGGATGCATCATTTCTCCCATGAATTCTGATCATCAGAGTAACACCTACGTCGAGTTGCAACGCCGGAAGATTCTTAGTTTGAGACTTGTAATTTTTCAAAGAAAATTATCACTCGCGGTAGTGTCAGGTGAAGGGTGGCTTCCGCAACCTCGATCGAAATGCGATATTCTTTCCAGACATTTTAATCATCAGAGTAACACGTATGTCGATTTGCAACGCCGAAAGATCCCTAGTTTGGGACTTGTAATTTTTCAAAGAAAATTATCACTTGCGGGGGTGTCAGGTTAAGGGTGGCTTCCGCAACCTCGATCAATATGGAATATCCTTTCCATACATTCTGATTATTAGAGTAACACGTACGTCGAGTTGCAACGCCGAAAGATTCTTAGTTTGAGACTTGTAATTTTTCAAAGAAAATTATCACTCGCGGTGGTGTCAGGTAAAGGGTGGCTTCCGCAACCTCGATCGGGATGCGATATTCTCTTCAGACATTTCAATCATTAGAGTAACACAAACGTCGAGTTGCAACGCCAAAACATCATTAGATTGGGACTTGTAATTTTTCAATGAAAGTTAATAATCGCGGTGGTGTCAGGTGAAGGGTGGCTTCCGCAACCTCGACCGGGATGCATCATTTCTTTCATGAATTCTGATCATCGGAGTAACACGTACGTCGAGTTGCAACGCCGGGAGATTCCTAGTTTGGGACTTGTAATTCTTCAAAGAAAATTATCACTCGCGGTGGTGTCAGGTGAAGGGTGGCTTCCGAAACCTCGATCGGGATGCGATATTCTTCTCAGACGTTTTAATCATGAGAGTAACACAAACGTCGAGTTGCAACGCCAAAACATCATTAGTTTGGGACTTGTAATTTTTCAAAGAAAATTATCACTTGTGGGGGTGTCAGGTTAAGGGTGGCTTCCGAAACCTCGATCGATATGGAATATCCTTTTCATACATTCTGATTATTAGAGTAACACGTACGTCGAGTTGCAACGCCGAAAGATTCTTAGTTTGAGACTTGTAATTTTTCAAAGAAAATTATCACTCGCAGTGGTGTCTGGTGAAGGGTGGCTTCCGCAACCTCGATCGGGATGCGATATTTTTTTCAGACATTTGATCATTAGAGTAACACAAACGTCGAGTTGCAACGCCAAAACATCATTAGTTTGGGACTTGTAATTTTTCAAAGAAAGTTAATAATCGCGGTGGTGTCAGATAAAGGGTGGCTTCCGCGACCTCGGTCGATATGAAATATTTTTTTCATACATTTTGATTAGCAGAGTAACACGTGAGTCCATTTGCAACGCCGAAAGATTTCTAGTTTGGGACTTGTAATTCTTCAAAGAAAGTTAATAATCGCGGGGGTGTCAGGTTAAGGGTGGCTTGCGCAACCTCGACCGGGATGCATCATTTCTCCCATGAATTCTGATCATCAGAGTAACACGTACGTCGAGTTGCAACGCCGGGAGATTCCTAGTTTGGGACTTGTAATTCTTCAAAGAAAATTATCACTCGCGGGGGTGTCAGGTTGAGGGTGGCTTCCGCAACCTCGATCGGGATGCGATATTCTTTTCAGACATTTTGATCATCAGAGTAGGACAAACGTCGAGTTGCAACGCCAAAACATCATTAGTTTGGGACTTGTAATTTTTCAAAGAAAGTTAATAATCGCGGTGGTGTCAGGTGAAGGGTGGCTCCCGCAACCTCGGTCGATATGAAATATTTTTTTCATACATTTTGATTATCAGAGAAACACGTACGTCGATTTACAACGCCGAAAGATTCTTAGTTTGAGACTTGTAATTTTTCGAAGAAAATTATCACTAGCGGAGGTGTTAGGTTGAAGGTGGCTTTCGCAACCTCAATCGATATGAAAGATCCTTTTCATACATTCTGATCATCGGAGAAACACGTAAGTCGATTTGCAACGCCGAAAGATCTCTAGTTTGGGACTTGTGATTTTTTGAAGAAAATCATCACTCGCGGTGGTGTCAGGTGAAGGGTGGCTTCCGCAACCTCGATCGGGATGCGATATTCTTTTCAGACATTTTAATCATTAAAGTAACACAAACGTCGAGTTGCAACGCCAAAACATCATTAGTTTGGGACTTGTAATTTTTCAAAGAAAGTTAATAATCGCGGTTGTGTCAGGTGAAGGGTGGCTCCCGCAACCTCGGTCGATATGAAATATTTTTTTCATACATTTTGATTAGCAGAGTAACACGTGAGTCCATTCGCAACGCCGAAAGTTTTCTAGTTTGGGACTTGTAATTCTTCAGAGAAAGTTAATAATCGCGGGGGTGTCAGGTTAAGGGTGGCTTGCGCAACCTCGACCGGGATGCATCATTTCTCCCATGAATTCTGATCATCAGAGTAACACGTACGTCGAGTTGCAACGCCGGGAGATTCCTAGTTTGGGACTTGTAATTCTTCAAAGAAAATTATCACTCGCGGGGGTGTCAGGTTGAGGGTGGCTTCCGCAACCTCGATCGGGATGCGATATTCTTTTCAGACATTTTGATCATTAGAGTAGGACAAACGTCGAGTTGCAACGCCAAAACATCATTAGTTTGGGACTTGTAATTTTTCAAAGAAAGTTAATAATCGCGGTGGTGTCAGGTGAAGGGTGGCTCCCGCAACCTCGGTCGATATGAAATATTTTTTTCATACATTTTGATTATCAGAGAAACACGTACGTCGATTTACAACGCCGAAAGATTCTTAGTTTGAGACTTGTAATTTTTCAAAGAAAATTATCACTAGCGGAGGTGTTAGGTTGAAGGTGGCTTTCGCAACCTCAATCGATATGAAAGATCCTTTTCATACATTCTGATCATCGGAGAAACACGTAAGTCGATTTGCAACGCCGAAAGATCTCTAGTTTGGGACTTGTGATTTTTTGAAGAAAATCATCACTCGCGGTGGTGTCAGGTGAAGGGTGGCTTCCGCAACCTCGATCGGGATGCGATATTCTTTTCAGACATTTTAATCATTAAAGTAACACAAACGTCGAGTTGCAACGCCAAAACATCATTAGTTTGGGACTTGTAATTTTTCAAAGAAAGTTAATAATCGCGGTTGTGTCAGGTGAAGGGTGGCTCCCGCAACCTCGGTCGATATGAAATATTTTTTTCATACATTTTGATTAGCAGAGTAACACGTGAGTCCATTCGCAACGCCGAAAGTTTTCTAGTTTGGGACTTGTAATTCTTCAAAGAAAGTTAATAATCGCGGGGGTGTCAGGTTAAGGGTGGCTTCCGCAACCTCGACCGGGATGCATCATTTCTTTCATGAATTCTGATCATCAGAGTAACACGTACGTCGAGTTGCAACGCCAGGAGATTCCTAGTTTAGGACTTGTAATTCTTCGAAGAAAATTATCACTTGCGGGGGTGTCAGGTTGAGGGTGGCTTCCGCAACCTCGATCAATATGGAATATTTTCTTCATACATTCTGATTATCGGAGAAACACGTGAGTCCATTTGCAACGCCGAAAGATTTCTAGTTTGGGACTTGTAATTCTCCAAAGAAAGTTAATAATCGCGGGGGTGTCAGGTTAAGGGTGGCTTCCGCAACCTCGACCGGGATGCATCATTCCTTTCATGAATTCTGATCATCAGAGTAACACGTACGTCGAGTTGCAACGCCGGGAGATTCCTAGTTTGGGACTTGTAATTCTTCAAAGAAAATTATCACTCGCGGTGGTGTCAGGTGAAGGGTGGCTTCCGCAACCTCGATCGGGATGCAATATTCTTTCAATACAATCTGATTATCAGAATAACACGTATGCCGATTTGCAACGCCAAAAGATCCCTTAATTGGGACTTGTAATTCTTCAAAGAAAATTATCACTTGCGGGGGTGTCAGGTTAAGGGTGGCTTTCGCAACCTCGATCGATATGGAATATCCTCTCCATACATTCTGCTTATTAGAGTAACAAGTACGTCGAGTTGCAACGCCGAAAGATTCTTAGTTTGAGACTTGTAATTTTTCAAAGAAAATTATCACTCGCGGTGGTGTCAGGTGAAGGGTGGCTTCCGCAACCTCGATCGGGATGCAATATTTTTTTCAGACATTTAATCATTAGAGTAACACAAACGTCAAGTTGCGACGCCAAAACATCATTAGTTTGGGACTTGTAATTTTTCAAAGAAAGTTAATAATCGCGGTGGTGTCAGGTGAAGGGTGGCTTCCGCAACCTCGGTCGATATGAAATATTCTTTTCATACATTTTGATTAGCAGAGTAACACGTGAGTCCATTTGCAACGCCGAAAGATTTCTTGTTTGGGACTTGTAATTCTTCAAAGAAAGTTAATAATCGCGGGGGTGTCAGGTTAAGGGTGGCTTGCGCAACCTTGACCGGGATGCATCATTTCTCTTATGAATCCTGATCATCAGAGTAACACGTACGTCGAGTTGCAACGCCGGGAGATTCCTAGTTTGGGACTTGTAATTCTTCAAAGAAAATTATCACTCGCGGGGGTGTCAGGTTGAGGGTGGCTTCCGCAACCTCGATCGGGATGCGATATTCTTTTCAGACATTCTGATCATTAGAGTAACACAAACGTCGAGTTGCAACGCCAAAACATCATTAGTTTGGGACTTGTAATTTTTCAAAGAAAGTTAATAATCGCGGTGGTGTCAGGTGAAGGGTGGCTCCCGCAACCTCGGTCGATATGAAATATTTTTTTCATACATTTGAATTAGCAGAGTAACACGTGAGTCCATTTGCAACGCCGAAAGATTTCTAGTTTGGGACTTGTAATTCTTCAAAGAAAGTTGATAATCGCGGGGGTGTCAGGTTAAGGGTGGCTTCCGCAACCTCGACCGGGATGCATCATTTCTTTTATGAATTCTGATCATCAGAGTAACACGTACGTCGAGTTGCAACGCCGGGAGATTCCTAGTTTGGGACTTGTAATTCTTCAAAGAAAATTATCACTCGCGGGGGTGTCAGGTTGAGGGTGGCTTCCGCAACCTCGATCAGTATGGAATATTTTTTTCATATATTTTGATTATCAGATTAACACGTACGTCGATTTACAACGCCGAAAGATTCTTAGTTTGAGACTTGTAATTTTTCAAAGAAAATTATCACTAGCGGAGGTGTGAGGTTGAATGTGGCTTCCGCAACCTCGATCGATATGAAAGATCCTTTTCATACATTCTGATTATCGGAAAAACACGTAAGTCGATTTGCAACGCCGAAAGATCTCTAGTTTGGGACTTGTGATTTTTTGAAGAAAATCATCACTCGCGGTGGTGTCAGGTGAAGGGTGGCTTCCGCAACCTCGATCGGGATGCGATATCCTTCTCAGACATTTTAATCATTAGAGTAACACAAACGTCGAGTTGCAACGCCAAAACATCATTAGTTTGGGACTCGTAATTTTTCAAAGAAAGTTAATAATTGCGGTGGTGTCAGGTGAAGGGTGGCTCCCGCAACCTCGGTTGATATGGAATATTTTTTTCATACATTTTGATTAGCAGAGTAACACGTGAGTCCATTTGCAACGCCGAAAGATTTCTAGGTTGGGACTTGTAATTCTTCAAAGAAAGTTAATAATCGCGGGGGTGTCAGGTTAAGGGTGGCTTCCGCAACCTCGACCGGGAAGCATCATTCCTTCCATGAATTCTGATCATCAGAGTAACACGTACGTCAAGTTGCAACGCCGGGAGATTCCTAGTTTGGGACTTGTAATTCTTCAAAGAAAATTATCACTCGCGGGGGTGTCAGGTTGAAGGTGGCTTCCGCAACCTCGATCGATATGAAAGATCTTTTTCATACATTCTGATTATCGGAAAAAAACGTAAGTCGATTTGCAACGCCGAAAGATCTCTAGTTTGGGACTCGTGATTTTCTGAAGAAAATTATCACTCGCGGTGGTGTCAGGTGAAAGGTGGCTTCCGCAACCTCGATCAGGATGCAATTTTTGTTTCATAAATTCTGATCATCAGAGTAACACGTATGTCGATTTGCAACGCCGAAAGATCCCTAGTTTGGGACTTGTAATTTTTCAAAGAAAATTATCACTAGCGGAGGTGTTAGGTTGAAGGTGGCTTCCGCAACCTCGATCGATATGAAAGATCCTTTCCATACATTCTGATTATCGGAGAAACACGTTAGTCGATTTGCAACGCCGAAAGATCTCTAGTTTGAGACTTGTGATTTTTTGAAGAAAATCATCACTCGCGGTGGTGTCAGGTAAAGGGTGGCTTCCGCAACCTCGATCGGGATGCGATATTCTTATCAGACATTTTAGTCATTAGAGTAACACAAACGTCGAGTTGCAACGCCAAAACATCATTAGTTTGGGACTTGTAATTTTTCAAAGAAAGTTATAATCGCGAAGGTGTCAGGTGAAGGGTGGCTCGCGCAACTTCGGTCGATATGAAATATTTTTTTCATACATTTTGATTAGCAAAAAACACGTGAGTCCATTTGCAACGCCGAAAGATTTCTAGTTTGGGACTTGTTATTCTCCAAAGAAAGTTAATAATCGCGGGGGTGTCAGGTTAAGGGTGGCTTCCGCAACCTCGACCGGGATGCATCATTTCTTTCATGAATTCTGATCATCAGAGTAACACGTACGTCGAGTTGCAACGCCGGGAGATTCCTAGTTTGGGACTTGTAATTCTTCAAAGAAAATTATCACTCGCGGGGGTGTCAGGTTGAGGGTGGCTTCCGCAACCTTGATCGATATGGAATATTTTTTTCATACATTCTGATTATCAGAGAAACACGTACGTCGATTTGCAACGCCGAAAGATTCTTAGTTTAAGACTTGTAATTTTTCAAAGAAAATTATCACGAGCGGAGGTGTTAGGTTGAAGGTGGCTTCCGCAACCTCGATCGATATGAAAGATTCTTTCCATACATTCTGATTATCGGAGAAACACGTAAGTCGATTTGCAACGCCGAAAGATCTCTAGATTGGGACTTGTGATTTTTTGAAGAAAATTATCACTCGCGGTGGTGTCAGGTGAAGGGTGGCTTCCGCAACCTCGATCAGGATGCAATTTTTGTTTCATAAATTCTGATCATCAGAGTAACACGTGAGTCCATTTGCAACGCCGGAAGATTTTTAGTTTGGGACTTGTAATTCTTCAGAGAAAGTCAATAATCGCGGGGGTGTCAGGTTAAGGGTGGCTTCCGCAACCTCGACCGGGATGCATCATTCCTTTCATGAATTCTGATCATCAGAGTAACACGTACGTCGAGTTGCAACGCCGGGAGATTCCTAGTTTGGGACTTGTAATTCTTCAAAGAAAATTATCACTCGCGGGGGTGTCAGGTTGAGGCTGGCTTCCGCAACCTCGATCAATATGGAATATTTTTTTCATACATTCTGATCATCGGAGAAACACGTACGTCGATTTGCAACGCCGAAAGATTCTTAGTTTGAGACTTGTAATTTTTCAAAGAAAATTATCACTAGCGGAGGTGTTAGGTTAAAGGTGGCTCCTGCAACCTCGATCGATATGAAAGATCCTTTTCATACATTCTGATTATCGGAGAAACACGTAAGTCGATTTGCAACGCCGAAAGATCTCTAGTTTGGGACTTGTAATTCTTCAAAAGAAGTTAATAATCGCGGGGGTGTCAGGTTAAGGGTGGCTTCCGCAACCTCGATCAGGATGCAATATTTGTTTCATGAAGTCTGATCATCAGAGTAACACGTGAGTCCATTTGCAACGCCGAAAGATTTTTAGTTTGGGACTTGTAATTCTTCAAAGAAAGGTAATAATCGCGGGGGTGTCAGGTTAAGGGTGGCTTTCGCAACCTCGACCGGGATGCATCATTCCTTTCATGAATTCTGATCATCAGAGTAACACGTACGTCGAGTTGCAACGCCGGGAGATTCCTAGTTCGGGACTTGTAATTCTTCAAAGAAAATTATCACTCGCGGTGGTGTCAGGTGAAGAATGGCTTCCGCAACCTCGATCAGGATGCAATTTTTGTTTCATAAATTCTGATCATCAGAGTAACACGTGAGTCCATTTGCAACGCCGAAAGATTTTCAGTTTGGGACTTGTAATTCTTCAGAAAAAGTCAATAATCGCGGGGGTGTCAGGTTAAGGGTGGCTTCCGCAACCTCGACCAGGATGCATCATTCCTTTCATGAATTCTGATTATCGGAGAAACACGTAAGTCGATTTGCAACGCCGAAAGATCTTTAGTTTGGGACTTGTAATTCTTCAAAGAAAGTAATTAATCGCGGGGGTGTCAGGTTAAGGGTGGCTTTCGCAACCTTGATCAGGATGCAATTTTTGTTTCATAAATTCTGATCATCAGAGTAACACGTGAGTCCATTTGCAACGCCGGAAGATTTTTAGTTTGGGACTTGTAATTCTTCAAAGAAAGTTAATAATCGCGGGGGTTTCAGGTTAAAAGTGGCTTCCGCAACCTCGACCGGGATGCATCATTCCTTTCATGAATTCTGATCATCAGAGTAACACGTACGTCGAGTTGCAACGCCGGGAGATCCCTAGTTTGGGACTTGTAATTCCTCAAAGAAAATTATCACTCGCAGGGGTGTCAGGTTGAGGGTGGCTTCCGCAACCTCGATCGGGATGCGATATTCTTTCAATTCATTCTGATTATCAGAATGACACGTACGTCGAGTTGCAACGCCAAGAGATTTTAAGTTTGAGACTTGTAATTCTTCAAAGAAAGTTAATAATCGCGGGGGTGTCAGGTTAAGGGTGGCTTGCGCAACCTCGACCGAGATGCATCATTTTTCTCATGAATTCTGATCATCGGAGTAACACGTGAGTCTATTTGCAACGCCGAAAGATTTCTAGTTTGGGACTTGTAATTCTTCAAAGAAAATTATCACTCGCGGGGGTGTCAGGTTAAGGGTGGCTTCCGCAACCTCGATCAGGATGCAATTTTTGTTTCATAAATTCTAATCATCAGAGTAACACGTGAGTCCATTTGCAACGCCAAAACATCATTAGTTTGGGACTTGTAATTTTTCAAAGAAAGTTAATAATCGCGAAGGTGTCTGGTGAAGGGTGGCTCCCGCAACCTCGGTCGATGTGAAATATTTTTATCATACATTTTAATTAGCAGAGTAACACGTGAGTCCATTTGCAACGCCGAAAGATTTCTAGTTTGGGACTTGTAATTCTTCAAAGAAAGGTTATAATCGCGGGGGTGTCAGGTTAAGGGTGGCTTCCGCAACCTCGACCGGGATGCATCATTTCTTCCATAAATTCTGCTCATCAGAGTAACACGTACGTCGAGTTGCAACGCCGGGAGATTCCTAGTTTGGGACTTGTAATTCTTCAAAGAAAATTATCACTCGCGGGGGCGTCAGGTTGAGGGTGGCTTCCGCAACCTCGATCGGGATGCGATATTCTTTTCAGACATTTTGATCATCAGAGTAACACGTACGTCGATTTGCAACGCCGAAAGATTCTGAGTTTGAGACTTGTAATTTTTCAAAGAAAATTATCACTAGCGGAGGTGTTAGGTTGAAGGTGGCTTCCGCAAGCTCGATCGATATGAAAGATCCTTTTCATACATTCTGATTATCGGAGAAACACGTAAGTCGATTTGCAACGCCGAAAGATCTCTAGTTTGGGACTTGTGATTTTTTGAAGAAAATTATCACTCGCGGTGGTGTCAGGTGAAGGGTGGCTTCCGCAACCTCGATCAGGATGCAATTTTTGTTCCATAAATTCTGATCATCAGAGTAACACGTGAGTCCATTTGCAACGCCGAAAGATTTTTAGTTTGGGACTTGTAATTCTTCAAAGAAAGTTAATAATCGCGGGGGTGTCAGGTTAAGGGTGGCTGCCGCAACCTCGACCGGGATGCATCATTCCTTCCATGAATTCTGATCATCAGAGTAACACGTACGTCAAGTTGCAACGCCGGGAGATTCCTAGTTTGGGACTTGTAATTCTTCAAAGAAAATTATCACTCGCGGGGGTGTCAGGTTGAAGGTGGCTTCCGCAACCTCGATCGATATGGAAGATCTTTTTCATACATTCTGATTATCGGAGAAACACGTAAGTCGATTTGCAACGCCGAAAGATCTCTAGTTTGGGACTCGTGATTTTCTGAAGAAAATTATCACTCGCGGTGGTGTCAGGTGAAAGGTGGCTTCCGCAACCTCGATCGGGATGCGATATTCTTATCAGACATTTTAATCATTAGAGTAACACAAACTTCGAGTTGCAACGCCAAAACATCATTAGTTTGGGACTTGTAATTTTTCAAAGAAAGTTATAATCGCGAAGGTGTCAGGTGAAGGGTGGCTCCCGCAACTTCGGTCGATATGAGATATTTTTCTCATACATTTTGATTAGCAAAAAACACGTGAGTCCATTTGCAACGCCGAAAGATTTCTAGTTTGGGACTTGTAATTCACCAAAGAAAGTTAATAATCGCGGGGGTGTCAGGTTAAGGGTTGCTTCCGCAACTTCGACCGGGATGCATCATTTCTTTCATGAATTCTGATCATCAGAGTAACACGTACGTCGAGTTGCAACGCCGGGAGATTCCTAGTTTGGGACTTGTAATTCTTCAAAGAAAATTATCACTCGCGGGGGTGTCAGGTTGAGGGTGGCTTCCGCAACCTTGATCGATATGGAATATTTTTTTCATACATTCTGATTATCAGAGAAACACGTACGTCGATTTGCAACGCCGAAAGATTCTTAGTTTAAGACTTGTAATTTTTCAAAGAAAATTATCACGAGCGGAGGTGTTAGGTTGAAGGTGGCTTCCGCAACCTCGATCGATATGAAAGATCCTTTCCATACATTCTGATTATCGGAGAAACACGTTAGTCGATTTGCAACGCCGAAAGATCTCTAGTTTGAGACTTGTGATTTTTTGAAGAAAATCATCACTCGCGGTGGTGTCAGGTAAAGGGTGGCTTCCGCAACCTCGATCGGGATGCGATATTCTTATCAGACATTTTAGTCATTAGAGTAACACAAACGTCGAGTTGCAACGCCAAAACATCATTAGTTTGGGACTTGTAATTTTTCAAAGAAAGTTATAATCGCGAAGGTGTCAGGTGAAGGGTGGCTCCCGCAACTTCGGTCGATATGAAATATTTTTTTCATACATTTTGATTAGCAAAAAACACGTGAGTCCATTTGCAACGCCGAAAGATTTCTAGTTTGGGACTTGTAATTCTCCAAAGAAAGTTAATAATCGCGGGGGTGTCAGGTTAAGGGTGGCTTCCGCAACCTCGACCGGGATGCATCATTTCTTTCATGAATTCTGATCATCAGAGTAACACGTACGTCGAGTTGCAACGCCGGGAGATTCCTAGTTTGGGACTTGTAATTCTCCAAAGAAAATTATCACTCGCGGGGGTGTCAGGTTGAGGGTGGCTTCCGCAACCTTGATCGATATGGAATATTTTTTTCATACATTCTGATTATCAGAGAAACACGTACGTCGATTTGCAACGCCGAAAGATTCTTAGTTTAAGACTTGTAATTTTTCAAAGAAAATTATCACGAGCGGAGGTGTTAGGTTGAAGGTGGCTTCCGCAACCTCGATCGATATGAAAGATTCTTTCCATACATTCTGATTATCGGAGAAACACGTACGTCGATTTGCAACGCCGAAAGATTCCTAGTTT
Source organism: Athalia rosae (assembly GCF_917208135.1). Lineage (NCBI taxonomy): Eukaryota > Metazoa > Arthropoda > Insecta > Hymenoptera > Athaliidae > Athalia > Athalia rosae. Next base: position 12,451,315 of record NC_064028.1, read on the forward strand.
GGGACTTGTAATTCTCCAAAGAAAATTATCACTCGCGGGGGTGTCAGGTTGAGGGTGGCTTCCGCAACCTCGATCAATATGGAATATTTTTTTCATACATTCTGATCATCGGAGAAACACGTACGTCGATTTGCAACGCCGAAAGATTCTTAGTTTGAGACTTGTAATTTTTCAAAGAAAATTATCACTAGCGGAGGTGTTAGGTTAAAGGTGGCTCCTGCAACCTCGATCGATATGAAAGATCCTTTTCATACATTCTGATTATCGGAGAAACACGTAAGTCGATTTGCAACGCCGAAAGATCTCTAGTTTGGGACTTGTAATTCACCAAAGAAAGTTAATAATCGCGGGGGTGTCAGGTTAAGGGTGGCTTCCGCAACTTCGACCGGGATGCATCATTTCTTTCATGAATTCTGATCATCAGAGTAACACGTACGTCGAGTTGCAACGCCGGGAGATTCCTAGTTTGGGACTTGTAATTCTTCAAAGAAAATTATCACTCGCGGGGGTGTCAGGTTGAGGGTGGCTTCCGCAACCTCGATCGATATGAAAGATCCTTTTCATACATTCTGATTATCGGAGAAACACGTAAGTCGATTTGCAACGCCGAAAGATCTCTAGTTTGGGACTTGTAATTCTTCAAAAGAAGTTAATAATCGCGGGGGTGTCAGGTTAAGAGTGGCTTTCGCAACCTCGATCAGGATGCAATATTTGTTTCATAAATTCTGATCATCAGAGTAACACGTGAGTCCATTTGCAACGCCGAAAGATTTTTAGTTTGGGACTTGTAATTCTTCAAAGAAAGGTAATAATCGCGGGGGTGTCAGGTTAAGGGTGGCTTTCGCAACCTCGACCGGGATGCATCATTCCTTTCATAAATTCTGATCATCAGAGTAACACGTACGTCGAGTTGCAACGCCGGGAGATTCCTAGTTTGGGACTTGTAATTCTTCAAAGAAAATTATCACTCGCGGGGGTGTCAGGTTGAGGGTGGCTTCCGCAACCTCGATCGGGATGCGATATTTTTTTCAGACATTTTGATCATTAGAGTCACACAAACGTCGAGTTGCAACGCCAAAACATCATTAGTTTGGGACTTGTAATTTTTCAAAGAAAGTTAATAATCGCGGTGGTGTCAGGTGAAGAATGGCTTCCGCAACCTCGATCAGGATGCAATTTTTGTTTCATAAATTCTGATCATCAGAGTAACACGTGAGTCCATTTGCAACGCCGAAAGATTTTCAGTTTGGGACTTGTAATTCTTCAAAGAAAGTCAATAATCGCGGGGGTGTCAGGTTAAGGGTGGCTTCCGCAACCTCGACCGGGATGCATCATTCCTTTCATGAATTCTGATTATCGGAGAAACACGTAAGTCGATTTGCAACGCCGAAAGATCTTTAGTTTGGGACTTGTAATTCTTCAAGGAAAGTTAATAATCGCGGGGGTGTCAGGTTAAGGGTGGCTTTCGCAACCTTGATCAGGATGCAATTTTTGTTTCATAAATTCTGATCATCAGAGTAACACGTGAGTCCATTTGCAACGCCGGAAGATTTTTAGTTTGGGACTTGTAATTCTTCAAAGAAAGTTAATAATCGCGGGGGTTTCAGGTTAAAAGTGGCTTCCGCAACCTCGACCGGGATGCATCATTCCTTTCATGAATTCTGATCATCAGAGTAACACGTACGTCGAGTTGCAACGCCGGGAGATCCCTAGTTTGGGACTTGTAATTCCTCAAAGAAAATTATCACTCGCAGGGGTGTCAGGTTGAGGGTGGCTTCCGCAACCTCGATCGGGATGCGATATTCTTTCAATTCATTCTGATTATCAGAATGACACGTACGTCGAGTTGCAACGCCAAGAGATTTTAAGTTTGAGACTTGTAATTCTTCAAAGAAAGTTAATAATCGCGGGGGTGTCAGGTTAAGGGTGGCTTGCGCAACCTCGACCGAGATGCATCATTTTTCTCATGAATTCTGATCATCGGAGTAACACGTGAGTCTATTTGCAACGCCGAAAGATTTCTAGTTTGGGACTTGTAATTCTTCAAAGAAAATTATCACTCGCGGGGGTGTCAGGTTAAGGGTGGCTTCCGCAACCTCGATCAGGATGCAATTTTTGTTTCATAAATTCTAATCATCAGAGTAACACGTGAGTCCATTTGCAACGCCAAAACATCATTAGTTTGGGACTTGTAATTTTTCAAAGAAAGTTAATAATCGCGAAAGTGTCTGGTGAAGGGTGGCTCCCGCAACCTCGGTCGATGTGAAATATTTTTATCATACATTTTAATTAGCAGAGTAACACGTGAGTCCATTTGCAACGCCGAAAGATTTCTAGTTTGGGACTTGTAATTCTTCAAAGAAAGGTTATAATCGCGGGGGTGTCAGGTTAAGGGTGGCTTCCGCAACCTCGACCGGGATGCATCATTTCTTCCATAAATTCTGCTCATCAGAGTAACACGTACGTCGAGTTGCAACGCCGGGAGATTCCTAGTTTGGGACTTGTAATTCTTCAAAGAAAATTATCACTCGCGGGGGCGTCAGGTTGAGGGTGGCTTCCGCAACCTCGATCGGGATGCGATATTCTTTTCAGACATTTTGATCATCAGAGTAACACGTACGTCGATTTGCAACGCCGAAAGATTCTGAGTTTGAGACTTGTAATTTTTCAAAGAAAATTATCACTAGCGGAGGTGTTAGGTTGAAGGTGGCTTCCGCAAGCTCGATCGATATGAAAGATCCTTTTCATACATTCTGATTATCGGAGAAACACGTAAGTCGATTTGCAACGCCGAAAGATCTCTAGTTTGGGACTTGTGATTTTTTGAAGAAAATTATCACTCGCGGTGGTGTCAGGTGAAGGGTGGCTTCCGCAACCTCGATCAGGATGCAATTTTTGTTCCATAAATTCTGATCATCAGAGTAACACGTGAGTCCATTTGCAACGCCGAAAGATTTTTAGTTTGGGACTTGTAATTCTTCAAAGAAAGTTAATAATCGCGGGGGTGTCAGGTTAAGGGTGGCTTCCGCAACCTCGACCGGGATGCATCATTCCTTCCATGAATTCTGATCATCAGAGTAACACGTACGTCAAGTTGCAACGCCGGGAGATTCCTAGTTTGGGACTTGTAATTCTTCAAAGAAAATTATCACTCGCGGGGGTGTCAGGTTGAAGGTGGCTTCCGCAACCTCGATCGATATGGAAGATCTTTTTCATACATTCTGATTATCGGAGAAACACGTTAGTCGATTTGCAACGCCGAAAGATCTCTAGTTTGGGACTCGTGATTTTCTGAAGAAAATTATCACTCGCGGTGGTGTCAGGTGAAAGGTGGCTTCCGCAACCTCGATCAGGATGCAATTTTTGTTTCATAAATTCTGATCATCAGAGTAACACGTATGTCGATTTGCAACGCCGAAAGATCCCTAGTTTACGACTTGTAATTTTTCAAAGAAAATTATCTTTCGCGGGGGTGATAGGTTGAGAGTGGCTTCCGCAACCTTGATCAATATGGAATATTTTTTTCATACATTTTGATTATCAGATTAACACGTACGTCGATTTACAACGCCGAAAGATCCTTAGTTTGAGACTTGTAATTTTTCTAAGTAAATTATCACTAGCGGAGGTGTTAGGTTGAAGGTGGCTTCCGCAACCTCGATCGATATGAAAGATCCTTTTCATACATTCTGATTATCGGAGAAACACGTTAGTCGATTTGCAACGCCGAAAGATCTCTAGTATGGGACTTGTGATTTTTTGAAGAAAATCATCACTCGCGGTGGTGTCAGGTAAAGGGTGGCTTCCGCAACCTCGATCGGGATGCGATATTCTTATCAGACATTTTAATCATTAGAGTAACACAAACTTCGAGTTGCAACGCCAAAACATCATTAGTTTGGGACTTGTAATTTTTCAAAGAAAGTTATAATCGCGAAGGTGTCAGGTGAAGGGTGGCTCCCGCAACTTCGGTCGATATGAGATATTTTTCTCATACATTTTGATTAGCAAAAAACACGTGAGTCCATTTGCAACGCCGAAAGATTTTTAGTTTGGGACTTGTAATTCACCAAAGAAAGTTAATAATCGCGGGGGTGTCAGGTTAAGGGTGGCTTCCGCAACTTCGACCGGGATGCATCATTTCTTTCATGAATTCTGATCATCAGAGTAACACGTACGTCGAGTTGCAACGCCGGGAGATTCCTAGTTTGGGACTTGTAATTCTTCAAAGAAAATTATCACTCGCGGGGGTGTCAGGTTGAGGGTGGCTTCCGCAACCTTGATCGATATGGAATATTTTTTTCATACATTCTGATTATCAGAGAAACACGTACGTCGATTTGCAACGCCGAAAGATTCTTAGTTTAAGACTTGTAATTTTTCAAAGAAAATTATCACGAGCGGAGGTGTTAGGTTGAAGGTGGCTTCCGCAACCTCGATCAATATGAAAGATCCTTTCCATACATTCTGATTATCGGAGAAACACGTAAGTCGATTTGCAACGCCGAAAGATCTCTAGTTTGGGACTTGTGATTTTTTGAAGAAAATTATCACTCGCGGTGGTGTCAGGTGAAGGGTGGCTTCCGCAACCTCGATCAGGATGCAATTTTTGTTTCATAAATTCTGATCATCAGAGTAACACGTGAGTCCATTTGCAACGCCGGAAGATTTTTAGTTTGGGACTTGTAATTCTTCAAAGAAAGTCAATAATCGCGGGGATGTCATTTTAAGGGTGGCTTCCGCAACCTCGACCGGGATGCATCATTCCTTTCATGAATTCTGATCATCAGAGTAACACGTACGTCGAGTTGCAACGCCGGGAGATTCCTAGTTTGGGACTTGTAATTCTTCAAAGAAAATTATCACTCGCGGGGGTGTCAGGTTGAGGGTGGCTTCCGCAACCTCGATCAATATGGAATATTTTTTTCATACATTCTGATCATCGGAGAAACACGTACGTCGATTTGCAACGCCGAAAGATTCTTAGTTTGAGACTTGTAATTTTTCAAAGAAAATTATCACTAGCGGAGGTGTTAGGTTAAAGGTGGCTCCTGCAACCTCGATCGATATGAAAGATCCTTTCCATACATTCTGATTACCGGAGAAACACGTAAGTCGATTTGCAACGCCGAAAGATCTCTAGTTTGGGACTTGTAATTCTTCAAAAAAAGTTAATAATCGCGGGGGTGTCAGGTTAAGGGTGGCTTCCGCAACCTCGATCAGGATGCAATTTTTGTTTCATAAATTCTGATCATCAGAGTAACACGTGAGTCCATTTGCAACGCCGAAAGATTTTTAGTTTGGGACTTGTAATTCTTCAAAGAAAGTTAATAATCGCGGGGGTGTCAGGTTAAGGGTGGCTTTCGCAACCTCGACCGGGATGCATCATTCCTTTCATGAATTCTGATCATCAGAGTAACACGTACGTCGAGTTGCAACGCCGGAAGATTCCTAGTTTGGGACTTGTAATTCTTCAAAGAAAATTATCACTCGCGGGGGTGTCAGGTTGAGGGTGGCTTCCGCAACCTCGATCGGGATGCGATATTTTTTTCAGACATTTTGATCATTAGAGTCACACAAACGTCGAGTTGCAACGCCAAAACATCATTAGTTTGGGACTTGTAATTTTTCAAAGAAAGTTAATAATCGCGGTGGTGTCAGGTGAAGAATGGCTTCCGCAACCTCGATCAGGATGCAATTTTTGTTTCATAAATTCTGATCATCTGAGTAACACGTGAGTCCATTTGCAACGCCGAAAGATTTTCAGTTTGGGACTTGTAATTCTTCAAAGAAAGTCAATAATCGCGGGGGTGTCAGGTTAAGGGTGGCTTCCGCAACCTCGACCGGGATGCATCATTCCTTTCATGAATTCTGATTATCGGAGAAACACGTAAGTCGATTTGCAACGCCGAAAGATGTTTTGTTTGGGACTTGTAATTCTTCAAAGAAAGTTAATAATCGCGGGGGTGTCAGGTTAAGGGTGGCTTTCGCAACCTCGATCAGGATGCAATTTTTGTTTCATAAATTCTGATCATCAGAGTAACACGTGAGTCCATTTGCAACGCCGGAAGATTTTTAGTTTGGGACTTGTAATTCTTCAAAGAAAGTTAATAATCGCGGGGGTTTCAGGTTAAGGGTGGCTTCCGCGACCTCGACCGGGATGCATCATTCCTTTCATGAATTCTGATCATCAGAGTAACACGTACGTCGAGTTGCAACGCCGGGAGATCCCTAGTTTGGGACTTGTAATTCCTCAAAGAAAATTATCACTCGCAGGGGTGTCAGGTTGAGGGTGACTTCCGCAACCTCGATCGGGATGCGATATTCTTTCAATTCATTCTGATTATCAGAATGACACGTACGTCGAGTTGCAACGCCAAGAGATTTTAAGTTTGAGACTTGTAATTCTTCAAAGAAAGTTAATAATCGCGGGGGTGTCAGGTTAAGGGTGGCTTGCGCAACCTCGACCGAGATGCATCATTTTTTTCATGAATTCTGATCATCGGAGTAACACGTGAGTCTATTTGCAACGCCGAAAGATTTCTAGTTTGGGACTTGTAATTCTTCAAAGAAAATTATCACTCGCGGGGGTGTCAGGTTAAGGGTGGCTTCCGCAACCTCGATCAGGATGCAATTTTTGTTTCATAAATTCTGATCATCAGAGTAACACGTGAGTCCATTTGCAACGCCAAAACATCATTAGTTTGGGACTTGTAATTTTTCAAAGAAAGTTAATAATCGCGAAGGTGTCTGGTGAAGGGTGGCTCCCGCAACCTCGGTCGATGTGAAATATTTTTATCATACATTTTAATAAGCAGAGTAACACGTGAGTCCATTTGCAACGCCGGAAGATTTTTAGTTTGGGACTTGTAATTCTTCAAAGAAAGTCAATAATCGCGGGGGTGTCAGGTTAAGGGTGGCTTCCGCAACCTCGACCGGGATGCATCATTCCTTTCATGAATTCTGATCATCAGAGTAACACGTACGTCGAGTTGCAACGCCGGGAGATTCCTAGTTTGGGACTTGTAATTCTTCAAAGAAAATTATCACTCGCGGGGGTGTCAGGTTGAGGGTGGCTTCCGCAACCTCGATCAATATGGGATATTTTTTTCATACATTCTGATTATCGGAGAAACACGTACGTCGATTTGCAACGCCGAAAGATTCTTAGTTTGAGACTTGTAATTTTTCAAAGAAAATTATCACTAGCGGAGGTGTTAGGTTAAAGGTGGCTCCCGCAACCTCGATCGATATGAAAGATCCTTTTCATACATTCTGATTATCGGAGGAACACGTAAGTCGATTTGCAACGCCGAAAGATCTCTAGTTTGGGACTTGTAATTCTTCAAAAAAAGTTAATAATCGCGGGGGTGTCAGGTTAAGGGTGGCTTCCGCAACCTCGATCAGGATGCAATTTTTGTTTCATAAATTCTGAACATCAGAGTAACACGTGAGTCCATTTGCAACGCCGAAAGATTTTTAGTTTGGGACTTGTAATTCTTCAAAGAAAGTTAATAATCGCGGGGGGTGTCAGGTTAAGGGTGGCTTTCGCAACCTCGACCGGGATGCATCATTCCTCTCATGAATTCTGATCATCAGAGTAACACGTACGTCGAGTTGCAACGCCGGGAGATTTCTAGTTTGGGACTTGTAATTCTTCAAAGAAAATTATCACTCGCGGTCGTGTCAGGTTGAGGGTGGCTTCCGCAACCTCGATCGGGATGCGATATTTTTTTCAGACATTTTGATCATTAGAGTCACACAAACGTCGAGTTGCAACGCCAAAACATCATTAGTTTGGGACTTGTAATTTTTCAAAGAAAGTTAATAATCGCGGTGGTGTCAGGTGAAGAATGGCTTCCGCAACCTCGATCAGGATGCAATTTTTGTTCCATAAATTCTGATCATCAGAGTAACACGTGAGTCCATTTGCAACGCCGAAAGATTTTCAGTTTGGGACTTGTAATTTTTCAAAGAAAGTCAATAATCGCGGGGGTGTCAGGTTAAGGGTGGCTTCCGCAACCTCGACCGGGATGCATCATTCCTTTCATGAATTCTGATCATCGAAGTAACACGTACGTCGAGTTGCAACGCCGGGAGATTCCTAGTTTGGGACTTGTAATTCTTCAAAGAAAATTATCACTCGCGGGGGTGTCAGGTTAAGGGTGGCTTCCGCAACCTCGATCGGAATGCGATATTCTTTCAATTCATTCTGATTATCAGAATGACACGTACGTCGAGTTGCAACGCCAAGAGATTTTAAGTTTGAGACTTGTAATTCTTCAAAGAAAGGTAATAATCGCGGGGGTGTCAGGTTAAGGGTGGCTTGCGCAACCTCGACCGGGATGCATCATTTTTCTCATGAATTCTGATCATCGGAGTAACACGTGAGTCTATTTGCAACGCCGAAAGATTTCTAGTTTGGGACTTGTAATTCTTCAAAGAAAATTATCACTCGCGGGGGTGTCAGGTTAAGGGTGGCTTCCGCAACCTCGATCAGGATGCAATTTTTGTTTCATAAATTCTGATCATCAGAGTAACACGTGAGTCCATTTGCAACGCCAAAACATCATTAGTTTGGGACTTGTAATTTTTCAAAGAAAGTTAATAATCGCGAAGGTGTCTGGTGAAGGGTGGCTCCCGCAACCTCAGTCGATGTGAAATATTTTTTCCATACATTTTAATTAGCAGAGTAACACGTGAGTCCATTTGCAACGCCGAAAGATTTCTAGTTTGGGACTTGTAATTCTTCAAAGAAAGTTAATAATCGCGGGGGTGTCAGGTTAAGGGTGGCTTCCGCAACCTCGACCGGGATGCATCATTTCTTCCATGAATTCTGATCATCAGAGTAACACGTACGTCGAGTTGCAACGCCGGGAGATTCCTAGTTTGGGACTTGTAATTCTTCAAAGAAAATTATCAGTTGCGAGGGTGTCAGGTTGAGGGTGGCTTCCGCAACCTCGATCAATATGGAATATCTTTTTTATACATTTTGATTATCAGAGTAACACGTTCGTCGATTTACAACGCCGAAAGATTCTTAGTTTGAGACTTGTAATTTTTCAAAGAAAATTATCACTAGCGGAGGTGTTAGGTTGAGGGTGGCTTCCGCAACCTCGATCGATATGAAAGATCCTTTTCATACATTCTGATTATCGGAGAAACACGTTAGTCGATTTGCAACGCCGAAAGATCTCTAGTTTCGGACTTGTGATTTTTTGAAGAAAATCATCACTCGCGGTGGTGTCAGGTAAAGGGTGGCTTCCGCAACCTCGATCGGGATGCGATATTCTTTTCAGACATTTCAATCATTAGAGTAACACAAACGTCGAGTTGCAACGCCAAAACATCATTAGTTTGGGACTTGTAATTTTTCAAAGAAAGTTAATAATCGCGAAGGTGTCAGGTGAAGGGTGGCTCCCGCAACCTCGGTCGATATGAAATATTTTTTTCATACATTTTGATTAGCAAAAAACACGTGAGTCCATTTGCAACGCCGAAAGATTTCTAGTTTGGGACTCGTAATTCTCCAAAGAAAGTTAATAATCGCGGGGGTGTCAGGTTAAGGGTGGCTTCCGCAACCTCGACCGGAATGCATCATCCCTTTCATGAATTCTGATCATCAGAGTAACACGTACGTCGAGTTGCAACGCCGGGAGATTCCTAGTTTGGGACTTGTAATTCTTCAAAGAAAATTATCACTCGCGGGGGTGTCAGGTTGAGGGTGGCTTCCGCAACCTCGATCGGGATGCGATATTTTTTTCAGACATTTTGATCATTAGAGTCACACAAACGTCGAGTTGCAACGCCAAAACATTATTAGTTTGGGACTTGTAATTTTTCAAAGAAAGTTAATAATCGCGGTGGTGTCAGGTGAAGAATGGCTTCCGCAACCTTGATCAGGATGCAATTTTTGTTTCATAAATTCTGATCATCAGAGTAACACGTGAGTCCATTTGCAACGCCGAAAGATTTTTAGTTTGGGACTTGTAATTCTTCAAAGAAAGTTAATAATCGCGGGGGTGTTAGGTTAAGGGTGGCTTCCGCAACCTCGACCGGGATGCATCATTCCTTTCATGAATTCTGATCATCAGAGTAACACGTACGTCGAGTTGCAACGCCGGGAGATCCCTAGTTTGGGACTTGTAATTCTTCTAAGAAAGTTAATAATCGCGGGGGTGTCAAGTTAAGGGTGGCTTCCGCAACTTCGACCGGAATGCATCATTTCTTCCATGAATTCTGATCATCAGAGTAACACGTACGTCGAGTTGCAACGCCGGGAGATTCCTAGTTTGGGACTTGTAATTCTTCAAAGAAAATTATCACTCGCGGGGGTGTCAGGTTGAGGGTGGCTTCCGCAACCTCGATCGGGATGCGATATTTTTTCAATTCATTCTGATTATCAGAATGACACGTACGTCGAGTTGCAACGCCAAGAGATTTTAAGTTTGAGACTTGTAATTTTTCAAAGAAAATTATCACTAGCGGGGGTGTCAGGTTGAGGGTGGCTTCCGCAACCTCGATCAATATGGAATATTTTTTTCATACATTCTGATTATCAGAAAAACACGTACGTCGATTTGCAACGCCGAAAGATTCTTAGTTTGAGACTTGTAATTTTTCAAAGAAAATTATCACTAGCGGAGGTGTTAGGTTGAGGGTGGCTTCCGCAACCTCGATCGATATGAAAGATCCTTTTCATACATTCTGATTATCGGAGAAACACGTTAGTCGATTTGCAACGCCGAAAGATCTCTAGTTTCGGACTTGTGATTTTTTGAAGAAAATCATCACTCGCGGGTGGTGGTCAGGTAAAGGGTGGCTTCCGCAACCTCGATCGGGATGCGATATTCTTTTCAGACATTTTAATCATTAGAGTAACACAAACGTCGAGTTGCAACGCCAAAACATCATTAGTTTGGGACTTGTAATTTTTCAAAGAAAGTTAATAATCGCGAAGGTGTCAGGTGAAGGGTGGCTCCCGCAACCTCGGTCGATATGAAATATTTTTTTCATACATTTTGATTAGCAAAAAACACGTGAGTCCATTTGCAACGCCGAAAGATTTCTAGTTTGGGACTCGTAATTCTCCAAAGAAAGTTAATAATCGCGGGGGTGTCAGGTTAAGGGTGGCTTCCGCAACCTCGACCGGAATGCATCATTCCTTTCATGAATTCTGATCATCAGAGTAACACGTACGTCGAGTTGCAACGCCGGGAGATTCCTAGTTTGGGACTTGTAATTCTTCAGAGAAAATTATCACTCGCGGGGGGTGTCAGGTTGAGGGTGGCTTCCGCAACCTCGATCTGGATGCGATATTTTTTTCAGACATTTTGATCATTAGAGTCACACAAACGTCGAGTTGCAACGCCAAAACATTATTAGTTTGGGACTTGTAATTTTTCAAAGAAAGTTAATAATCGCGGTGGTGTCAGGTGAAGAATGGCTTCCGCAACCTTGATCAGGATGCAATTTTTGTTTCATAATTCTGATCATCAGAGTAACACGTGAGTCCATTTGCAACGCCGAAAGATTTTTAGTTTGGGACTTGTAAATCTTCAAAGAAAGTCAATAATCGCGGGGGTGTCAGGTTAAGGGTGGCTTCCGCAACCTCGACCGGGATGCATCATTCCTTTCATGAATTCTAATTATCGGAGAAACACGTAAGTCGATTTGCAACGCCGAAAGATCTCTAGTTTGGGACTTGTAATTCTCCAAAGAAAGTTAATAATCGCGGGGGTGTCAGGTTAAGGGTGGCTTCCGCAACTTCGACCGGAATGCATCATTTCTTCCATGAATTCTGATCATCAGAGTAACACGTACGTCGAGTTGCAACGCCGGGAGATTCCTAGTTTGGGACTTGTAATTCTTCAAAGAAAATTATCACTCGCGGGGGTGTCAGGTTGAGGGTGGCTTCCGCAACCTCGATCGGGATGCGATATTTTTTCAATTCATTCTGATCATCAGAATGACACGTACGTCGAGTTGCAACGCCAAGAGATTTTAAGTTTGAGACTTGTAATTTTTCAAAGAAAATTATCACTAGCGGGGGTGTCAGGTTGAGGGTGGCTTCCGCAACCTCGATCAATATGGAATATTTTTTTCATACATTCTGATTATCAGAAAAACACGTACGTCGATTTGCAACGCCGAAAGATTCTTAGTTTGAGACTTGTAATTTTTCAAAGAAAATTATCACTAGCGGAGGTGTTAGGTTGAGGGTGGCTTCCGCAACCTCGATCGATATGAAAGATCCTTTTCATACATTCTGATTATCGGAGAAACACGTTAGTCGATTTGCAACGCCGAAAGATCTCTAGTTTCGGACTTGTGATTTTTTGAAGAAAATCATCACTCGCGGTGGTGTCAGGTAAAGGGTGGCTTCCGCAACCTCGATCGGGATGCGATATTCTTTTCAGACATTTTAATCATTAGAGTAACACAAACGTCGAGTTGCAACGCCAAAACATCATTAGTTTGGGACTTGTAATTTTTCAAAGAAAGTTAATAATCGCGAAGGTGTCAGGTGAAGGGTGGCTCCCGCAACCTCGGTCGATATGAAATATTTTTTTCATACATTTTGATTAGCAAAAAACACGTGAGTCCATCTGCAACGCCGAAAGATTTCTAGTTTGGGACTCGTAATTCTCCAAAGAAAGTTAATAATCGCGGGGGTGTCAGGTTAAGGGTGGCTTCCGCAACCTCGACCGGAATGCATCATTCCTTTCATGAATTCTGATCATCAGAGTAACACGTACGTCGAGTTGCAACGCCGGGAGATTCCTAGTTTGGGACTTGTAATTCTTCAAAGAAAATTATCACTCGCGGGGGTGTCAGGTTGAGGGTGGCTTCCGCAACCTCGATCTGGATGCGATATTTTTTTCAGACATTTTGATCATTAGAGTCACACAAACGTCGAGTTGCAACGCCAAAACATTATTAGTTTGGGACTTGTAATTTTTCAAAGAAAGTTAATAATCGCGGTGGTGTCAGGTGAAGAATGGCTTCCGCAACCTTGATCAGGATGCAATTTTTGTTTCATAAATTCTGATCATCAGAGTAACACGTGAGTCCATTTGCAACGCCGAAAGATTTTTAGTTTGGGACTTGTAAATCTTCAAAGAAAGTCAATAATCGCGGGGGTGTCAGGTTAAGGGTGGCTTCCGCAACCTCGACCGGGATGCATCATTCCTTTCATGAATTCTGATTATCGGAGAAACACGTAAGTCGATTTGCAACGCCGAAAGATCTCTAGTTTGGGACTTGTAATTCTCCAAAGAAAGTTAATAATCGCGGGGGTGTCAGGTTAAGGGTGGCTTCCGCAACCTCGATCAGGATGCAATTTCTGTTTCATAAATTCTGATCATCAGAGTAACACGTGAGTCCATTTGCAACGCCGAAAGATTTTTAGTTTGGGACTTGTAATTCTTCAAAGAAAGTTAATAATCGCGGGGGTGTCAGGTTAAGGGTGGCTTCCGCGACCTCGACCGGGATGCATCATTCCTTTCATGAATTCTGATCATCAGAGTAACACGTACGTCGAGTTGCAACGCCGGGAGATCCCTAGTTTGGGACTTGTAATTCTTCAAAGAAAGTTAATAATCGCGGGGGTGTCAGGTTAAGGGTGGCTTCCGCAACCTCGACCAGGATGCATCATTTCTTCCATGAATTCTGATCATCAGAGTAACACGTACGTCGAGTTGCAACGCCGGGAGATTCCTAGTTTGGGACTTGTAATTCTTCAAAGAAAATTATCACTCGCGGGGGTGTCAGGTTGAGGGTGGCTTCCGCAACCTCGATCGGGATGCGATATTTTTTCAATTCATTCTGATTATTAGAATGACACGTACGTCGAGTTGCAACGCCAAGAGATTTTAAGTTTGAGACTTGTAATTTTTCAAAGAAAATTATCACTAGCGGGGGTGTCAGGTTGAGGGTGGCTTCCGCAACCTCGATCAATATGGAATATTTTTTTCATACATTCTGATTATCAGAAAAACACGTACGTCGATTTGCAACGCCGAAAGATTCTTAGTTTGAGACTTGTAATTTTTCAAAGAAAATTATCACTCGCGGTGGTGTCAGGTGAAGGGTGGCTTCCGCAACTTCGATCGGGATGCGATATTTTTTTCAGACATTTTAATCATTAGAGTAACACGAACGTCGAGTTGCAACGCCAAAACATCATTAGTTTAGGACTTGTAATTTTTCAAAGAAAGTTAATAATCGCGGTGGTTTCAGGTGAAGGGTGGCTTCCGCAACCTCGATCAATATGGAATATTCTTTCAATACATTCTGATTATCAGAATGACACGTACTTTGAGTTGCAACGCCAAGAGATTTTTAGTTTGAGACTTGTAATTTTTCGAAGAAAATTATCACTAGCGGGGGTGTCAGGTTGAGGGTGGCTTTCGCAACCTCGATCGATATGAAATATTTTTTTTATACATTTTGATTATCAAAGTAACACGAACGTCGAGTTGCAACGCCAAAACATCATTAGTTTGGGACTTGTAATTTTTCAAAGAAAGGTCATAATCGCGGTGGTGTCAGGTGAAGGGTGGCTTCCGCGACCTCGATCGGGATGCAATATTCTCCTAATACATTCTGATTATCAGAATAACACGTATGCCGATTTGCAACGCCAAACGATCCCTAGTTTGGGACTTGTAATTCTTCAAAGAAAATTATCACTCGCGGTAGTGTCAGGTGAAGGGTGGCTTCCGCAACCTCGATCGGGATGCGATATTCTTTTCAGACATTTTAATCATCAGAGTAACACGTATGTCGATTTGCAACGCCGAAAGATCCCTAGTTTGGGACTTGTAATTTTTCAAAGAAAATTATCACCAGCGGAGGTGTTAGGTTAAAGGTGGCTTCCGCAACCTCGATCGATATGAAAGATCCTTTTCATACATTCTGATTATCGGAGAAACACGTTAGTCGATTTGCAACGCCGAAAGATCTCTAGTTTGGGACTTGTGATTTTTTGAAGAAAATCATCACTCGCGGTGGTGTCAGGTCAAGGGTGGCTTCCGCATCCTCGATCGGGATGCGATATTCTTTCCAGACATCTTAACTATTAGAGTAACACAAACGTCGTGTTGCAACGCCAAAACATCATTAGTTTGGGACTTGTAATTTTTCAAAGAAAGTTAATAATCGCGAAGGTGTCAGGTGAAGGGTGGCTCCCGACACCTCGGTCGATATGAAATATTTTTTTCATACATTTTGATTAGCAGAGTAACACGTGAGTCCATTTGCAACGCCGAAAGATTTCTAGTTTGGGACTTGTAATTCTTCAAAGAAAGTTAATAATCGCGGGGGTGTCAGGTTAAGGGTGGCTTCCGCAACCTCGACCGGGATGCATCATTTCTTTTATGAATTCTGATCATCAGAGTAACACGTACGTCGAGTTGCAACGCCGGGAGATTCCTAGTTTGGGACTTGTAATTCTTCAAAGAAAATTATCACTCGCGGGGGTGTCAGGTTGAGGGTGGCTTCCGCATTCTCGACCGATATGGAATATCCTCTTAATACATTCTGATTATTAGAGTAACACCTACGTCGAGTTGCAACGCCGGGAGATTCCTAGTTTGGGACTTGTAATTCTTCAAAGAAAATTATCACTCGCGGTGGTGTCAGGTGAAGGGTGGCTTCCGAAACCTCGATCGGGATGCGATATTCTTTTCAGACATTTTAATCATGAGAGTAACACAAACGTAGAGTTGCAACGCCAAAACATCATTAGTTTGGGACTTGTAATTTTTCAAAGAAAATTATCACTTGCGGGGGTGTCAGGTTAAGGGTGGCTTCCGCAACCTCGATCGATATGGAATATCCTTTCCATACATTCTGATTATCAGAGTAACACGTACGTCGAGTTGCAACGCCGAAAGATTCTTAGTTTGAGACTTGTAATTTTTCAAAGAAAATTATCACTCGCAGTGGTGTCAGGTGAAGGGTGGCTTTCGCAACCTCGATCGGGATGCGATATTTTTCTCAGACATTTAATCATTAGAGTAACACAAACGTCGAGTTGCAACGCAAAAACATCATTAGTTTGGGACTTGTAATTTTTCAAAGAAAGTTAATAATCGCGGTGGTGTCACATGAAGGGTGGCTTCCGCAACCTCGGTCGATATGAAATATTCTTTTCATACATTTTGATTAGCAGAGTAACACGTGAGTCCATTTGCAACGCCGAAAGATTTCTAGTTTGGGACTTATAATTCTTCAAAGAAAGTTAATAATCGCGGGGGTGTCAGGTTAAGGGTGGCTTGCGCAACCTCGACCGGGATGCATCATTTTTCTCATGAATTCTGATCATCAGAGTAACACGTGAGTCCATTTGCAACGCCGAAAGATTTCTAGTTTGGGACTTGTAATTCTTCAAAGAAAATTATCACTCGCGGGGGTGTCAGGTTGAGGGTGGCTTCCGCAACCTCGATCAGGATGCAATTTTTGTTCCATAAATTCTGATCATCAGAGTAACACGTGAGTCCATTTGCAACGCCGGGAGATTCCTAGTTTGGGACTTGTAATTCTTCAAAGAAAATTATCACTCGCGGTGGTGTCAGGTCAAGGGTGGCTTCCGCAACCTCGATCGGGATGCAATATTCTTTCCAGACATCTTAACTATTAGAGTAACACAAACGTCGAGTTGCAACGCCAAAACATCATTAGTTTGGGACTTGTAATTTTTCAAAGAAAGTTAATAATCGCGAAGGTGTCAGGTGAAGGGTGGCTCCCGCAACCTCGGTCGATATGAAATATTTTTTTCATACATTTTGATTAGCAGAGTAACACGTGAGTCCATTTGCAACGCCGAAAGATTTCTAGTTTGGGACTTGTAATTCTTCAAAGAAAGTTAATAATCGCGGGGGTGTCAGGTTAAGGGTGGCTTCCGCAACCTCGACCGGGATGCATCATTTCTTTTATGAATTCTGATCATCAGAGTAACACGTACGTCGAGTTGCAACGCCGGGAGATTCCTAGTTTGGGACTTGTAATTCTTCAAAGAAAATTATCACTCGCGGGGGTGTCATGTTGAGGGTGGCTTCCGCAACCTTGATCAATATGGAATATTTTTTTCATACATTCTGATTATCAGAGAAACACGTACGTCGATTTGCAACGCCGAAAGATTCTTAGTTTAAGACTTGTAATTTTTCAAAGAAAATTATCACGAGCGGAGGTGTTAGGTTGAAGGTGGCTTCCGCAACCTCGATCGATATGAAAGATCCTTTTCATACATTCTGATTATCGGAGAAACACGTAAGTCGATTTGCAACGCCGAAAGATCTCTAGTTTGGGACTTGTAATTCTTCAAAGAAAGTTAATAATCGCGGGGGTGTCAGGTTAAGGGTGGCTTCCGCAACCTTAATCAGGATGCAATTTTTGTTCCATAAATTCTGATCATCAGAGTAACACGTGAGTCCATTTGCAACGCCGAAAGATTTTTAGTTTGGGACTTGTAATTCTTCAAAGAAAGTTATTAATCGCGGGGGTGTCAGGTTAAGGGTGGCTTCCGCAACCTCGACCGGGATGCATCATTCCTTTCATGAATTCTGATCATCAGAGTAACACGTACGTCGAGTTGCAACGCCGGGAGATTCCTAGTTTGGGACTTGTAATTCTTCAAAGAAAATTATCACTCGCGGGGGTGTCAGGTTGAGGGTGGCTTCCGCAACCTCGATCGGGATGCGATATTCTTTGAGGACATCTTGATCATTAGAGTAACACAAACGTCGAGTTGCAACGCCAAAACATCATTAGTTTGGGACTTGTAATTTTTCAAAGAAAGTTAATAATCGCGGTGGTGTCAGGTGAAGAATGGCTTCCGCAACCTCGATCAGGATGCAATTTTTGTTCCATAAATTCTGATCATCAGAGTAACACGTGAGTCCATTTGCAACGCCGAAAGATTTTCAGTTTGGGACTTGTAATTCTTCAAAGAAAGTCAATAATCGCGGGGGTGTCAGGTTAAGGGTGGCTTCCGCAACCTCGACCGGGATGCATCATTCCTTTCATGAATTCTGATTATCGGAGAAACACGTAAGTCGATTTGCAACGCCGAAAGATCTCTAGTTTGGGACTTGTAATTCTTCAAAGAAAGTCAATAATCGCGGGGGTGTCAGGTTAAGGGTGGCTTCCGCAACCTCGATCAGGATGCAATCTTTGTTTCATAAATTCTGATCATCAGAGTAACACGTGAGTCCATTTGCAACGCCGAAAGATTTTTAGTTTGGGACTTGTAATTCTTCGAAGAAAGTTAATAATCGCGGGGGTGTCAGGTTAAGGGTGGCTTCCGCAACCTCGACCGGGATGCATCATTCCTTTCATGAATTCTGATCATCAGAGTAACACGTACGTCGAGTTGCAACGCCGGGAGATCCCTAGTTTGGGACTTGTAATTCTTCAAAGAAAATTATCACTCGCGGTGGTGTCAGGTGAAGGGTGGCTTCCGCAACTTCGATCGGGATGCGATATTTTTTTCAGACATTTCAATCATAAGAGTAACACGAACGTCGATTTGCAACGCCAAAACATCATTAGTTTGGGACTTGTAATTTTTCAAAGAAAGTTGATAATCGCGGTGGTGTCAGGTGAAGGGTGGCTTCCGCAACCTCGATCAATATGGAATATTCTTTCAATACATTCTGATCATCAGAGTAACACGTACGTCGAGTTGCAACGCCGGGAGATTCCTAGTTTGGGACTTGTAATTCTTCAAAGAAAATTATCACTCGCGGGGGTGTCAGGTTGAGGGTGGCTTCCGCAACCTCGATCAATATAGAATATCTTTTTCATACATTTCGATTATCAGAGTAACACGTTCGTCGATTTACAACGCCGAAAGATTCTTAGTTTGAGACTTGTAATTTTTCAAAGAAAATTATCACTAGCGGAGGTGTTAGGTTAAAGGTGGCTTCCGCAACCTCGATCGATATGAAAGATCCTTTTCATACATTCTGATTATCGGAGAAACACGTTAGTCGATTTGCAACGCCGAAAGATCTCTAGTTTGGGACTTGTAATTCTTCAAAGAAAGTTAATGATCGCAGGGGTGTCAGGTTAAGGGTGGCTTCCGCAACCTCAATCAGGATGCAATTTTTGTTTCATAAATTCTGATCATCAGAGTAACACGTGAGTCCATTTGCAACGCCGAAAGATTTTTAGTTTGGGACTTGTAATTCTTCAAAGAAAGTTAATAATCGCGGGGGTGTCAGATTGAGGGTGGCTTCCGCAACCTCGACCGGGATGCATCATGTCTTTTATGAATTCTGATCATCAGAGCAACACGTACGTCGAGTTGCAACGCCGGGAGATTCCTAGTTTGGGACTTGTAATTCTTCAAAGAAAATTATCACTCGCGGGGGTGTCAGGTTGAGGGTGGCTTCCGCAACCTCGATCAATATGGAATATTTTTTTCATACATTCTGATTTTCGGAGAAACACGTACGTCGATTTGCAACGCCGAAAGATTCTTAGTTTGAGACTTGTAATTTTTCAAAGAAAATTATCACTAGCGGAGGTGTTAGGTTGAAGGTGGCTCCCGCAACCTCGATCGATATGAAAGATCCTTTTCATACATTCTGATTATCGGAGAACCACGTCAGTCGATTTGCAACGCCGAAAGATCTCTAGTTTGGGACTTGTGATTCTTCAAAGAAAGTTAATAATCGCGGGGGTGTCAGGTTAAGGGTGGCTTCCGCAACCTCAATCAGGGTGCAATTTTTGTTCCATAAATTCTGATCATCAGAGTAACACGTGAGTCCATTTTCAACGCCGAAAGATTTTGAGTTTGGGACTTGTAATTCTTCAAAGAAAGTTAATAATCGCGGGGGTGTCAGGTTAAGGGTGGCTTCCGCAACCTCGACCGGGATGCATCATCCCTTTCATGAATTCTGATCATCAGAGTAACACGTACGTCGAGTTGCAACGCCGGGAGATTCCTAGTTTGGGACTTGTAATTCTTCAAAGAAAATTATCACTCGCGGGGGTGTCAGGTTGAGGGTGGCTTCCGCAACCTCGATCGGGATGCGATATTCTTTTAAGACATCTTGATCATTAGAGTAACACAAAAGTCGAGTTGCAACGCCAAAACATCATTAGTTTGGGACTTGTAATTTTTCAAAGAAAGTTAATAATCGCGGTGGTGTCAGGTGAAGAATGGCTTCCGCAACCTCACTCAGGATGCAATTTTTGTTCCATAAATTCTGATCATCAGAGTAACACGTGAGTCCATTTGCAACGCCGAAAGATTTTTAGTTTGGGACTTGTAATTCTTCAAAGAAAGTCAATAATCGCGGGGGTGTCAGATTGAGGGTGGCTTCCGCAACCTCGACCGGGATGCATCATTTCTTTTATGAATTCTGATCATCAGAGCAACACGTACGTCGAGTTGCAACGCCGGGAGATTCCTAGTTTGGGACTTGTAATTCTTCGAAGAAAATTATCACTCGCGGGGGTGTCAGGTTGAGGGTGGCTTCCGCAACCTCGATCAATATGGAATATTTTTTTCATACATTCTGATTTCCGGAGAAACACGTACGTCGATTTGCAACGCCGAAAGATTCTTAGTTTGAGACTTGTAATTTTTCAAAGAAAATTATCACTAGCGGAGGTGTTAGGTTGAAGGTGGCTCCCGCAACATCGATCGATATGAAAGATCCTTTTCATACATTCTGATTATCGGAGAAACACGTCAGTCGATTTGCAACGCCGAAAGATCTCTAGTTTGGGACTTGTGATTCTTCAAAGAAAGTTAATAATCGCGGGGGTGTCAGGTTAAGGGTGGCTTCCGCAACCTCAATCAGGATGCAATTTTTGTTCCATAAATTCTGATCATCAGAGTAACACGTGAGTCCATTTGCAACGCCGAAAGATTTTGAGTTTGGGACTTGTAATTCTTCAAAGAAAGTTAATAATCGCGGGGGTGTCAGGTTAAGGGTGGCTTCCGCAACCTCGACCGGGATGCATCATTCCTTTCATGAATTCTGATCATCAGAGTAACACGTACGTCGTTGTGCAACGCCGGGAGATTCCTAGTTTGGGACTTGTAATTCTTCAAAGAAAATTATCACTCGCGGGGGTGTCAGGTTGAGGGTGGCTTCCGCAACCTCGATCAATATGGAATATTTTTTTCATACATTCTGATTTTCGGAGAAACACGTACGTCGATTTGCAACGCCGAAAGATTCTTAGTTTGAGACTTGTAATTTTTCAAAGAAAATTATCACTAGCGGAGGTGTTAGGTTGAAGGTGGCTCCCGCAACCTCGATCGATATGAAAGATCCTTTTCATACATTCTGATTATCGGAGAAACACGTCAGTCGATTTGCAACGCCGAAAGATCTCTAGTTTGGGACTTGTAATTCTTCAAAGAAAGTTAATAATCGCGGGGGTGTCTGGTTAAGGGTGGCTTCCGCAACCTCAATCAGGATGCAATTTTTGTTCCATAAATTCTGATCATCAGAGTAACACGTGAGTCCATTTGCAACGCCGAAAGATTTTTGTTTGGGACTTGTAATTCTTCAAAGAAAGTCATTAATCGCGGGGGTGTCAGGTTAAGGGTGGCTTCCGCAACCTCGACCGGGATGCATCATTCCTTTCATGAATTCTGATCATCAGAGTAACACGTACGTCGAGTTGCAACGCCGGGAGATTCCTAGTTTGGGACTTGTAATTCTTCAAAGAAAATTATCACTCGCGGGGGTGTCAGGTTGAGGGTGGCTTCCGCAACCTCGATCGGGATGCGATATTCTTTGAGGACATCTTGATCATTAGAGTAACACAAACGTCGAGTTGCAACGCCAAAACATCATTAGTTTGGGACTTGTAATTTTTCAAAGAAAGTTAATAATAGCGGTGGTGTCAGGTGAAGAATGGCTTCCGCAACCTCGATCAGGATGCAATTTTTGTTCCATAAATTCTGATCATCAGAGTAACACGTGAGTCCATTTGCAACGCCGAAAGATTTTCAGTTTGGGACTTGTAATTCTTCAAAGAAAGTCAATAATCGCGGGGGTGTCAGGTTAAGGGTGGCTTCCGCAACCTCGACCGGGATGCATCATTCCTTTCATGAATTCTGATTATCGGAGAAACACGTAAGTCGATTTGCAACGCCGAAAGATCTCTAGTTTGGGACTTGTAATTCTTCAAAGAAAGTCAATAATCGCGGGGGTGTCAGGTTAAGGGTGGCTTCCGCAACCTCGATCAGGATGCGATCTTTGTTTCATAAATTCTGATCATCAGAGTAACACGTGAGTCCATTTGCAACGCCGAAAGATTTTTAGTTTGGGACTTGTAATTCTTCGAAGAAAGTTAATAATCGCGGGGGTGTCAGGTTAAGGGTGGCTTCCGCAACCTCGACCGGGATGCATCATTCCTTTCATGAATTCTGATCATCAGAGTAACACGTACGTCGAGTTGCAACGCCGGGAGATCCCTAGTTTGGGACTTGTAATTCTTCAAAGAAAATTATCACTCGCGGTGGTGTCAGGTGAAGGGTGGCTTCCGCAACTTCGATCGGGATGCGATATTTTTTTCAGACATTTCAATCATAAGAGTAACACGAACGTCGATTCGCAACGCCAAAACATCATTAGTTTGGGACTTGTAATTTTTCAAAGAAAGTTGATAATCGCGGTGGTGTCAGGTGAAGGGTGGCTTCCGCAACCTCGATCAATATGGAATATTCTTTCAATACATTCTGATCATCAGAGTAACACGTACGTCGAGTTGCAACGCCGGGAGATTCCTAGTTTGGGACTTGTAATTCTTCAAATAAAATTATCACTCGCGGGGGTG
Source organism: Athalia rosae (assembly GCF_917208135.1). Classification (NCBI taxonomy): domain Eukaryota; kingdom Metazoa; phylum Arthropoda; class Insecta; order Hymenoptera; family Athaliidae; genus Athalia; species Athalia rosae. Next base: position 12,474,130 of record NC_064028.1, read on the forward strand.
TCAGGTTGAGGGTGGCTTCCGCAACCTCGATCAATATAGAATATCTTTTTCATACATTTCGATTATCAGAGTAACACGTTCGTCGATTTACAACGCCGAAAGATTCTTAGTTTGAGACTTGTAATTTTTCAAAGAAAATTATCACTAGCGGAGGTGTTAGGTTAAAGGTGGCTTCCGCAACCTCGATCGATATGAAAGATCCTTTTCATACATTCTGATTATCGGAGAAACACGTTAGTCGATTTGCAACGCCGAAAGATCTCTAGTTTGGGACTTGTAATTCTTCAAAGAAAGTTAATAATCGCGGGGGTGTCAGGTTAAGGGTGGCTTCCGCAACCTCACTCAGGATGCAATTTTTGTTTCATGAATTCTGATCATCAAAGTAACACGTGAGTCCATTTGCAACGCCGAAAGATTTTTAGTTTGGGACTTGTAATTCTTCAAAGAAAGTCAATAATCGCGGGGGTGTCAGATTGAGGGTGGCTTCCGCAACCTCGACCGGGATGCATCATTTCTTTTATGAATTCTGATCATCAGAGCAACACGTACGTCGAGTTGCAACGCCGGGAGATTCCTAGTTTGGGACTTGTAATTCTTCAAAGAAAATTATCACTCGCGGGGGTGTCAGGTTGAGGGTGGCTTCCGCAACCTCGATCAATATGGAATATTTTTTTCATACATTCTGATTTTCGGAGAAACACGTACGTCGATTTGCAACGCCGAAAGATTCTTAGTTTGAGACTTGTAATTTTTCAAAGAAAATTATCACTAGCGGAGGTGTTAGGTTGAAGGTGGCTCCCGCAACCTCGATCGATATGAAAGATCCTTTTCATACATTCTGATTATCGGAGATACACGTCAGTCGATTTGCAACGCCGAAAGATCTCTAGTTTGGGACTTGTGATTCTTCAAAGAAAGTTAATAATCGCGGGGGTGTCAGGTTAAGGGTGGCTTCCGCAACCTCAATCAGGATGCAATTTTTGTTCCATAAATTCTGATCATCAGAGTAACACGTGAGTCCATTTGCAACGCCGAAAGATTTTGAGTTTGGGACTTGTAATTCTTCAAAGAAAGTTAATAATCGCGGGGGTGTCAGGTTAAGGGTGGCTTCCGCAACCTCGACCGGGATGCATCATTCCTTTCATGAATTCTGATCATCAGAGTAACACGTACGTCGAGTTGCAACGCCGGGAGATTCCTAGTTTGGGACTTGTAATTCTTCAAAGAAAATTATCACTCACGGGGGTGTCAGGTTGAGGGTGGCTTCCGCAACCTCGATCGGGATGCGATATTCTTTTAAGACATCTTGATCATTAGAGTAACACAAACGTCGAGTTGCAACGCCAAAACATCATTAGTTTGGGACTTGTAATTTTTCAAAGAAAGTTAATAATCGCGGTGGTGTCAGGTGAAGGGTGGCTTCTGCAACCTCGATCGGGATGCAATATTCTTCCAATACATTCTGATTATCAGAATAACACGTATGCCGATTTGTAACGCCAAAAGATCCCCAGTTTGGGACTTGTAATTCTTCAAAGAAAATTATCACTCGCGGGGGTGTCAGGTTAAGGGTGGCTTCCGCAACCTCGATCGATAGGAAATATTCTTTTCATACATTCTGAACATCAGAGTGACACGTACGTCAAGTTGGAACGCCGAGAGATTCTTAGTTTGGAACTTGTAATTTTTCAAAGAAATTATCACTCGCGGGGGTGTCAGGTTGAGGGTGGCTTCCGCATTCTCGACCAATATGGAATATCCTTTCTATACATTCTGATTATTAGAGTAACACCTACGTCGAGTTGCAACGCCGGAAGATTCTTAGTTTGAGACTTGAAATTTTTCAAAGAAAATTATCACTTGCGGTAGTGTCAGGTGAAGGGTGGCTTCCGCAACCTCGATCGGGATGCGATATTCTTTTCAGACATTTTAATCATCAGAGTAACACGTATGTCGATTTGCAACGCCGAAAGATCCCTAGTTTGGGACTTGTAATTTTTCAAAGAAAATTATCACTTGCGGGGGTGTCAGGTGAGGGGGGCTTCCGCAACCTCGATCGATATGGAATATCCTTTCCATACATTCTGATTATTAGAGTCACAAATACGTCGAGTTGCAACGCCGAAAGATTCTTAGTTTGAGACTTGTAATTTTTCAAAGAAAATTATCACTCGCGGTAGTGTCAGGTGAAGGGTGGCTTCCGCAACCTCGATCGGGATGCGATATTCTTTTCAGACATTTTCATCATTAGAGTAACACAAACGTCGAGTTGCAACGCCAAAACATCATTAGATTGGGACTTGTAATTTTTCAATGAAAGTTAATAATCGCGGTGGTGTCAGGTGAAGGGTGGCTTCCGCAACCTCGACCGGGATGCATCATTTCTTTCATGAATTCTGATCATCGAAGTAACACGTACGTCGAGTTGCAACGCCGGGAGATTCCTAGTTTGGGACTTGTAATTCTTCAAAGAAAATTATCACTCGCGGTGGTGTCAGGTGAAGGGTGGCTTCCGAAACCTCGATCGGGATGCGATATTCTTTTCAGACATTTTAATCATGAGAGTAACACAAACGTCGAGTTGCAACGCCAAAACATCATTAGTTTGGGACTTGTAATTTTTCAAAGAAAATTATCACTTGCGGGGGTGTCAGGTTAAGGGTGGCTTCCGCAACCTCGATCGATATGGAATATCCTTTCCATACATTCTGATTATCAGAGTAACACGTACGTCGAGTTGCAACGCCGAAAGATTCTTAGTTTGAGACTTGTAATTTTTCAAAGAAAATTATCACTCGCAGTGGTGTCAGGTGAAGGGTGGCTTCCGCAACCTCGATCAGGATGCGATATTTTTCTCAGACATTTAATCATTAGAATAACACAAACGTCGAGTTGCAACGCCAAAACATCATTAGTTTGGGACTTGTTATTTTTCAAAGAAAGTTAATAATCGCGGTGGTGTCACATGAAGGGTGGCTTCCGCAAGCTCGGTCGATATGAAATATTTTTTTCATACATTTTGATTAGCAGAGTAACACGTGAGTCCATTTGCAACGCCGAAAGATTTCTAGTTTGGGACTTGTAATTCTTCAAAGAAAGTTAATAATCGCGGGGGTGTCGAGTTAAGGGTGGCTTGCGCAACCTCGAACGGGATGCATCATTTCTCTCATGAATTCTGATCATCAGAGTAACACGTGAGTCCATTTGCAACGCCAAAAGATTTCTAGTTTGGGACTTGTAATTCTTCAAAGAAAATTATCACTCGCGGTGGTGTCAGGTTAAGGGTGGCTTCCGCAACCTTGATCAGGATGCAATTTTTGTTCCATTAATTCTGATCATCAGAGTAACACGTGAGTCCATTTGCAACGCCGAAAGATTTTTAGTTTGGGACTTGTAATTCTTCAAAGAAAGTCAATAATCGCAGGGGTGTCAGGTTAAGGGTGGCTTCCGCAACCTCGACCGGGATGCATCATTCTTTTCATGAATTCTGATCATCAGAGTAACACGTACGTCGAGTTGCAACGCCGGGAGATTCCTAGTTTGGGACTTGTAATTCTTCAAAGAAAATTATCACTCGCGGGGGTGTCAGGTTGAGGGTGGCTTCCGCAACCTCGATCGGGATGCGATATTCTTTTCAGACATTTTGATCATTAGAGTAACACAAACGTCGAGTTGCAACGCCAAAACATCATTAGTTTGGGACTTGTAATTTTTCAAAGAAAGTTAATAATCGCGGTGGTGTCAGGTAAAGAATGGCTCCCGCAACCTCGGTCGATGTGAAATATTTTTTTCATACATTTTGATCATCAGAGTAACACGTGAGTCCATTTGCAACGCCGAAAGATTTCTAGTTTGGGACTTGTAATTCTTCAAAGAAAGTTAATAATCGCGGGGGTGTCAGGTTAAGGGTGGCTTCCGCAACCTCGACCGGGATGCATCATTTCTTCCATGAATTCTGATCATCAGAGTAACACGTACGTCGAGTTGCAACGCCGGGAGATTCCTAGTTTGGGACTTGTTATTCTTCAAAGAAAATTATCACTCGCGGGGGTGTCAGGTTGAGGGTGGCTTCCGCAACCTCGATCAATATGGAATATTTTTTTCATACATTTTGATTATCAGAGAAACACGTACGTCGATTTACAACGCCGAAAGATTCTTAGTTTGAGACTTGTAATTTTTCAAAGAAAATTATCACTAGCGGAGGTGTTAGGTTGAAGGTGGCTTCCGCAACCTCGATCGATATGAAAGATCCTTTTCATACATTCTGATTATCGGAGAAACACGTTAGTCGATTTGCAACGCCGAAAGATCTCTAGTTTGGGACTTGTGATTTTTTGAAGAAAATCATCACTCGCGGTGGTGTCAGGTAAAGGGTGGCTTCCGCAACCTCGATCGGGATGCGATATTCTTTCCAGACATTTTCATCATTAGAGTAACACAAACGTCGAGTTGCAACGCCAAAACATCATTAGTTTGGGACTTGTAATTTTTCAAAGAAAGTTAATAATCGCGAAGGTGTCAGGTGAAGGGTGGCTCCCGCAACCTCGGTCGATATGAAATATTTTTTTCATACATTTTGATTAGCAGAGTAACACGTGAGTCCATTTGCAACGCCGAAAGATTTCTAGTTTGGGACTTGTAATTCTTCAAAGAAAGTTAATAATCGCGGGGGTGTCAGGTTAAGGGTGGCTTCCGCAACCTCGACCGGGATGCATCATTTCTTTCATGAATTCTAATCATCAGAGTAACACGTACGTCGAGTTGCAACGCCGGGAGATTCCTAGTTTCGGACTTGTAATTCTTCAAAGAAAATTATCACTCGCGGGGGTGTCAGGTTGAGGGTGGCTTCCGCAACCTCGATTGGGATGCGATATTCTTTTAAGACATTTTGATCATTAGAGTAACACAAACGTCGAGTTGCAACGCCAAAACATCATTAGTTTGGGACTTGTAATTTTTCAAAGAAAGTTAATAATCGCGGTGGTGTCAGGTGAAAAATGGCTCCCGCAACCTAGGTCGATGTGAAATATTTTTTTCATACATTTTGATTAGCAGAGTAACACGTGAGTCCATTTGCAACGCTGAAAGATTTCTAGTTTGGGACTTGTAATTCTTCAAAGAAAGTTAATAATCGCGGGGGTGTCAGTTCAAGGGTGGCTTCCGCAACCTCGACCGGGATGCATCATTCCTTCCATGAATTCTGATCATCGGAGTAACACGTACGTCGAGTTGCAACGCCGGGAGATTCCTAGTTTGGGACTTGTTATTCTTCAAAGAAAATTATCACTCGCGGGGGTGTCAGGTTGAGGGTGGCTTCCGCAACCTCGATCAATATGGATTATTTTTTTCATACATTTTGATTATCAGAGAAACACGTACGTCGATTTACAACGCCGAAAGATTCTTAGTTTGAGACTTGTAATTTTTCAAAGAAAATTATCACTAGCGGAGGTGTTAGGTTGAAGGTGGCTTCCGCAACCTCGATCGATATGAAAGATCCTCTTCATACATTCTGATTATCGGAGAAACACGTAAGTCGATTTGCAACGCCGAAAGATCTCTAGTTTGGGACTTGTAATTCTTCGAAGAAAGTTAATAATCGCGGGGGTGTCAGGTTGAGGGTGGCTTCCGCAACCTCGATCAGGATGCAATTTTTGTTTCATAAATTCTGATCATTAGAGTAACACGTGAGTCCATTTGCAACGCCGAAAGATTTTTAGTTTGGGACTTGTAATTCTTCAAAGAAAGTTAATAATCGCGGTGGTGTCAGGTGAAGAATGGCTCTCGCAACCTCGGTCGATGTGAAATATTTTTTTCATACATTTTGATTAGCAGAGTAACACGTGAGTCCATTTGCAACGCCGAAAGATTTCTAGTTTGGGACTTGTAATTCTTCAAAGAAAGTTAATAATCGCGGGGGTGTCAGGTTAAGGGTGGCTTCCGCAACCTCGACCGGGATGCATCATTTCTTCCATGAATTCTGATCATCAGAGTAACACGTACGTCGAGTTGCAACGCCGGGAGATTCCTAGTTTGGGACTTGTTATTCTTCAAAGAAAATTATCACTCGCGGGGGTGTCAGGTTGAGGGTGGCTTCCGCAACCTCGATCAATATGGATTATTTTTTTCATACATTTTGATTATCAGAGAAACACGTACGTCGATTTACAACGCCAAAAGATTCTTAGTTTGAGACTTGTAATTTTTCAAAGAAAATTATCACTAGTGGAGGTGTTAGGTTGAAGGTGGCTTCCGCAACCTCGATCGATATGAAAGATCCTTTTCATACATTCTGATTATCGGAGAAACACGTTAGTCGATTTGCAACGCCGAAAGATCTCTAGTTTGGGACTTGTGATTTTTTGAAGAAAATCATCACTCGCGGTGGGGTCAGGTAAAGGGTGGCTTGCGCAACCTTGATCGGGATGCGATATTCTTTTCAGACATTTTGATCATTAGAGTAACACAAACGTCGAGTTGCAACGCCAAAACATCATTAGTTTGGGACTTGTAATTTTTCAAAGAAAGTTAATAATCGCGGTGGTGTCAGGTGAAGGGTGGCTCCCGCAACCTCGGTCGATATGAAATATTCTTTTCATACATTTTGATTAGCAGAGTAACACGTGAGTCCATTTGCAACGCCGAAAGATTTATAGTTTGGGACTTGTAATTCTCCAAAGAAAGTTAATAATTGCGAAGGTGTCAGGTTAAGGGTGGCTTTCGCAACCTTGACCGGGATGCATCATTTCTTTCATGAGTTCTGATCATCAGAGTACCACGTACGTCGAGTTGCAACGCCGGGAGATTCCTAGTTTGGGACTCGTAATTCTTCAAAGAAAATTATCACTCGCGGGGGTGTCAGGTTGAGGGTGGCTTCCGCAACCTCGATCAATATGGAATATTTTTTTCATACATTTTGATTATCGGAGGAACACGTAAGTCGATTTGCAACGCCGAAAGATCTCTAGTTTGAGACTTGTAATTCTTCGAAGAAAATTATCACTAGCGGAGGTGTGAGGTTGAAGGTGGCTTCCGCAACCTCGATCGATATGAAAGATCCTTTTCATACATTCTGATTATCGGAGAAACACGTAAGTCGATTTGCAACGCCGAAAGATCTCTAGTTTGAGACTTGTAATTCTTCGAAGAAAGTTAATAATCGCGGGGGTGTCAGGTTAAGGGTGGCTTCCGCAACCTCGATCAGGATGCAATTCTTGTTTCATAAATTCTGATCATCAGAGTAACACGTAAGTCCATTTGCAACGCCGAAAGATTTTAAGTTTGGGACTTGTAATTCTTCAAAGAAAGTTAATAATCGCGGGGGTGTCAGGTTAAGGGTGGCTTCCGCAACCTCGACCGGAATGCATCATTCCTTTCATGAATTCTGATCATCAGAGTAACACGTACGTCGAGTTGCAACGCCGGGAGATTCCTAGTTTAGGACTTGTAATTCTTCAAAGAAAATTATCACTCGCGGGGGTGTCAGGTTGAGGGTGGCTTCCGCAACCTCGATCGGAATGCGATATTTTTTGTAGACATTTTGATCATTAGAGTAACACAAACGTCGAGTTGCAACGCCAAAACATCATTAGTTTGGGACTTGTAATTTTTCAAAGAAAGTTAATAATCGCGGTGGTGTCAGGTGAAGAATGGCTCCCGCAACCTCGGTCGATGTGAAATATTTTTTTCATACATTTTCATTAGCAGAGTAACACGTGAGTCCATTTGCAACGCCGAAAGATTTTTAGTTTGGGACTTGTCATTCTTCAAAGAAAGTTAATAATCGCGGGGGTGTCGGGTTAAGGGTGGCTTCCGCAACCTCGACCGGGATGCATCATTTCTTCCATGAATTCTGATCATCAGAGTGACACGTACGTCGAGTCGCAACGCCGGGAGATTCCTAGTTTGGGACTTGTAATTCTTCAAAGAAAATTATCACTCGCGGTGGTGTCAGGTGAAGGGTGGCTTCCGCAACTTCGATCGGGATGCGATATTTTTTTCAGACATTTCAATCATAAGAGTAACACGAACGTCGATTTGCAACGCCAAAACATCATTAGTTTGGGACTTGTAATTTTTCAAAGAAAGTTAATAATCGCGGTGGTGTCAGGTGAAGGGTGGCTTCCGCAACCTCGATCAATATGGAATATTCTTTTAATACATTCTGATTATCAGAATGACACGTACTTTGAGTTGCAACGCCAAGAGATTTTTAGTTTGAGACTTGTAATTTTTCGAAGAAAATTATCACTAGCGGGGGTGTCAGGTTGAGGGTGGCTTTCGCAACCTCGATCGATATGAAATATTTTTTTTATACATTTTGATTATCAAAGTAACACGAACGTCGAGTTGCAACGCCAAAACATCATTAGTTTGGGACTTGTAATTTTTCAAAGAAAGTTAATAATCGCGGTGGTGTCAGGTGAAGGGTGGCTTCTGCAACCTCGATCGGGATGCAATATTCTTCCAATACATTCTGATTATCAGAATAACACGTATGCCGATTTGTAACGCCAAAAGATCCCCAGTTTGGGACTTGTAATTCTTCAAAGAAAATTATCACTCGCGGGGGTGTCAGGTTAAGGGTGGCTTCCGCGACCTCGATCGATAGGAAATATTCTTTTCATACATTCTGAACATCAGAGTGACACGTACGTCAAGTTGGAACGCCGAGAGATTCTTAGTTTGGAACTTGTAATTTTTCAAAGAAATTATCACTCGCGGGGGTGTCAGGTTGAGGGTGGCTTTCGCATTCTCGACCGATATGGAATATCCTTTCTATACATTCTGATTATTAGAGTAACACCTACGTCGAGTTGCAACGCCGGAAGATTCTTAGTTTGAGACTTGAAATTTTTCAAAGAAAATTATCACTTGCGGTAGTGTCAGGTGAAGGGTGGCTTCCGCAACCTCGATCGGGATGCGATATTCTTTTCAGACATTTTAATCATCAGAGTAACACGTATGTCGATTTGCAACGCCGAAAGATCCCTAGTTTGGGACTTGTAATTTTTCAAAGAAAATTATCACTTGCGGGGGTGTCAGGTGAGGGGGGCTTCCGCAACCTCGATCGATATGGAATATCCTTTCCATACATTCTGATTATTAGAGTCACAAATACGTCGAGTTGCAACGCCGAAAGATTCTTAGTTTGAGACTTGTAATTTTTCAAAGAAAATTATCACTCGCGGTAGTGTCAGGTGAAGGGTGGCTTCCGCAACCTCGATCGGGATGCGATATTCTTTTCAGACATTTTCATCATTAGAGTAACACAAACGTCGAGTTGCAACGCCAAAACATCATTAGATTGGGACTTGTAATTTTTCAATGAAAGTTAATAATCGCGGTGGTGTCAGGTGAAGGGTGGCTTCCGCAACCTTGATCAGGATGCAATTTTTGTTCCATAAATTCTGATCATCAGAGTAACACGTGAGTCCATTTGCAACGCCGAAAGATTTTTAGTTTGGGACTTGTAATTCTTCAAAGAAAGTTAATAATCGCGGGGGTGTCGAGTTAAGGGTGGCTTGCGCAACCTCGAACGGGATGCATCATTTCTCTCATGAATTCTGATCATCAGAGTAACACGTGAGTCCATTTGCAACGCCAAAAGATTTCTAGTTTGGGACTTGTAATTCTTCAAAGAAAATTATCACTCGCGGGGGTGTCAGGTTAAGGGTGGCTTCCGCAACCTTGATCAGGATGCAATTTTTGTTCCATAAATTCTGATCATCAGAGTAACACGTGAGTCCATTTGCAACGCCGAAAGATTTTTAGTTTGGGACTTGTAATTCTTCAAAGAAAGTCAATAATCGCAGGGGTGTCAGGTTAAGGGTGGCTTCCGCAACCTCGACCGAAATGTCATATTCTTTTCATGAATTCTGATCATCAGAGTAACACGTACGTCGAGTTGCAACGCCGGGAGATTCCTAGTTTGGGACTTGTAATTCTTCAAAGAAAATTATCACTCGCGGGGGTGTCAGGTTGAGGGTGGCTTCCGCAACCTCGATCGGGATGCGATATTCTTTTCAGACATTTTGATCATTAGAGTAACACAAACGTCGAGTTGCAACGCCAAAACATCATTAGTTTGGGACTTGTAATTTTTCAAAGAAAGTTAATAATCGCGGTGGTGTCAGGTAAAGAATGGCTCCCGCAACCTCGGTCGATGTGAAATATTTTTTTCATACATTTTGATCATCAGAGTAACACGTGAGTCCATTTGCAACGCCGAAAGATTTCTAGTTTGGGACTTGTAATTCTTCAAAGAAAGTTAATAATCGCGGGGGTGTCAGGTTAAGGGTGGCTTCCGCAACCTCGACCGGGATGCATCATTTCTTCCATGAATTCTGATCATCAGAGTAACACGTACGTCGAGTTGCAACGCCGGGAGATTCCTAGTTTGGGACTTGTTATTCTTCAAAGAAAATTATCACTCGCGGGGGTGTCAGGTTGAGGGTGGCTTCCGCAACCTCGATCAATATGGATTATTTTTTTCATACATTTTGATTATCAGAGAAACACGTACGTCGATTTACAACGCCAAAAGATTCTTAGTTTGAGACTTGTAATTTTTCAAAGAAAATTATCACTAGCGGAGGTGTTAGGTTGAAGGTGGCTTCCGCAACCTCGATCGATATGAAAGATCCTTTTCATACATTCTGATTATCGGAGAAACACGTTAGTCGATTTGCAACGCCGAAAGATCTCTAGTTTGGGACTTGTGATTTTTTGAAGAAAATCATCACTCGCGGTGGGGTCAGGTAAAGGGTGGCTTGCGCAACCTTGATCGGGATGCGATATTCTTTTCAGACATTTTGATCATTAGAGTAACACAAACGTCGAGTTGCAACGCCAAAACATCATTAGTTTGGGACTTGTAATTTTTCAAAGAAAGTTAATAATCGCGGTGGTGTCAGGTGAAGGGTGGCTTCCGCAACCTCGGTCGATATGAAATATTCTTTTCATACATTTTGATTAGCAGAGTAACACGTGAGTCCATTTGCAACGCCGAAAGATTTATAGTTTGGGACTTGTAATTCTCCAAAGAAAGTTAATAATTGCGAAGGTGTCAGGTTAAGGGTGGCTTTCGCAACCTTGACCGGGATGCATCATTTCTTTCATGAGTTCTGATCATCAGAGTACCACGTACGTCGAGTTGCAACGCCGGGAGATTCCTAGTTTGGGACTCGTAATTCTTCAAAGAAAATTATCACTCGCGGGGGTGTCAGGTTGAGGGTGGCTTCCGCAACCTCGATCAATATGGAATATTTTTTTCATACATTTTGATTATCGGAGGAACACGTAAGTCGATTTGCAACGCCGAAAGATCTCTAGTTTGAGACTTGTAATTCTTCGAAGAAAATTATCACTAGCGGAGGTGTGAGGTTGAAGGTGGCTTCCGCAACCTCGATCGATATGAAAGATCCTTTTCATACATTCTGATTATCGGAGAAACACGTAAGTCGATTTGCAACGCCGAAAGATCTCTAGTTTGAGACTTGTAATTCTTCGAAGAAAGTTAATAATCGCGGGGGTGTCAGGTTAAGGGTGGCTTCCGCAACCTCGATCAGGATGCAATTCTTGTTTCATAAATTCTGATCATCAGAGTAACACGTAAGTCCATTTGCAACGCCGAAAGATTTTAAGTTTGGGACTTGTAATTCTTCAAAGAAAGTTAATAATCGCGGGGGTGTCAGGTTAAGGGTGGCTTCCGCAACCTCGACCGGAATGCATCATTCCTTTCATGAATTCTGATCATCAGAGTAACACGTACGTCGAGTTGCAACGCCGGGAGATTCCTAGTTTAGGACTTGTAATTCTTCAAAGAAAATTATCACTCGCGGGGGTGTCAGGTTGAGGGTGGCTTCCGCAACCTCGATCGGAATGCGATATTTTTTGTAGACATTTTGATCATTAGAGTAACACAAACGTCGAGTTGCAACGCCAAAACATCATTAGTTTGGGACTTGTAATTTTTCAAAGAAAGTTAATAATCGCGGTGGTGTCAGGTGAAGAATGGCTCCCGCAACCTCGGTCGATGTGAAATATTTTTTTCATACATTTTCATTAGCAGAGTAACACGTGAGTCCATTTGCAACGCCGAAAGATTTTTAGTTTGGGACTTGTCATTCTTCAAAGAAAGTTAATAATCGCGGGGGTGTCGGGTTAAGGGTGGCTTCCGCAACCTCGACCGGGATGCATCATTTCTTCCATGAATTCTGATCATCAGAGTGACACGTACGTCGAGTCGCAACGCCGGGAGATTCCTAGTTTGGGACTTGTAATTCTTCAAAGAAAATTATCACTCGCGGTGGTGTCAGGTGAAGGGTGGCTTCCGCAACTTCGATCGGGATGCGATATTTTTTTCAGACATTTCAATCATAAGAGTAACACGAACGTCGATTTGCAACGCCAAAACATCATTAGTTTGGGACTTGTAATTTTTCAAAGAAAGTTAATAATCGCGGTGGTGTCAGGTGAAGGGTGGCTTCCGCAACCTCGATCAATATGGAATATTCTTTTAATACATTCTGATTATCAGAATGACACGTACTTTGAGTTGCAACGCCAAGAGATTTTTAGTTTGAGACTTGTAATTTTTCGAAGAAAATTATCACTAGCGGGGGTGTCAGGTTGAGGGTGGCTTTCGCAACCTCGATCGATATGAAATATTTTTTTTATACATTTTGATTATCAAAGTAACACGAACGTCGAGTTGCAACGCCAAAACATCATTAGTTTGGGACTTGTAATTTTTCAAAGAAAGTTAATAATCGCGGTGGTGTCAGGTGAAGGGTGGCTTCTGCAACCTCGATCGGGATGCAATATTCTTCCAATACATTCTGATTATCAGAATAACACGTATGCCGATTTGTAACGCCAAAAGATCCCCAGTTTGGGACTTGTAATTCTTCAAAGAAAATTATCACTCGCGGGGGTGTCAGGTTAAGGGTGGCTTCCGCGACCTCGATCGATAGGAAATATTCTTTTCATACATTCTGAACATCAGAGTGACACGTACGTCAAGTTGGAACGCCGAGAGATTCTTAGTTTGGAACTTGTAATTTTTCAAAGAAATTATCACTCGCGGGGGTGTCAGGTTGAGGGTGGCTTTAGCATTCTCGACCGATATGGAATATCCTTTCTATACATTCTGATTATTAGAGTAACACCTACGTCGAGTTGCAACGCCGGAAGATTCTTAGTTTGAGACTTGAAATTTTTCAAAGAAAATTATCACTTGCGGTAGTGTCAGGTGAAGGGTGGCTTCCGCAACCTCGATCGGGATGCGATATTCTTTTCAGACATTTTAATCATCAGAGTAACACGTATGTCGATTTGCAACGCCGAAAGATCCCTAGTTTGGGACTTGTAATTTTTCAAAGAAAATTATCACTTGCGGGGGTGTCAGGTGAGGGGGGCTTCCGCAACCTCGATCGATATGGAATATCCTTTCCATACATTCTGATTATTAGAGTCACAAATACGTCGAGTTGCAACGCCGAAAGATTCTTAGTTTGAGACTTGTAATTTTTCAAAGAAAATTATCACTCGCGGTAGTGTCAGGTGAAGGGTGGCTTCCGCAACCTCGATCGGGATGCGATATTCTTTTCAGACATTTTCATCATTAGAGTAACACAAACGTCGAGTTGCAACGCCAAAACATCATTAGATTGGGACTTGTAATTTTTCAATGAAAGTTAATAATCGCGGTGGTGTCAGGTGAAGGGTGGCTTCCGCAACCTCGACCGGGATGCATCATTTCTTTCATGAATTCTGATCATCGAAGTAACACGTACGTCGAGTTGCAACGCCGGGAGATTCCTAGTTTGGGACTTGTAATTCTTCAAAGAAAATTATCACTCGCGGTGGTGTCAGGTGAAGGGTGGCTTCCGAAACCTCGATCGGGATGCGATATTCTTTTCAGACATTTTAATCATGAGAGTAACACAAACGTCGAGTTGCAACGCCAAAACATCATTAGTTTGGGACTTGTAATTTTTCAAAGAAAATTATCACTTGCGGGGGTGTCAGGTTAAGGGTGGCTTCCGCAACCTCGATCGATATGGAATATCCTTTCCATACATTCTGATTATCAGAGTAACACGTACGTCGAGTTGCAACGCCGAAAGATTCTTAGTTTGAGACTTGTAATTTTTCAAAGAAAATTATCACTCGCAGTGGTGTCAGGTGAAGGGTGGCTTCCGCAACCTCGATCGGGATGCGATATTTTTCTCAGACATTTAATCATTAGAATAACACAAACGTCGAGTTGCAACGCCAAAACATCATTAGTTTGGGACTTGTTATTTTTCAAAGAAAGTTAATAATCGCGGTGGTGTCACATGAAGGGTGGCTTCCGCAAGCTCGGTCGATATGAAATATTTTTTTCATACATTTTGATTAGCAGAGTAACACGTGAGTCCATTTGCAACGCCGAAAGATTTCTAGTTTGGGACTTGTAATTCTTCAAAGAAAGTTAATAATCGCGGGGGTGTCGAGTTAAGGGTGGCTTGCGCAACCTCGAACGGGATGCATCATTTCTCTCATGAATTCTGATCATCAGATTAACACGTGAGTCCATTTGCAACGCCAAAAGATTTCTAGTTTGGGACTTGTAATTCTTCAAAGAAAATTATCACTCGCGGGAGTGTCAGGTTAAGGGTGGCTTCCGCAACCTTGATCAGGATGCAATTTTTGTTCCATAAATTCTGATCATCAGAGTAACACGTGAGTCCATTTGCAACGCCGAAAGATTTTTAGTTTGGGACTTGTAATTCTTCAAAGAAAGTTAATAATCGCGGGGGTGTCGAGTTAAGGGTGGCTTGCGCAACCTCGAACGGGATGCATCATTTCTCTCATGAATTCTGATCATCAGAGTAACACGTGAGTCCATTTGCAACGCCAAAAGATTTCTAGTTTGGGACTTGTAATTCTTCAAAGAAAATTATCACTCGCGGGGGTGTCAGGTTAAGGGTGGCTTCCGCAACCTTGATCAGGATGCAATTTTTGTTCCATAAATTCTGATCATCAGAGTAACACGTGAGTCCATTTGCAACGCCGAAAGATTTTTAGTTTGGGACTTGTAATTCTTCAAAGAAAGTCAATAATCGCAGGGGTGTCAGGTTAAGGGTGGCTTCCGCAACCTCGACCGGGATGCATCATTCTTTTCATGAATTCTGATCATCAGAGTAACACGTACGTCGAGTTGCAACGCCGGGAGATTCCTAGTTTGGGACTTGTAATTCTTCAAAGAAAATTATCACTCGCGGGGGTGTCAGGTTGAGGGTGGCTTCCGCAACCTCGATCGGGATGCGATATTCTTTTCAGACATTTTGATCATTAGAGTAACACAAACGTCGAGTTGCAACGCCAAAACATCATTAGTTTGGGACTTGTAATTTTTCAAAGAAAGTTAATAATCGCGGTGGTGTCAGGTAAAGAATGGCTCCCGCAACCTCGGTCGATGTGAAATATTTTTTTCATACATTTTGATCATCAGAGTAACACGTGAGTCCATTTGCAACGCCGAAAGATTTCTAGTTTGGGACTTGTAATTCTTCAAAGAAAGTTAATAATCGCGGGGGTGTCAGGTTAAGGGTGGCTTCCGCAACCTCGACCGGGATGCATCATTTCTTCCATGAATTCTGATCATCAGAGTAACACGTACGTCGAGTTGCAACGCCGGGAGATTCCTAGTTTGGGACTTGTTATTCTTCAAAGAAAATTATCACTCGCGGGGGTGTCAGGTTGAGGGTGGCTTCCGCAACCTCGATCAATATGGAATATTTTTTTCATACATTTTGATTATCAGAGAAACACGTACGTCGATTTACAACGCCGAAAGATTCTTAGTTTGAGACTTGTAATTTTTCAAAGAAAATTATCACTAGCGGAGGTGTTAGGTTGAAGGTGGCTTCCGCAACCTCGATCGATATGAAAGATCCTTTTCATACATTCTGATTATCGGAGAAACACGTTAGTCGATTTGCAACGCCGAAAGATCTCTAGTTTGGGACTTGTGATTTTTTGAAGAAAATCATCACTCGCGGTGGTGTCAGGTAAAGGGTGGCTTCCGCAACCTCGATCGGGATGCGATATTCTTTCCAGACATTTTCATCATTAGAGTAACACAAACGTCGAGTTGCAACGCCAAAACATCATTAGTTTGGGACTTGTAATTTTTCAAAGAAAGTTAATAATCGCGAAGGTGTCAGGTGAAGGGTGGCTCCCGCAACCTCGGTCGATATGAAATATTTTTTTCATACATTTTGATTAGCAGAGTAACACGTGAGTCCATTTGCAACGCCGAAAGATTTCTAGTTTGGGACTTGTAATTCTTCAAAGAAAGTTAATAATCGCGGGGGTGTCAGGTTAAGGGTGGCTTCCGCAACCTCGACCGGGATGCATCATTTCTTTCATGAATTCTAATCATCAGAGTAACACGTACGTCGAGTTGCAACGCCGGGAGATTCCTAGTTTCGGACTTGTAATTCTTCAAAGAAAATTATCACTCGCGGGGGTGTCAGGTTGAGGGTGGCTTCCGCAACCTCGATTGGGATGCGATATTCTTTTAAGACATTTTGATCATTAGAGTAACACAAACGTCGAGTTGCAACGCCAAAACATCATTAGTTTGGGACTTGTAATTTTTCAAAGAAAGTTAATAATCGCGGTGGTGTCAGGTGAAGGGTGGCTCCCGCAACCTCGGTCGATATGAAATATTCTTTTCATACATTTTGATTAGCAGAGTAACACGTGAGTCCATTTGCAACGCCGAAAGATTTATAGTTTGGGACTTGTAATTCTCCAAAGAAAGTTAATAATTGCGAAGGTGTCAGGTTAAGGGTGGCTTTCGCAACCTTGACCGGGATGCATCATTTCTTTCATGAGTTCTGATCATCAGAGTACCACGTACGTCGAGTTGCAACGCCGGGAGATTCCTAGTTTGGGACTCGTAATTCTTCAAAGAAAATTATCACTCGCGGGGGTGTCAGGTTGAGGGTGGCTTCCGCAACCTCGATCAATATGGAATATTTTTTTCATACATTTTGATTATCGGAGGAACACGTAAGTCGATTTGCAACGCCGAAAGATCTCTAGTTTGAGACTTGTAATTCTTCGAAGAAAATTATCACTAGCGGAGGTGTGAGGTTGAAGGTGGCTTCCGCAACCTCGATCGATATGAAAGATCCTTTTCATACATTCTGATTATCGGAGAAACACGTAAGTCGATTTGCAACGCCGAAAGATCTCTAGTTTGAGACTTGTAATTCTTCGAAGAAAGTTAATAATCGCGGGGGTGTCAGGTTAAGGGTGGCTTCCGCAACCTCGATCAGGATGCAATTCTTGTTTCATAAATTCTGATCATCAGAGTAACACGTAAGTCCATTTGCAACGCCGAAAGATTTTAAGTTTGGGACTTGTAATTCTTCAAAGAAAGTTAATAATCGCGGGGGTGTCAGGTTAAGGGTGGCTTCCGCAACCTCGACCGGAATGCATCATTCCTTTCATGAATTCTGATCATCAGAGTAACACGTACGTCGAGTTGCAACGCGAGGAGATTCCTAGTTTAGGACTTGTAATTCTTCAAAGAAAATTATCACTCGCGGGGGTGTCAGGTTGAGGGTGGCTTCCGCAACCTCGATCGGAATGCGATATTTTTTGTAGACATTTTGATCATTAGAGTAACACAAACGTCGAGTTGCAACGCCAAAACATCATTAGTTTGGGACTTGTAATTTTTCAAAGAAAGTTAATAATCGCGGTGGTGTCAGGTGAAGAATGGCTCCCGCAACCTCGGTCGATGTGAAATATTTTTTTCATACATTTTCATTAGCAGAGTAACACGTGAGTCCATTTGCAACGCCGAAAGATTTTTAGTTTGGGACTTGTCATTCTTCAAAGAAAGTTAATAATCGCGGGGGTGTCGGGTTAAGGGTGGCTTCCGCAACCTCGACCGGGATGCATCATTTCTTCCATGAATTCTGATCATCAGAGTGACACGTACGTCGAGTCGCAACGCCGGGAGATTCCTAGTTTGGGACTTGTAATTCTTCAAAGAAAATTATCACTCGCGGGGGTGTCAGGTTGAGTGTGGCTTCCGCAACCTTGATCAATATGAAATATTTTTTTCATACATTTTGATTATCAGAGAAACACGTACGTCGATTTACAACGCCGTAAGATTCTTAGTTGGAGACTTGTAATTTTTCAAAGAAAATTATCACTAGCGGAGGTGTTAGGTTGAAGGTGGCTTCCGCAACCTCGATCGATATGAAAGATCCTTTTCATACATTCTCATTATCGGAGGAACACGTTAGTCGATTTGCAACGCCGAAAGATCTCTAGTTTGGGACTTGTGATTTTTTGAAGAAAATCATCACTCGCGGTGGTGTCAGGTAAAGGGTGGCTTCCGCAACCTCGATCGGGATGCGATATTCTTTTCAGACATTTTAATCATTAGAGTAACACAAACGTCGAGTTGCAACGCCAAAACATCATTAGTTTGGGACTTGTAATTTTTCGAAGAAAGTTAATAATCGCGAAGGTGTCAGGTGAAGGGTGGCTCCCGCAACCTCGGGCGATATGAAATATTTTTTTCATACATTTTGATTAGCAGATTAACACGTGAGTCCATTTGCAACGCCGAAAGATTTCTAGTTTGGGACTTGTAATTCTTCAAAAAAAGTTAATAATCGCGAGGGTGTCAGGTTAAGGGTGGCTTCCGCAACCTCGACCGGGATGCATCATTTCTTTCATGAATTCTGATCATCAGAGTAACACGTACGTCGAGTCGCAACGCCCGGAGATTCCTAGTTTGGGACTTGTAATTCTTCAAAGAAAATTATCACTCGCGGGGGTGTCAGGTTGAGGGTGGCTTCCGCAACTTCGATCAATATGGAATATTCTTCTCATACATTCTGATTATCAGAGAAACACGTACGTCGATTTGCAACGCCGAAAGATTCTTAGTTTAAGACTTGTAATTTTTCAAAGAAAATTATCACTAGCGGAGGTGTTAGGTTGAAGGTGGCTTCCGCAACCTCGATCGATATGACAGATCCTTATCATACATTCTGATTATCGGAGAAACACGTAAGTCGATTTGCAACGCCGAAAGATCTCTAGTTTGGGACTTGTGATTTTTTGAAGAAAATTATCACTCGCGGTGGTGTCAGGTGAAGGGTGGCTTCCGGTACCTTGATCGATATGGAATATTTTTTTCCCACATTCTGATTATAAGAGAAACACGTACGTCAAGTTGCAACGCCAAAAGATTTCGAGTTTAGGACTTGTAATTTTTCAAAGAAAATTATCACTCGCGGTGGTTTCAGGTGGAGGGTGGCTTCCGCAACCTCGATCGGGATGCAATATTTGTTTCATGAATTCTGATCATCAGAGTAACACTTATGTCAATTTGAAACGCCGAGAGATCCCTAGTTTGAGACTTGTAATTTTTCAAAGAAAATTATCACTTGCGGGGATGTCAGGTCAAGGGTGGCTTCCGCAACCTCGATCAATATGAGATATTTTTCATACATTCTGATTATCGGAGGAACACGTGATTCGATTTGCAACGCCGAAAGATCTCTAGTTTGGGACTTGTGATTTTTTGAAGAGAATTATCACTCGCGGTGGTGTCAGGTGAAGGGTGGCTTCCGCAACCTCGATCAGGATGCAATTTTTGTTTCATATATTCTGATCATCAGAGTAACACGTATGTCGATTTACAACGCCGAGAGATTTCTAGTTTGGGACTTGTAATTTTTCAAAGAATATTATCACTCGCGGTGGTGTCAGGTGAAGGGTGGCTCCCGCAACCTCGATCGGGATGCAATATCCTTTCAATACATTCTGATAATCGGAATGACACGTACGTCGAGTTGCAACGCCAAGAGATTTGAGGTTTGAGACTTGTAATTCTTCAAAGAAAATTATCACCAGCGGGGGTGTCAGTTTGAGGGTGGCTTCCGCAACCTCGATCAATATGGAATATTTTTTTCATACATTCTGATCATCAGAAAAACACGTACGTCGATTTGCAACGCCGAAAGATTCTTAGTTTGAGACGTGTAATTTTTCAAAGAAAATTATCACTCGCGGTGGTGTCAGGTGAAGGGTGGCTTCCGCAACCTCGATCAATATGGAATATTTTTTTCATACATTCTGATCATCAGAAAAACACGTACGTCGATTTGCAACGCCGAAAGATTCTTAGTTTGAGACTTGTAATTTTTCAAAGAAAATTATCACTCGCGGTGGTGTCAGGTGAAGGGTGGCTTCCGCAACCTCGATCAGGATGCGATATTCTTTTCATACATTCTGATCATTAGAAAAACACGAACGTCGAGTTGCAACGCCAAAAAATTCTTAGTTTGGGACTTGTAATTTTTCAAAGAAAATTATCACTAGCGGAGGTGTTAGGTTGAAGGTGGCTTCCGCAACCTCGATCGATATGAAAGATCCTTTTCAAACATTCTGATTATCGGAGAAACACGTAAGTCGATTTGCAACGCCGAAAGATTTTTAGTTTGGGACTTGTAATTCTTCAAAGAAAGTTGATAATCGCGGGGGTGTCAGGTTAAGGGTGGCTTCCGCAACCTCGACCGGGATGCATCATTCCTTTCATGAATTCTGATCATCAGAGTAACACGTATGTCGATTTGCAACGCCGAAAGATCCCTAGTTTGGGACTTGTAATTTTTCAAAGAATATTATCACTCGCGGGGGTGTCAGGTGAAGGGTGGCTTCCGCAACCTCGATCGGGATGCAATATTCTTTCGATACATTCTGATTATCAGAATGACACGTACGTCGAGTTGCAACGCCAAGAGATTTTAAGTTTGAGACTTGTAATTTTTCAAAGAAAATCATCACTAGCGGGGGTGTCAGGTTGAGGGTGGCTTCCGCAACCTCGATCGATATGAAATATTTTTTTGATACATTTTGATTATGAAAGTAACACGAACGTCGAGTTGCAACGCCAAAACATCATTAGTTTGGGACTCGTAATTTTTCAAAGAAAGTTAATAATCGCGGTGGTGTCAGGTGAAGGGTGGCTTCCGCAACCTCGGTCGATATGAAATATTTTTTTCATACATTTTGATTAGCAGAGTAACACGTGAGTCCATTTGCAACGCCGAAAGATTTCTAGTTTGGGACTTGTAATTCTCCAAAGAAAGTTAATAATCGCGGGGGTGTCAGGTTAAGGGTGGCTTCCGCAACCTCGACCGGAATGCATCATTCCTTTCATGAATTCTGATCATCAGAGTAACACGTACCCCGAGTTGCAACGCCGGGAGATTCCTAGTTTGGGACTTGTAATTCTTCAAAGAAAATTATCACTCGCGGGGGTGTCAGGTTGAGGGTTGCTTCCGCAACCTCGATTAATATGGATTATTTTTTTCATACATTCTGATTATCAGAGAAACACGTACGTCGATTTGCAACGCCGAAAGATTCTTAGTTTAAGACTTGTAATTTTTCAAAGAAAATTATCACTCGCGGAGGTGTTAGGTTGAAGGTGGCTTCCGCAACCTCGATCGAGATGAAAGATCCTTTTCATACATTCTGATTATTGGAGAAACACGTAAGTCGATTTGCAACGCCGAAAAATCTCTAGTTTGGGACTTGTGATTTTCTGAAGAAAATTATCACTCGCGGTGGTGTCAGGTGAAAGGTGGCTTCCGCAACCTCGATCAGGATGCAATTTTTGTGTCATAAATTCTGATCATCAGAGTAACACGTATGTCGATTTGCAACGCCGAAAGATCCCTAGTTTGGGACTTGTAATTTTTCAAAGAATATTATCACTCGCGGGGGTGTCAGGTGGAGGGTGGCTTCCGCAACCTCGATCGGGATGCAATATTCTTTCAATACATTCTGATTATCAGAATGACACGTACGTCGAGTTGCAACGCCAAGAGAATTTTAGTTTGAGAAATGTAATTTTTCAAAGAAAATTATCACTAGCGGGGGTGTCAGGTTGAGGGTGGCTTCCGCAACCTCGATCAATATTTGATATTTTTTTCATACATTCTGATTATCAGAAAAACACGTACGTCGATTTGCAACGCCGAAAGATTCTTAGTTTGAGACTTGTAATTTTTCAAAGAAAGTTAATAATCGCGGTGGTGTCAGGTGAAGGGTGGCTTCCGCAACCTCGATCAATGTGGAATATTTTTTCAATACATTCTGATTATCAGAATGACACGTACCTTGAGTTGCAACGCCAAGAGATTTTTAGTTTGAGACTTGTAATTTTTCAAAGAAAATCATCACTAGCGGGGGTGTCAGGTTGAGGGTGGCTTCCGCAACCTCGATCGATATGAAATATTTTTTTTATACATTTTAATTATGAAAGTAACACGAACGTCGAGTTGCAACGCCAAAACATCATTAGTTTGGGACTCGTAATTTTTCAAAGAAAGTTAATAATCGCGGTGGTGTCAGGTGAAGGGTGGCTTCCGCAACCTCGGTCGATATGAAATATTTTTTTCATACATTTTGATTAGCAGAGTAACACGTGAGTCCATTTGCAACGCCGAAAGATTTCTAGTTTGGGACTTGTAATTCTCCAAAGAAAGTTAATAATCGCGGGGGTGTCAGGTTAAGGGTGGCTTCCGCAACCTCGACCGGGATGCATCATTTCTTCCATGAATTCTGATCATCAGAGTAACACGTACCCCGAGTCGCAACGCCGGGAGATTCCTAGTTTGGGACTTGTAATTCTTCAAAGAAAATCATCACTCGCGGGGGTGTCAGGTTGAGGGTGGCTTCCGCAACCTCGATCAATATGGATTATTTTTTTCATACATTTTGATTATCAGAGAAACACGTACGTCGATTTGCAACGCCGAAAGATTCTTAGTTTGAGACTTGTGATTTTTCAAAGAAAATTATCACTGGCGGAGGTGTTAGGTTGAAGGTGGCTTCCACAACCTCGATCGATATGAAAGATCCTTTTCATACATTCTGATTATCGGACAAACACGTAAGTCGATTCGCATCGACGAAAGATCTATAGTTTGGGACTTGTGATTTTCTGAAGAAAATTATCACTCGCGGTGGTGTCAGGTGGAGGGTGGCTTCCGCAACCTCGGTCGATATGAAATATTTTTCTCATACATTTTGATTAGCAGAGTAACACGTGAGTCCATTTGCAACGCCGAAAGATTCCTAGTTTGGGACTTGTAATTCTCCAAAGAGAGTTAATAATCGCGGGGGTGTCAGGTTAAGGGTGGCTTCCGCAACCTCGACCGGAATGCATCATTTCTTTCATGAATTCTGATCATCAGAGTAACACGTACGTCGAGTTGCAACGCCGGGAGATTCCTAGTTTGGGACTTGTAATTCTTCAAAGAAAATTATCACTCGCGGGGTGTCAGGTTGAGGGTGGCTTCCGCAACCTCGATCAATACGGATTATTTCTTTCATACATTCTGATTATCAGAGAAACACGTACGTCCAGTTGCAACGCCAAGAGATTTTTAGTTTGAGACTCGTAATTTTTCAAAGAAAATTATAACTAGCGGGGGTGTCAGGTTGAGGGTGGCTTCCGCAACCTCGATTAATATGAAAGATTCTTTTCATACATTCGGATTATCGGAGAAACACGTAAGTCGATTTGCAACGCCGAAAGATCTCTAGTTTAGGACTTGTGATTTTTTGAAGAAAATTATCACTCGCGGTGGTGTCAGGTGAAGGGTGGCTTCCGGTACCTCAATCGATATGGAATATCCTTTTCCTACATTCCGATTAGAAGAGAAACACGTACGTTAAGTTGCAACGCCAAAAGATCCCTAGTTTGGAACTTGTAATTCTTCAAAGAAAATTATCACTTGCGGGGGTGTCAGGTTAAGGGTGGCTTCCGCAACCTCGGTCGATATGAAATATTTTTTTCATACATTTTGATTAGCAGAGTAACACGTGAGTCCGTTTGCAACGCCGAAAGATTTCTAGTTTGGGACTTGTAATTCTTCAAAGAAAGTTAATGATCGCGGGGGTGTCAGGTTAAGGGTGGCTTCCGCAACCTCGACCGGGATGCATCATTCCTTACATGAATTCTAATCATCAGAGTAACACGTACGTCGAGTTGCAACGCCGGAAGATTCCTAGTTTGGGACTTGTAATTTTTCAAAGAAAATTATCACTCGCGGGGGTGTCAGGTTGAGGGTGGCTTCCGAAACCTCGATCAATATGAAATATTTTTTTCATACATTCTGATTATCGGAGAAACACGTAAGTCGATTTGCAACGCCGAAAGATCTCTAGTTTGGGACTTGTGATTTTTTGAAGAGAATTATCACTCGCGGTGGTGTCAGGTGAAGGGTGGCTTCCGCAACCTCGATCAGGATGCAATTTTTGTTTCATATATTCTGATCATCAGAGTAACACGTATTTCGATTTACAACGCCGAGAGATTTCTAGTTTGGGACTTGTAATTTTTCAAAGAATATTATCACTCGCGGTGGTGTCAGGTGAAGGGTGGCTTCCGCAACCTCGATCGGGATGCAATATCCTTTCAATACATTCTGATAATCAGAATGACACGTACGTCGAGTTGCAACGCCAAGAGATTTTAAGTATGAGACTTGTAATTCTTCAAAGAAAATTATCACCAGCGGGGGTGTCAGTTTGAGGGTGGCTTCCGCAACCTCGATCAATATGAAATATTTTTTTCATACATTCTGATCATCAGAAAAACACGTACGTCGATTTGCAACGCCGAAAGATTCTTAGTTTGAGACTTGTAATTTTTCAAAGAAAATTATCACTCGCGGTGGTGTCAGGTGAAGGGTGGCTTCCGCAACCTCGATCAGGATGCGATATTCTTTTCAGACATTTTAATCATTAAAGTCACACGAACGTCGAGTTGCAACGCCAAAACATCATTAGTTTGGGACTTGTGATTTTTTGAAGAAAATTATCACTCGCGGTGGTGTCAGGTGAAGGGTGGCTTCCGGTACCTCAATCGATATGGAATGACCTTTTCCTACATTCCGATTAGAAGAGAAACACGTACGTTAAGTTGCAACGCCAAAAGATTTTTAGTTTGGGACTTGTAATTTTTCAAAGAAAATTATCACTCGCGGTGGTTTTAGGTGAAGGGTGGCTTCCGCAACCTCGATCGGGATGCGATATTCGTTTCATGAATTCTGATCATCAGAGTAACACGTATGTCAATTTGCAACGCCGAGAAATCCCTAGTTTGAGACTTGTAATTTTTCAAAGAAAATTATCACTTGCGGGGATGTCAGGTTAAGGGTGGCTTCCGCAACCTCGATCGATATGGAATATTCTTTTCATACATTTTGATCATTAGAGTAACACGAACGTCGAGTTGCAACGCCAAAAAATTCTTAGTTTGGGACTTGTGATTTTTTGAAGAAAATTATCACTCGCGGTGGTGTCAAGTGAAGGGTGACTTCCGGTACCTCGATCGATATGGAATTTTTTTTTCCCACATTCTGATTAGAAGAGAAACACGTACGTTAAGTTGCAACGCCAAAAGATTTTGAGTTTAGGACTTGTAATTTTTCAAAGAAAATTATCACTCGCGGTGGTTTTAGGTGGAGGGTGGCTTCCGCAACCTCGATCGGGATGCGATATTCTTTTCACACATTTAATCATGAGAGTAACACAAACGTCGAGTTGCAACGCCAAAACATCATTAGTTTGGGACTTGTAATTTTTCAAAGAAAGTTAATAATCGCGGTAGTGTCAGGTGAAGGGTGGCTCCCGCAACCTCGGTCGATATGAAATATTCTTTTCATACGTTTTGATTAGCAAAGTAACACGTAAGTCCATTTGCAACGCCGAAAGATTTCTAGTTTGGGACTTGTAATTCTCCAGAGAAAGTTAATAATCGCGGGGGTGTCAGGTTAAGGGTGGCTTCCGCAACCTCGACCGGGATGCATCATTTCTTTCATGAATTCTGATCATCAGAGTAACACGTACGTCGAGTTGCAACGCCGGGAGATTCCTAGTTTGGGACTTGTAATTCTTCAAAGAAAGTTAATAATCGCGGGGGTGTCAGGTTAAGGGTGGCTTCCGCAACCTCGACCGGGATGCATCATTTCTTTCATGAATTCTAATCATCAGAGTAACACGTACGTCGATTTGCAACGCCGAAAGATTCTTAGTTTGAGACTTGTTATTTTTCAAAGAAAATTATCACTAGCGGAGGTGTCAGGTTGAAGGTGGCTTTCGCAACCTCGATCGATATGAAAGATCCTTTTTATACATTCTGATTATTGGAGAAACACGTAAGTCGTTTTGCAACGCCGAAAGATCTCTAGTTTGGGACTTGTGATTTTTTGAAGAGAATTATCACTCGCGGTGGTGTCAGGTGAAGGGTGGCTTCCGCAACCTCGGTCGATATGAAATATTTTTTTCATACGTTCTGATTAGCAAAGTAACACGTGAGTCCATTTGCAACGCCGAAAGATTTCTAGTTTGGGACTCGTAATTCTCCAAAGAAAGTTAATAATCGCGGGGGTGTCAGGTTAAGGGTGGCTTCCGCAAACTTGATCGATATAAAATTTTTTTTTCATACATTTTGATTATCGAAGTAACACGTAAGTCGATTTGCAACGCCGAGAGATTTCTAGTTTGGGACTTGTAATTTTTCAAAAAAAGTTAATAATCGCGGCGGTGTCAGGTTAAGGGTGGCTTCCGCAACCTCGACCAGGATGCAATAGTTTTTTTATAAATCCTAATCATCAGAGTAACATGTACGTCGATTTGCAACGCCGAGAGATCCTCAGTTTGGGACTTGTAATTTTTCAAAGAAAATTATCACTTGCGGGGATGTCAGGTTAAGGGTGGCTTCCGCAACCTCGATCGATATGGAATATTTTTTTCATACATTCTGATCATTAGAGTAACACGAACGTCGAGTTGCAACGCCAAAAGATTCTTAGTTTGGGACTTGTAATTTTTCAAAGAAAGTTAATAATCGCGGTGGTGTCAGGTGAAGGGTGGCTCCCGCAACCTCGGTCGATATGAAATATTTTTTTCATACGTTCTGATTAGCAAAGTAACACGTGAGTCCATTTGCAACGCCGAAAGATTTCTAGTTTGGGACTTGTAATTCTCCAAAGAAAGTTAATAATCGCGGGGGTGTCAGGTTAAGGGTGGCTTCCGCAACCTCGACCGGGATGCATCATCTCTTCCATGGATTCTGATTATCAGAGTAACACGTACGTCGAGTTGCAACGCCGGGAGATTCCTAGTTTGGGACTTGTAATTCTTCAAAGAAAATTATCACTCGCGGTAGTGTCAGGTGAAGGGTGGCTTCCGCAACCTCGATCGATATTGAATATTTTTTTCCTACATTCTGATGAGGAGAGAAACACGTACGTCAAGTTGCAACGCCAAAAGATTTTCAGTTTGGGACTTGCAATTTTTCAAAGAAAATTATCACTCGCGGTGGTGTCAGGTGAAGGGTGGCTCCCGCAACCTCGGTCGATATGAAATATTCTTTTCATACGTTTTGATTAGCAAAGTAACACGTAAGTCCATTTGCAACGCCGAAAGATTTCTAGTTTGGGACTTGTAATTCTCCAGAGAAAGTTAATAATCGCGGGGGTGTCAGGTTAAGGGTGGCTTCCGCAACCTCGACCGGGATGCATCATTTCTTTCATGAATTCTGATCATCAGAGTAACACGTACGTCGAGTTGCAACGCCGGGAGATTCCTAGTTTGGGACTTGTAATTCTTCAAAGAAAGTTAATAATCGCGGGGGTGTCAGGTTAAGGGTGGCTTCCGCAACCTCGACCGGGATGCATCATTTCTTTCATGAATTCTGATCATCAGAGTAACACGTACGTCGATTTGCAACGCCGAAAGATTCTTAGTTTGAGACTTGTTATTTTTCAAAGAAAATTATCACTAGCGGAGGTGTTAGGTTGAAGGTGGCTTTCGCAACCTCGATCGATATGAAAGATCCTTTTTATACATTCTGATTATTGGAGAAACACGTAAGTCGTTTTGCAACGCCGAAAGATCTCTAGTTTGGGACTTGTGATTTTTTGAAGAGAATTATCACTCGCGGTGGTGTCAGGTGAAGGGTGGCTTCCGCAACCTCGGTCGATATGAAATATTTTTTTCATACGTTCTGATTAGCAAAGTAACACGTGAGTCCATTTGCAACGCCGAAAGATTTCTAGTTTGGGACTTGTAATTCTCCAAAGAAAGTTAATAATCGCGGGGGTGTCAGGTTAAGGGTGGCTTCCGCAAACTTGATCGATATAAAATTTTTTTTTCATACATTTTGATTATCGAAGTAACACGTAAGTCGATTTGCAACGCCGAGAGATTTCTAGTTTGGGACTTGTAATTTTTCAAAAAAAGTTAATAATCGCGGCGGTGTCAGGTTAAGGGTGGCTTCCGCAACCTCGACCAGGATGCAATATTTTTTTATAAATCCTAATCATCAGAGTAACATGTACGTCGATTTGCAACGCCGAGAGATCCTCAGTTTGGGACTTGTAATTTTTCAAAGAAAATTATCACTTGCGGGGATGTCAGGTTAAGGGTGGCTTCCGCAACCTCGATCGATATGGAATATTTTTTTCATACATTCTGATCATTAGAGTAACACGAACGTCGAGTTGCAACGCCAAAAGATTCTTAGTTTGGGACTTGTAATTTTTCAAAGAAAGTTAATAATCGCGGTGGTGTCAGGTGAAGGGTGGCTCCCGCAACCTCGGTCGATATGAAATATTTTTTTCATACGTTCTGATTAGCAAAGTAACACGTGAGTCCATTTGCAACGCCGAAAGATTTCTAGTTTGGGACTTGTAATTCTCCAAAGAAAGTTAATAATCGCGGGGGTGTCAGGTTAAGGGTGGCTTCCGCAACCTCGACCGGGATGCATCATCTCTTCCATGGATTCTGATTATCAGAGTAACACGTACGTCGAGTTGCAACGCCGGGAGATTCCTAGTTTGGGACTTGTAATTCTTCAAAGAAAATTATCACTCGCGGTAGTGTCAGGTGAAGGGTGGCTTCCGCAACCTCGATCGATATTGAATATTTTTTTCCTACATTCTGATGAGGAGAGAAACACGTACGTCAAGTTGCAACGCCAAAAGATTTTCAGTTTGGGACTTGCAATTTTTCAAAGAAAATTATCACTCGCGGTGGTGTCAGGTGAAGGGTGGCTTCCGCAACCTCGATCGGGATGCAATATTTGTTTCATGAATTCCGATCATCAGAGTAACACGTATGTCAATTTGCAACGCCGAGAGATCCCTAGTTTGAGACTTGTAATTTTTCAAAGAAAATTATCACTTGCGGTGGTGTCAGGTGAAGGGTGGCTTCCGCAACCTCGATCAATATGGATTTTTTTTTTCATACATTCTGATCATTAAATTAACACTTACGTCGATTTGCAACGCCGAAGAATTCTTAGTTTAAGACTTGTAATTTTTCAAAGAAAATTATCACTAGCGGAGGTGTTAGGTTGAAGGTGGCTATCGCAACCTCGATCGATATAAGAGATTCTTTCCATACATTCTGATCATCAGAGTAACACGTATGTCGATTTGCAACGCCGAAAGATCCCTAGTTTGGGACTTGTAATTTTTCAAAGGAAATTATCACTCGCGGGGGTGATAGGTTGAGGGTGGCTTCCGCAACCTCGATCGATATAAAATATTTCGTTCATACATTTTGATTATCAAAGTAACACGTAAGTCGATTCGCAACGCCGAGAGATTTCCAGTTTGGGACTTGTAATTTTTCCAGAAAAGGTAATAATCGCGGCGGTGTCAGGTTAAGGGTGGCTTCCGCAACCTCGACCAGGATGCAATAGTTTTTTTATAAATCCTAATCATCAGAGTAACATGTACGTCGATTTGCAACGCCGAGAGATCCTCAGTTTGGGACTTGTAATTTTTCAAAGAAAATTATCTCTTGCGGGGATGTCAGGTTAAGGGTGGCTTCCGCAACCTCGATCGATATGGAATTTTTTTTTCATACATTCTGATCATTAGAGTAACACGAACGTCAAGTTGCAACGCCAAAAAATTTTTAGTTTGGGACTTGTAAGTTTTCAAAGAAAATTATCACTTGCGGTGGTGTCAGGTGAAGGGTGGCTTCCGCAACCTCGATCAATATGGATTTTTTTTTTCATACATTTTGATCATTAGAGTAACACGTACGTCGATTTGCAACTCCGAAAGATTCTTAGTTTAAGACTTGTTATTTTTCAAAGAAAATTATCACTAGCGGAGGTGTTAGGTTGAAGGTTGCTTTCGCAACCTCGATCGATATGAAAGATTCTTTTCATACATTCTGATCATCAGAGTAACACGTATGTCGATTTGCAACGCCGAAAGATCCCTAGTTTGGGACTTGTAATTTTTCAAAGGAAATTATCACTCGCGGGGGTGATAGGTTGAGGGTGGCTTCCGCAACCTCGATCGATATGAAATATTTTTTTCATAAAATTTTGATTATCAAAGTAACAGGTTAGTCGATTTGCAACGCCGAAAGATTTTTAGTTTGGGACTTGTAATTTCTCAAAGCAAGTTAATAATCGCGGTGGTGTCAGGTGAAGGGTGGCTTCCGCAACCTCGGTCGATATGAAATATTTTTTTTCATACATTTTGATTAGCAGAGTAACACGTGAGTCCATTTGCAACGCCGAAAGATTTCTAGTTTGGGACTTGTAATTTTTCAAAGAAAGTTAATAATCGCGGGGGTGTCAGGTTGAGGGTGGCTTCCGCAACCTCGACTGGTATGCATCATTTCTTTCATGAATTCTGATCATCAGAGTAACACGTACGTCGAGTTGCAACGCCAGGAGATTCCTAGTTTGGGTCTTGTAATTCTTCAAAGAAAATTATCACTCGCGGGGGTGTCAGGTTGAGGGTGGCTTCCGCAACCTCGATCAATATGGAATATTTTTTTCATACATTCTGATCATCAGAGTAACACGTACGTCGAGTTGCAACGCCAAGAGATTTTTAGTTTGAGACTTGTAATTTTTCAAAGAAAATTATCACTAGCGGAGGTGTTAGGTTGAAGGTGGCTTCCGCACCCTCGATCGATATGAAAGATTCTTTTCATACATTCTGATTATCGGAGAAACACGTAAGTCGATTTGCAACGCCGAAAGATCTCTAGTTTGGGACTTGTGATTTTCTGAAGAAAATTATCACTCGCGGTGGTGTCAGGTGAAGGGTGGCTTCCGCAACCTCGAACGGAATGCATCATCTCTTTCATGAATTCTGATCATCAGAGTAACACGTACGTCGAGTTGCAACGCCGGGAGATTCCTAGTTTGGGACTTGTAATTCTTCAAAGAAAATTATCACTCGCGGAGGTGTTAGGTTGAAGGTGGCTTCCGCAACCTCGATCGATATGAAAGATCCTTTTCATACATTCTGATTATCGGAGAAACACGTAAGTCGATTTGCAACGCCGAAAGATCTCTAGTTTGGGACTTGTGATTTTCTGAAGAAAATTATCACTCGCGGTGGTGTCAGGTGAAGGGTGGCTTCCGCAACCTCGAACGGGATGCATCATCTCTTCCACGAATTCTGATCATCAGAGTAACACGTACGTCGAGTTGCAACGCCGAAAGATCTCTAGTTTTGGACTTGTGATTTTTTGAAGAAAATTATCACTCGCGGTGGTGTCAGGTGAAGGGTGGCTTCCGCAACCTCGATCAATATGGATTTTTTTTTTCATACATTTTGATTATTAGAGTAACACGTACGTCGATTTGCAACTCCGAAAGATTCTTAGTTTAAGACTTGTAATTTTTCAAAGAAAATTATCACTAGCGGAGGTGTTAGGTTGAAGGTGGCTTTCGCAACCTCGATCGATATGAAAGATTCTTTTCATACATTCTGATCATCAGAGTAACACGTATGTCGATTTGCAACGCCGAAAGATCCCTAGTTTGGGACTTGTAATTTTTCAAAGGAAATTATCACTCGCGGGGGTGATAGGTTGAGGGTGGCTTCCGCAACCTCGATCGATATGAAATATTTTTTTCATAGGATTTTGATTATCAAAGTAACAGGTTAGTCGATTTGCAACGCCGAAAGATTTCTAGTTTGGGACTTGTAATTTCTCAAAGCAAGTTAATAATCGCGGTGGTGTCAGGTAAAGGGTGGCTTCCGCAACCTCGGTCGATATGAAATATTTTTTTTCATACATTTTGATTAGCAGAGTAACACGTGAGTCCATTCGCAACGCCGAAAGATTTCTAGTTTGGGACTTGTAATTTTTCAAAGAAAGTTAATAATCGCGGGGGTGTCAGGTTAAGGGTGGCTTCCGCAACCTCGACTGGTATGCATCATTTCTTTCATGAATTCTGATCATCAGAGTAACACGTACGTCGAGTTGCAACGCCAGGAGATTCCTAGTTTGGGTCTTGTAATTCTTCAAAGAAAATTATCACTCGCGGGGGTGTCAGGTTGAGGGTGGCTTCCGCAACCTCGATCAATATGGAATATTTCATTCATACATTCTGATCATCAGAGTAACACGTACGTCGAGTTGCAACGCCAAGAGATTTTTAGTTTGAGACTTGTAATTTTTCAAAGAAAATTATCACTAGCGGAGGTGTTAGGTTGAAGGTGGCTTCCGCACCCTCGATCGATATGAGAGATTCTTTTCATACATTCTGATCATCGGAGGAACACGTAAGTCGATTTGCAACGCCGGAAGATCTCTAGTTTGGGACTTGTGATTTTCTGAAGAAAATTATCACTCGCGGCGGTGTCAGGTTTAGGGTGGCTTCCGCAACCTCGACCAGGATGCAATAGTTTTTTGATGAATCCTAATCATCAGAGTCACATGTACGTCGATTTGCAACGCCAAGAGATCCTCAGTTTGGGACTTGTAATTTTTCAAAGAAAATTATCACTCGCGGTGGTGTCAGGTGAAGGGTGGCTTCCGCAACCTCGATCGGGATGCAATATTTGTTCCATGAATTCTGATCATCAGAGTAACACGTATGTCAATTTGCAACGCCGAGAGATCCCTAGTTTGAGACTTGTAATTTTTCAAAGAAAATTATCACTTGCGGTGGTGTCAGGTGAAGGGTGGCTTCCGCAACCTCGATCAATATGGATTTTTTTTTCATACATTCTGATCACTAGATTAACACGTACGTCGATTTGCAACGCCAAAAAATTCTTAGTTTAAGACTTGTAATTTTTCAAAGAAAATTATCACTAGCGGAGGTGTTAGGTTGAAGGTGGCTTTCGCAACCTCGATCGATATGAAAGATTCATTTCATACATTCTCATCATCAGAGTAACACGTATGTCGATTTGCAACGCCGAAAGATCCCTAGTTTGGGACTTGTAATTTTTCAAAGGAAATTATCACTCGCGGGGGTGATAGGTTGAGGGTGGCTTCCGCAACCTCGATCAATATGAAAGATTTTTTTCATACATTCTGATTATCGAAGAAACACGTTAGTTGATTTGCAACGCCAAAAGATCTCTAGTTTGGGACTTGTGATTTTTTGAAGAAAATTATCACTCGCGGTGGTGTCAGGTGAAGGGTGGCTTCCGGTACCTCGATCGATATGGAATATTTTTTTTCTACATTCTGATTAGGAGAGAAACACGTACGTCAAGTTGCAACGCCAAAAGATTCTTAGTTTGGGACTTGCAATTTTTCAAAGAAAATTATCACTCGCGGTGGTGTCAGGTGAAGGGTGGCTTCCGCAACCTCGATCGGGATGCAATATTTGTTTCATAGATTCTGATCATCAGAGTAACTCGAATGTCAATTTGCAACGCCGAGAGATCCCTAGTTTGAGACTTGTAATTTTTCAAAGAAAATTATCACTTGCGGGGATGTCAGGTTAAGGGTGGCTTCCGCAACCTCGATCGATATGGAATATTTTTTTCATACATTCTGATCATTAGAGTAACACGAACGTCGAGTTGCAACGCCGAAAAATCTTTAGTTTGGGACTTGTGATTTTTTGAAGAAAATTATCACTCGCGGTGGTGTCAGGTGAAGGGTGGCTTCCGGTACCTCGATCGATATGGAATATTTCTTTCCTACATTCTAATTAGAAGAGAAACACGTACGTCAATTTGCAACGCCAAAAGATTTTTAGTTTAGGACTTGTGATTTTTCAAAGAAAATTATCACTCGCGGTGGTTTTAGGTGAAGGGTGGCTTCCGCAACCTTGATCGGGATGCAATATTTGTTTCATGAATTCTGATCATCAGAGTAACACGTATGTCAATTTGCAACGCCGAGAGATCCCTAGTTTGAGACTTGTAATTTTTCAAAGAAAATTATCACTTGCGGGGATGTCAGGTTAAGGGTGGCTTCCGCAACCTCGATCGATATGAAATATTTTTTTCATACATCCTCATCATTAAAGTAACACGAACGTCGGAGTGCGACGCCAAAAAATTTTTAGTTTGGGACTTGTAATTTTTCAAAGAAAATTATCACTCGCGGGGGTGTCATGTTAAGAGTGGCTTCCGCAACCTCGATCGATATGAAAGATTCGTTGCATACATTCTGATCATCAGAGTAACACGTATGTCGATTTGCAACGCCGAAAGATCTCTAGTTTGAGACTTGTAATTTTTCAAAGGAAATTATCACTCGCGGGGGTGATAGGTTGAGGGTGGCTTCCGCAACCTCGATCGATATAAAATATTTTTTTTCATACATTTTGATTAGCAGAGTAACAGGTGAGTCCATTTGCAACGCCAAAAGATCTCTAGTTTGGGACTTGTAATTTTTCAAAGAAAGTTAATAATCGCGGGGGTGTCAGGTTAAGGGTGGCTTCCGCAACCTTGACCAGTATGCATCATTTCTTTTATGAATTCTGATCATCAGAGTAACACGTACGTCGAGTTGCAACGCCGGGAGATTCCTAGTTTGGGACTTGTAATTCTTCAAAGAAAATTATCACTCGCGGGGGTGTCAGGTTGAGGGTGGCTTCCGCAACCTCGATCAATATAGAATATTTCATTTATACATTCTGATCATCAGAGTAACACGTACGTCGAGTTGCAACGCCAAGAGATTTTTAGTTTGAGACTTGTAATTTTTCAAAGAAAATTATCACTATTGGGGGTGTCAGGTTGAGGGTGGCTTCCGCAACCTCGATCAATATGGAATATTTCTTTTATACATTCTGATCATCAGAAAAACACGTACGTCGATTTGCAACGCCGAAAGATTCTTAGTTTGAGACTTGTAATTTTTCAAAGAAAATTATCACTAGCGGAGGTGTTAGGTTGAAGGTGGCTTCCGCACCCTCGATCGATATGAAAGATTCTTTTCATACATTCTGATTATCGAAAAACACGTAAGTCGATTTGCAACGCCGAAAGATCTCTAGTTTGGGACTTGTGTTTTTTTGAAGAAAATTATCACTCGCAGTGGTGTCAGGTGAAGGGTGGCTTCCGGTACCTCGATCGATATGGAATATTATTTTTCTACATTCTGATTAGGAGAGAGACACGTACGTCAAGTTGCAACGCCAAAAGATTTTTAGTTTGGGACTTGTAATTTTTCAAAGAAAATTATCACTCGCGGTGGTGTCAGGTGAAGGGTGGCTTCCGCAACCTCGATCGGGATGCAATATTCGTTTTATGAATTCTAATCATCAGAGTAATACGTATGTCAATTTGCAACGCCGAGAGATTCCTAGTTTGAGACTTGTAATTTTTCAAAGAAAATTATCACTTGCGGTGGTGTCAGGTGAAGGGTGGCTTCCGCAACCTCGATCGGAATGCAATATTCTTTTAATACATTCTGATTATCAGAGTAACACGTACGTCGAGTTGCAACGCTAAGAGATTTTTAGTTTGAGACTTGTAATTTTTCAAAGAAAATTATCACTATTGGGGGTGTCAGGTTGAGGGTGGCTTCCGCACCCTCGATCGATATGAAAGATTTTTTTCATACATTCTGATTATCGAAAAACACGTAAGTCGATTTGCAACGCCGAAAGATCTCTAGTTTGGGACTTGTGATTTTCTGAAGAAAATTATCACTCGCGGTGGTGTCAGGTGGAGGGTGGCTTCCGCAACCTCGGTCGATATGAAATATTTTTCTCATACATTTTGATTAGCAGAGTAACACGTGAGTCCATTTGCAACGCCGAAAGATTCCCAGTTTGGGACTTGTAATTTTCCAAAGAGAGTTAATAATCGCGGGGGTGTCAGGTTAAGGGTGGCTTCCGCAACCTCGACCGGAATGCATCATTTTTTTCATGAATTCTGATCATCAGAGTAACACGTTCTTCGAGTTGCAACGCCGGGAGATTCCTAGTTTGGGACTTGTAATTCTTCAAAGAAAATTATCACTCGCGGTGGTGTCAGGTGAAGGGTGGCTTCCGGTACCTCGATCGATATGGAATATTTCTTTCCTACATTCTGATTAGAAAAGAAACACGTACGTCAATTTGCAACGCCAAAAGATTTTTAGTTTAGGACTTGTGATTTTTCAAAGAAAATTATCACTCGCGGTGGTTTTAGGTGAAGGGTGGCTTCCGCAACCTCGATCGGGATGCAATATTTGTTTCATGAATTCTGATCATCAGAGTAACACGTATGTCAATTTGCAACGCCGAGAGATCCCTAGTTTGAGACTTGTAATTTTTCAAAGAAAATTATCACTTGCGGGGATGTCAGGTTAAGGGTGGCTTCCGCAACCTCGATCGATATGAAATATTTTTTTCATACATCCTCATCATTAAAGTAACACGAACGTCGGAGTGCGACGCCAAAAAATTTTTAGTTTGGGACTTGTAATTTTTCAAAGAAAATTATCACTCGCGGGGGTGTCATGTTAAGAGTGGCTTCCGCAACCTCGATCGATATGAAAGATTCGTTGCATACATTCTGATCATCAGAGTAACACGTATGTCGATTTGCAACGCCGAAAGATCTCTAGTTTGAGACTTGTAATTTTTCAAAGGAAATTATCACTCGCGGGGGTGATAGGTTGAGGGTGGCTTCCGCAACCTCGATCGATATAAAATATTTTTTTTCATACATTTTGATTAGCAGAGTAACAGGTGAGTCCATTCGCAACGCCAAAAGATCTCTAGTTTGGGACTTGTAATTTTTCAAAGAAAGTTAATAATCGCGGGGGTGTCAGGTTAAGGGTGGCTTCCGCAACCTTGACCAGTATGCATCATTTCTTTCATGAATTCTGATCATCAGAGTAACACGTACGTCGAGTTGCAACGCCGGGAGATTCCTAGTTTGGGACTTGTAATTCTTCAAAGAAAATTATCACTCGCGGGGGTGTCAGGTTGAGGGTGGCTTCCGCAACCTCGATCAATATAGAATATTTCATTTATACATTCTGAACATCAGAGTAACACGTACGTCGAGTTGCAACGCCAAGAGATTTTTAGTTTGAGACTTGTGATTTTTCGAAGAAAATTATCACTCGTGGGGGTGTCAGGTTGAGGGTGGCTTTCGCAACCTCGATCAATATGGAATATTTCTTTTATACATTCTGATCATCAGGAAAACACGTACGTCGATTTGCAACGCCGAAAGATTCTTAGTTTGAGACTTGTAATTTTTCAAAGAAAATTATCACTAGCGGAGGTGTTAGGTTGAAGGTGGCTTCCGCACCCTCGATCGATATGAAAGATTCTTTTCATACATTCTGATTATCGAAAAACACGTAAGTCGATTTGCAACGCCGAAAGATCTCTAGTTTGGGACTTGTGTTTTTTTGAAGAAAATTATCACTCGCAGTGGTGTCAGGTGAAGGGTGGCTTCCGGTACCTCGATCGATATGGAATATTTTCTTCCTACATTC
The DNA here is from genome assembly GCF_917208135.1 of Athalia rosae. Lineage (NCBI taxonomy): Eukaryota > Metazoa > Arthropoda > Insecta > Hymenoptera > Athaliidae > Athalia > Athalia rosae. The sequence goes on from NC_064028.1 coordinate 12,511,930, forward strand.
TGATTAGGAGAGAAACACGTACGTCAAGTTGCAACGCCAAAAGATTTTTAGTTTGGGACTTGTAATTTTTCAAAGAAAATTATCACTCGCGGTGGTGTCAGGTGAAGGGTGGCTTCCGCAACCTCGATCGGGATGCAATATTCGTTTTATGAATTCTAATCATCAGAGTAATACGTATGTCAATTTGCAACGCCGAGAGATTCCTAGTTTGAGACTTGTAATTTTTCAAAGAAAATTATCACTTGCGGTGGTGTCAGGTGAAGGGTGGCTTCCGCAACCTCGATCGGAATGCAATATTCTTTTAATACATTCTGATTATCAGAGTAACACGTACGTCGAGTTGCAACGCTAAGAGATTTTTAGTTTGAGACTTGTAATTTTTCAAAGAAAATTATCACTATTGGGGGTGTCAGGTTGAGGGTGGCTTCCGCACCCTCGATCGATATGAAAGATTCTTTTCATACATTCTGATTATCGAAAAACACGTAAGTCGATTTGCAACGCCGAAAGATCTCTAGTTTGGGACTTGTGATTTTCTGAAGAAAATTATCACTCGCGGTGGTGTCAGGTGGAGGGTGGCTTCCGCAACCTCGGTCGATATGAAATATTTTTCTCATACATTTTGATTAGCAGAGTAACACGTGAGTCCATTTGCAACGCCGAAAGATTCCTAGTTTGGGACTTGTAATTTTCCAAAGAGAGTTAATAATCGCGGGGGTGTCAGGTTAAGGGTGGCTTCCGCAACCTCGACCGGAATGCATCATTTTTTTCATGAATTCTGATCATCAGAGTAACACGTACGTCGAGTTGCAACGCCGGGAGATTCCTAGTTTGGGACTTGTAATTCTTCAAAGAAAATTATCACTCGCGGTGGTGTCAGGTGAAGGGTGGCTTCCGGTACCTCGATCGATATGGAATATTTCTTTCCTACATTCTGATTAGAAGAGAAACACGTACGTCAATTTGCAACGCCAAAAGATTTTTAGTTTAGGACTTGTGATTTTTCAAAGAAAATTATCACTCGCGGTGGTTTTAGGTGAAGGGTGGCTTCCGCAACCTCGATCGGGATGCAATATTTGTTTCATGAATTCTGATCATCAGAGTAACACGTATGTCAATTTGCAACGCCGAGAGATCCCTAGTTTGAGACTTGTAATTTTTCAAAGAAAATTATCACTTGCGGGGATGTCAGGTTAAGGGTGGCTTCCGCAACCTCGATCGATATGAAATATTTTTTTCATACATCCTCATCATTGAAGTAACACGAACGTCGGAGTGCGACGCCAAAAAATTTTTAGTTTGGGACTTGTAATTTTTCAAAGAAAATTATCACTCGCGGGGGTGTCATGTTAAGAGTGGCTTCCGCAACCTCGATCGATATGAAAGATTCGTTGCATACATTCTGATCATCAGAGTAACACGTATGTCGATTTGCAACGCCGAAAGATCTCTAGTTTGAGACTTGTAATTTTTCAAAGGAAATTATCACTCGCGGGGGTGATAGGTTGAGGGTGGCTTCCGCAACCTCGATCGATATAAAATATTTTTTTTCATACATTTTGATTAGCAGAGTAACAGGTGAGTCCATTCGCAACGCCAAAAGATCTCTAGTTTGGGACTTGTAATTTTTCAAAGAAAGTTAATAATCGCGGGGGTGTCAGGTTAAGGGTGGCTTCCGCAACCTTGACCAGTATGCATCATTTCTTTCATGAATTCTGATCATCAGAGTAACACGTACGTCGAGTTGCAACGCCGGGAGATTCCTAGTTTGGGACTTGTAATTCTTCAAAGAAAATTATCACTCGCGGGGGTGTCAGGTTGAGGGTGGCTTCCGCAACCTCGATCAATATAGAATATTTCATTTATACATTCTGATCATCAGAGTAACACGTACGTCGAGTTGCAACGCCAAGAGATTTTTAGTTTGAGACTTGTAATTTTTCAAAGAAAATTATCACTATTGGGGGTGTCAGGTTGAGGGTGGCTTTCGCAACCTCGATCAATATGGAATATTTCTTTTATACATTCTGATCATCAGGAAAACACGTACGTCGATTTGCAACGCCGAAAGATTCTTAGTTTGAGACTTGTAATTTTTCAAAGAAAATTATCACTAGCGGAGGTGTCAGGTGAAGGGTGGCTTCCGCAACCTCGATCGGAATGCAATATTTTTTTAATACATTCTGATTATCAGAGTAACACGTACTTCGAGTTGCAACGCTAAGAGATTTTTAGTTTGAGACTTGTAATTTTTCAAAGAAAATTATCACTATTGGGGGTGTCAGGTTGAGGGTGGCTTTCGCAACCTCGATCAAGATGGAATATTTCTTTTATACATTCTGATCATCAGGCAAACACGTACGTCGATTTGCAACGCCGAAAGATTCTTAGTTTGAGACTTGTAATTTTTCAAAGAAAATTATCACTAGCGGAGGTGTTAGGTTGAAGGTTGCTTCCGCACCCTCGATCGATATGAAAGATTCTTTTCATACATTCTGATTATCGAAAAACACGTAAGTCGATTTGCAACGCCGAAAGATCTCTAGTTTGGGACTTGTGATTTTTTGAAGAAAATTATCACTCGCAGTGGTGTCAGGTGAAGGGTGGCTTCCGCAACCTCGATCAATATGGATATTTTTTTTCATACATTCTGATCATTAGATTAACACGTACGTCGATTTGCAACGCCGAAAGATTCTTAGTTTGAGACTTGCAATTTTTCAAAGAAAATTATCACTCGCGGTGGTGTCAGGTGAAGGGTGGCTTCCGCAACCTCGATCGGAATGCAATATTTGTTTCATGAATTCTGATCATCAGAGTAACACGAACGTCGAGTTGCAACGCCGAAAAATCTTTAGTTTGGGACTTGTGATTTTTTGAAGAAAATTATCACTCGCGGTGGTGTCAGGTGAAGGGTGGCTTCCGGTACCTCGATCGATATGGAATATTTCTTTCCTACATTCTAATTAGAAAAGAAACACGTACGTCAATTTGCAACGCCAAAAGATTTTTAGTTTAGGACTTGTGATTTTTCAAAGAAAATTATCACTCGCGGTGGTTTTAGGTGAAGGGTGGCTTCCGCAACCTCGATCGGGATGCAATATTTGTTTCATGAATTCTGATCATCAGAGTAACACGTATGTCAATTTGCAACGCCGAGAGATCCCTAGTTTGAGACTTGTAATTTTTCAAAGAAAATTATCACTTGCGGGGATGTCAGGTTAAGGGTGGCTTCCGCAACCTCGATCGATATGAAATATTTTTTTCATACATCCTCATCATTAAAGTAACACGAACGTCGAAGTGCGACGCCAAAAAATTTTTAGTTTGGGACTTGTAATTTTTCAAAGAAAATTATCACTCGCGGGGGTGTCATGTTAAGAGTGGCTTCCGCAACCTCGATCGATATGAAAGATTCGTTGCATACATTCTGATCATCAGAGTAACACGTATGTCGATTTGCAACGCCGAAAGATCTCTAGTTTGAGACTTGTAATTTTTCAAAGGAAATTATCACTCGCGGGGGTGATAGGTTGAGGGTGGCTTCCGCAACCTCGATCGATATAAAATATTTTTTTTCATACATTTTGATTAGCAGAGTAACAGGTGAGTCCATTTGCAACGCCAAAAGATCTCTAGTTTGGGACTTGTAATTTTTCAAAGAAAGTTAATAATCGCGGGGGTGTCAGGTTAAGGGTGGCTTCCGCAACCTTGACCAGTATGCATCATTTCTTTCATGAATTCTGATCATCATAGTAACACGTACGTCGAGTTGCAACGCCGGGAGATTCCTAGTTTGGGACTTGTAATTCTTCAAAGAAAATTATCACTCGCGGGGGTGTCAGGTTGAGGGTGGCTTCCGCAACCTCGATCAATATAGAATATTTCATTTATACATTCTGATCATCAGAGTAACACGTACGTCGAGTTGCAACGCCAAGAGATTTTTAGTTTGAGACTTGTAATTTTTCAAAGAAAATTATCACTATTGGGGGTGTCAGGTTGAGGGTGGCTTTCGCAACCTCGATCAATATGGGATATTTCTTTTATACATTCTGATCATCAGGAAAACACGTACGTCGATTTGCAACGCCGAAAGATTCTTAGTTTGAGACTTGTAATTTTTCAAAGAAAATTATCACTAGCGGAGGTGTTAGGTTGAAGGTGGCTTCCGCACCCTCGATCGATATGAAAGATTCTTTTCATACATTCTGATTATCGAAAAACACGTAAGTCGATTTGCAACGCCGAAAGATCTCTAGTTTGGGACTTGTGATTTTTTGAAGAAAATTATCACTCGCAGTGGTGTCAGGTGAAGGGTGGCTTCCGGTACCTCGATCGATATGGAATATTTTCTTCCTACATTCTGATTAGGAGAGAAACACGTACGTCAAGTTGCAACGCCAAAAGATTTTTAGTTTGGGACTTGTAATTTTTCAAAGAAAATTATCACTCGCGGTGGTGTCAGGTGAAGGGTGGCTTCCGCAACCTCGATCGGGATGCAATATTCGTTTTATGAATTCTAATCATCAGAGTAATACGTATGTCAATTTGCAACGCCGAGAGATTCCTAGTTTGAGACTTGTAATTTTTCAAAGAAAATTATCACTTGCGGTGGTGTCAGGTGAAGGGTGGCTTCCGCAACCTCGATCGGAATGCAATATTCTTTTAATACATTCTGATTATCAGAGTAACACGTACGTCGAGTTGCAACGCTAAGAGATTTTTAGTTTGAGACTTGTAATTTTTCAAAGAAAATTATCACTATTGGGGGTGTCAGGTTGAGGGTGGCTTCCGCACCCTCGATCGATATGAAAGATTCTTTTCATACATTCTGATTATCGAAAAACACGTAAGTCGATTTGCAACGCCGAAAGATCTCTAGTTTGGGACTTGTGATTTTCTGAAGAAAATTATCACTCGCGGTGGTGTCAGGTGGAGGGTGGCTTCCGCAACCTCGGTCGATATGAAATATTTTTCTCATACATTTTGATTAGCAGAGTAACACGTGAGTCCATTTGCAACGCCGAAAGATTCCTAGTTTGGGACTTGTAATTTTCCAAAGAGAGTTAATAATCGCGGGGGTGTCAGGTTAAGGGTGGCTTCCGCAACCTCGACCGGAATGCATCATTTCTTTCATGAATTCTGATCATCAGAGTAACACGTACGTCGAGTTGCAACGCCGGGAGATTCCTAGTTTGGGACTTGTAATTCTTCAAAGAAAATTATCACTCGCGGTGGTGTCAGGTGAAGGGTGGCTTCCGGTACCTCGATCGATATGGAATATTTCTTTCCTACATTCTGATTAGAAAAGAAACACGTACGTCAATTTGCAACGCCAAAAGATTTTTAGTTTAGGACTTGTGATTTTTCAAAGAAAATTATCACTCGCGGTGGTTTTAGGTGAAGGGTGGCTTCCGCAACCTCGATCGGGATGCAATATTTGTTTCATGAATTCTGATCATCAGAGTAACACGTATGTCAATTTGCAACGCCGAAAGATCCCTAGTTTGAGACTTGTAATTTTTCAAAGAAAATTATCACTTGCGGGGATGTCAGGTTAAGGGTGGCTTCCGCAACCTCGATCGATATGAAATATTTTTTTCATACATCCTCATCATTAAAGTAACACGAACGTCGGAGTGCGACGCCAAAAAATTTTTAGTTTGGGACTTGTAATTTTTCAAAGAAAATTATCACTCGCGGGGGTGTCATGTTAAGAGTGGCTTCCGCAACCTCGATCGATATGAAAGATTCGTTGCATACATTCTGATCATCAGAGTAACACGTATGTCGATTTGCAACGCCGAAAGATCTCTAGTTTGAGACTTGTAATTTTTCAAAGGAAATTATCACTCGCGGGGGTGATAGGTTGAGGGTGGCTTCCGCAACCTCGATCGATATAAAATATTTTTTTTCATACATTTTGATTAGCAGAGTAACAGGTGAGTCCATTCGCAACGCCAAAAGATCTCTAGTTTGGGACTTGTAATTTTTCAAAGAAAGTTAATAATCGCGGGGGTGTCAGGTTAAGGGTGGCTTCCGCAACCTTGACCAGTATGCATCATTTCTTTCATGAATTCTGATCATCAGAGTAACACGTACGTCGAGTTGCAACGCCGGGAGATTCCTAGTTTGGGACTTGTAATTCTTCAAAGAAAATTATCACTCGCGGGGGTGTCAGGTTGAGGGTGGCTTCCGCAACCTCGATCAATATAGAATATTTCATTTATACATTCTGATCATCAGAGTAACACGTACGTCGAGTTGCAACGCCAAGAGATTTTTAGTTTGAGACTTGTAATTTTTCAAAGAAAATTATCACTATTGGGGGTGTCAGGTTGAGGGTGGCTTTCGCAACCTCGATCAATATGGAATATTTCTTTTATACATTCTGATCATCAGGAAAACACGTACGTCGATTTGCAACGCCGAAAGATTCTTAGTTTGAGACTTGTAATTTTTCAAAGAATATTATCACTAGCGGAGGTGTTAGGTTGAAGGTGGCTTCCGCACCCTCGATCGATATGAAAGATTCTTTTCATACATTCTGATTATCGAAAAACACGTAAGTCGATTTGCAACGCCGAAAGATCTCTAGTTTGGGACTTGTGATTTTTTGAAGAAAATTATCACTCGCAGTGGTGTCAGGTGAAGGGTGGCTTCCGGGACCTCGATCGATATGAAATATTTTCTTCCTACATTCTGATTAGGAGAGAAACACGTACGTCAAGTTGCAACGCCGAAAGATTTTTAGTTTGGGACTTGCAATTTTTCAAAGAAAATTATCACTCGCGGTGGTGTCAGGTGAAGGGTGGCTTCCGCAACCTCGATCGGGATGCAATATTCGTTTTATGAATTCTAATCATCAGAGTAATACGTATGTCAATTTGCAACGCCGAGAGATTCCTAGTTTGAGACTTGTAATTTTTCAAAGAAAATTATCACTTGCGGTGGTGTCAGGTGAAGGGTGGCTTCCGCAACCTCGATCGGAATGCAATATTTTTTTAATACATTCTGATTATCAGAGTAACACGTACGTCGAGTTGCAACGCTAAGAGATTTTTAGTTTGAGACTTGTAATTTTTCAAAGAAAATTATCACTATTGGGGGTGTCAGGTTGAGGGTGGCTTTCGCAACCTCGATCAAGATGGAATATTTCTTTTATACATTCTGATCATCAGGAAAACACGTACGTCGATTTGCAACGCCGAAAGATTCTTAGTTTGAGACTTGTAATTTTTCAAAGAAAATTATCACTAGCGGAGGTGTTAGGTTGAAGGTTGCTTCCGCACCCTCGATCGATATGAAAGATTCTTTTCATACATTCTGATTATCGAAAAACACGTAAGTCGATTTGCAACGCCGAAAGATCTCTAGTTTGGGACTTGTGATTTTTTGAAGAAAATTATCACTCGCAGTGGTGTCAGGTGAAGGGTGGCTTCCGCAACCTCGATCAATATGGATATTTTTTTTCATACATTCTGATCATTAGATGAACACGTACGTCGATTTGCAACGCCGAAAGATTCTTAGTTTGAGACTTGCAATTTTTCAAAGAAAATTATCACTCGCGGTGGTGTCAGGTGAAGGGTGGCTTCCGCAACCTCGATCGGAATGCAATATTTGTTTCATGAATTCTGATCATCAGAGTAACACGTATGTCAATTTGCAACGCCGAGAGATCTCTAGTTTGAGACTTGTAATTTTTCAAAGAAAATTATCACTTGCGGTGGTGTCAGGTGAAGGGTGGCTTCCGCAACCTCGATCAATATGGATATTTTTTTTTCATACATTCTGATCATTAGATTAACACGTACGTCGATTTGCAACGCCGAAAAATTCTTAGTTTAAGACTTGTAATTTTTCAAAGAAAATTATCACTAGCGGAGGTGTTAGGTTGAAGGTGGCTTTCGCAACCTCGATCGATATAAGAGATACTTTCCATACATTCTGATCATCAGAGTAACACGTATGTCGATTTGCAACGCCAAAAGATCCCTAGTTTGGGACTTGTAATTTTTCAAAGGAAATTATCACTTGCGGGGGTGATAGGTTGAGGGTGGCTTCCGCAACCTCGATCGATATAAAATATTTTTTTCATACATTTTGATTATCAAAGTAACACGTAAGTCGATTTGCAACGCCGAGAGATTTCTAGTTTGGGACTTGTAATTTTTCAAAAAAAGTTAATAATCGCGGCGGTGTCAGGTTAAGGGTGGCTTCCGCAACCTCGACCAGGATGCAATAGTTTTTTTATGAATCCTAATCATCAGAGTAACATGTACGTCGATTTGCAACGCCGAGAGATTTCTAGTTTGGGACTTGTAATTTTTCAAAAAAAGTTAATAATCGCGGCGGTGTCAGGTTAAGGGTGGCTTCCGCAACCTCGACCAGAATGCAATAGTTTTTTCAGAAATCCTAATCATCAAAGTAACACGTAAGTCGATTTGCACTGCCGAAAGATTTCCAGTTTGGGACTCGTAATTTTTCAAAGAAAGTTGATAATCGCGGTGGTGTCAGGTTAAGGGTGGCTTCCGCAACCTCGACCGGTATGCATCATTCCTTTCATGAATTCTAATCATCAGAGTAACACGTACGTCGAGTTGCAACGCCGGGAGATTCCTAGTTTGGGACTTGTAATTCTTCAAAGAAAATTATCACTCGCGGGGGTGTCAGGTTGAGGGTGGCTTCCGCAACCTCGATCAATATGGAATATTCCATTCATACATTCTGATCATCAGAGTAACACGTACGTCGAGTTGCAACGCCAAGAGATTTTTAGTTTGAGACTTGTAATTTTTCAAAGAAAATTATCACTAGCGGAGGTGTTAGGTTGAAGGTGGCTTCCGCACCCTCGATCGATATGAAAGATTCTTTTCATACATTCTGATTATCGGAGAAACACGTAAGTCGATTTGCAACGCCGAAAGATCTGTAGTTTGGGACTTGTGATTTTTTGAAGAAAATTATCACTCGCGGTGGTGTCAGGTAAAGGGTGGCTTCCGGTACCTCGATCGATATGGAATATTTTTTTCCTACATTTTGATTAGGAGAGAAACACGTACGTCAACTTGCAACGCCAAAAGATTTTTAGTTTGGGACTTGCAATTTTTCAAAAAAAATTATCACTCGCGGTGGTGTCAGGTGAAGGGTGGCTTCCGCAACCTCAATCGGGATGCAATATTTGTTTCATGGATTCTAATCATCAGAGTAACACGTATGTCAATTTGCAACGCCGAGAGATTCCTAGTTTGAGACTTGTAATTTTTCAAAGAAAATTATCACTTGCGGGGGTGTCAGGTGAAGGGTGGCTTCCGCAACCTCGATCAATATGGATTTTTCTTTCCATACATTCTGATCATTAAAGTAACACGTACGTCGATTTGCAACGCCGAAAGATTCTTAGTTTAAGACTTGTAATTTTTCAAAGAAAATTATCACTAGCGGAGGTGTTAGGTTGAAGGCGGCTTTCGCAACCTCGATCGATATGAAAGATTCTTTCCATACATTCTGATCATCAGAGTAACACGTATGTCGATTTGCAACGCCGAAAGATCCCTAGTTTGGGACTTGTAATTTTTCAAAGAAAATTATCACTCGCGGTGATGTCAGGTGAAGGGTGGCTTCCGCAACCTCGATCGGGATGCAATATTTGTTTTATGAATTCTCATCATCAGAGTAACACGTATGTCAATTTGCAACGCCGAGAGATTCCTAGTTTGAGACTTGTAATTTTTCAAAGAAAATTATTACTTGCGGTGGTGTCAGGTGAAGGGTGGCTTCCGCAACCTCGATCAATATGGATTTTTCTTTTCATACATTCTGATCATTAGAGTAACACGTATGTCGATTTGTAACGCCGAAAGATTTCTAGTTTGGGACTTGTAATTTTTCAAAGGAAATTATCACTCGCGGGGGTGATAGGTTGAGGGTGGCTTCCGCAACCTCGATCGGAATGCAATATACCTTTCATACATCCCGAACATCGAAGTAACACGTACGTCGAGTTGCAACGCCAAGAGATTCTTAGATTGGGACTTGTAATTTTCCAAGAAAATTATCACTCGCGGTGGTGTCAGGTGAAGGGTGGCTTCCGCAACCTCGATCAATATGGATTTTTTTTTTCATACATCTTGATCATTAGAGTAACACGTACGTCGATTTGCAACGCCGAAAGATTTTTAGTTTAAGACTTGTAATTTTTCAAAGAAAATTATCACTAGCGGAGGTGTTAGGTTGAAGGTGGCTTTCGCAACCTCGATCGATATGAAAGATTCTTTCCATACATTCTGATCATCAGAGTAACACGTATGTCGATTTGCAACGCCGATAGATCCCTAGTTTGGGACTTGTAATTTTTCAAAGGAAATTATCACTCGCGGGGGTGATAGGTTGAGGGTGGCTTCCGCAACCTCGATCGATATAAAATATTTTTTTCATACATTTTGATTATCAAAGTAACACGTAAGTCGATTTGCAACGCCGAAAGATTTCTAGTTTGGGACTTGTAATTTTTCAAAGAAAGTTAATAATCGCGGGGGTGTCAGGTTAAGGGTGGCTTCCGCAACCTCGACCGGTATGCATCATTTTTTTCATGAATTCTGATCATCAGAGTAACACGTACGTCGAGTTGCAACGCCGGGAGATTCCTAGTTTGGGACTTGTAATTCTTCAAAGAAAATTATCACTCGCGGGGGTGTCAGGTTGAGGGTGGCTTCCGCAACCTCGATCAATATGGAATATTTCTTTCATACATTCTGATCATCAGAGTAACACGTACGTCGAGTTGCAACGCCAAGAGATTTTTAGTTTGAGACTTGTGATTTTTCGAAGAAAATTATCACTAGCGGGGGTGTCAGGTTGAGGGTGGCTTCCGCAACCTCGATCAATATGGAATATTTCTTTTATACATTCTGATCATCAGGAAAACACGTACGTCGATTTGCAACGCCGAAAGATTCTTAGTTTGAGACTTGTAATTTTTCAAAGAAAATTATCACTAGCGGAGGTGTTAGGTTGAAGGTGGCTTCCGCACCCTCGATCGATATGAAAGATTCTTTTCATACATTCTGATTATCGAAAAACACGTGAGTCGATTTGCAACGCCGAAAGATCTCTAGTTTGGGACTTGTGATTTTTTGAAGAAAATTATCACTCGCAGTGGTGTCAGGTGAAGGGTGGCTTCCGGTACCTCGATCGATATGGAATATTTTTTTTCTACATTCTGATTAGGAAAGAGACACGTACGTCAAGTTGCAACGCCGAAAGATTTTTAGTTTGGGACTTGTAATTTTTCAAAGAAAATTATCACTCGCGGTGATGTCAGGTGAAGGGTGGCTTCCGCAACCTCGATCGGGATGCAATATTTGTTTTATGAATTCTCATCATCAGAGTAACACGTATGTCAATTTGCAACGCCGAGAGATTCCTAGTTTGAGACTTGTAATTTTTCAAAGAAAATTATTACTTGCGGTGGTGTCAGGTGAAGGGTGGCTTCCGCAACCTCGATCAATATGGATTTTTCTTTTCATACATTCTGATCATTAGAGTAACACGTATGTCGATTTGTAACGCCGAAAGATTTCTAGTTTGGGACTTGTAATTTTTCAAAGGAAATTATCACTCGCGGGGGTGATAGGTTGAGGGTGGCTTCCGCAACCTCGATCGGAATGCAATATCCCTTTCATACATCCCGAACATCGAAGTAACACGTACGTCGAGTTGCAACGCCAAGAGATTCTTAGATTGGGACTTGTAATTTTCCAAGAAAATTATCACTCGCGGTGGTGTCAGGTGAAGGGTGGCTTCCGCAACCTCGATCAATATGGATTTTTTTTTCATACATCTTGATCATTAGAGTAACACGTACGTCGATTTGCAACGCCGAAAGATTTTTAGTTTAAGACTTGTAATTTTTCAAAGAAAATTATCACTAGCGGAGGTGTTAGGTTGAAGGTGGCTTTCGCAACCTCGATCGATATGAAAGATTCTTTCCATACATTCTGATCATCAGAGTAACACGTATGTCGATTTGCAACGCCGATAGATCCCTAGTTTGGGACTTGTAATTTTTCAAAGGAAATTATCACTCGCGGGGGTGATAGGTTGAGGGTGGCTTCCGCAACCTCGATCGATATAAAATATTTTTTTCATACATTTTGATTATCAAAGTAACACGTAAGTCGATTTGCAACGCCGAAAGATTTCTAGTTTGGGACTTGTAATTTTTCAAAGAAAGTTAATAATCGCGGGGGTGTCAGGTTAAGGGTGGCTTCCGCAACCTCGACCGGTATGCATCATTTTTTTCATGAATTCTGATCATCAGAGTAACACGTACGTCGAGTTGCAACGCCGGGAGATTCCTAGTTTGGGACTTGTAATTCTTCAAAGAAAATTATCACTCGCGGGGGTGTCAGGTTGAGGGTGGCTTCCGCAACCTCGATCAATATGGAATATTTCTTTCATACATTCTGATCATCAGAGTAACACGTACGTCGAGTTGCAACGCCAAGAGATTTTTAGTTTGAGACTTGTAATTTTTCAAAGAAAATTATCACTAGCGGGGGTGTCAGGTTGAGGGTGGCTTCCGCAACCTCGATCAATATGGAATATTTCTTTTATACATTCTGATCATCAGGAAAACACGTACGTCGATTTGCAACGCCGAAAGATTCTTAGTTTGAGACTTGTAATTTTTCAAAGAAAATTATCACTAGCGGAGGTGTTAGGTTGAAGGTGGCTTCCGCACCCTCGATCGATATGAAAGATTCTTTTCATACATTCTGATTATCGAAAAACACGTAAGTCGATTTGCAACGCCGAAAGATCTCTAGTTTGGGACTTGTGATTTTTTGAAGAAAATTATCACTCGCAGTGGTGTCAGGTGAAGGGTGGCTTCCGGTACCTCGATCGATATGGAATATTTTTTTTCTACATTCTGATTAGGAGAGAGACACGTACGTCAAGTTGCAACGCCAAAAGATTTTTAGTTTGGGACTTGTAATTTTTCAAAGAAAATTATCACTCGCGGTGGTGTCAGGTGAAGGGTGGCTTCCGCAACCTCGATCGGGATGCAATATTCGTTTTATGAATTCTAATCATCAGAGTAATACGTATGTCAATTTGCAACGCCGAGAGATTCCTAGTTTGGGACTTGTAATTTTTCAAAGAAAATTATCACTTGCGGTGGTGTCAGGTGAAGGGTGGCTTCCGCAACCTCGATCGGAATGCAATATTTTTTTAATACATTCTGATTATCAGAGTAACACGTACGTCGAGTTGCAACGCTAAGAGATTTTTAGTTTGAGACTTGTAATTTTTCAAAGAAAATTATCACTATTGGGGGTGTCAGGTTGAGGGTGGCTTTCGCAACCTCGATCAAGATGGAATATTTCTTTTATACATTCTGATCATCAGGAAAACACGTACGTCGATTTGCAACGCCGAAAGATTCTTAGTTTGAGACTTGTAATTTTTCAAAAGAAATTATCACTCGCGGGGGTGATAGGTTGAGGGTGGCTTCCGCAACCTCGATCGATATGAAATATTTTTTTCATACATTTTGATTATCAAAGTAACACGTAAGTCGATTTGCAACGCCGAAAGATTCCTAGTTTGGGACTGGTAATTTTTCAAAGAAAGTTAATAATCGCGGTGGTGTCAGGTTAAGGGTGGCTTCCGCAACCTCGACCGGACTGCATCATTTCTTTCATGAATTCTGATCATCAGAGTAACACGTACGTCGAGTTGCAACGCCAAGAGATTTTTAGTTTGAGACTTGTAATTTTTCAAAGAAAATTATCACTAGCGGGGGTGTCAGGTTGAGGGTGGCTTTCGCAACCTCGATCAATATGGAATATTTCTTTTATACATTCTGATCATCAGGAAAACACGTACGTCGATTTGCAACGCCGAAAGATTCTTAGTTTGAGACTTGTAATTTTTCAAAGAAAATTATCACTAGCGGAGGTGTTAGGTTGAAGGTGGCTTCCGCACCCTCGATCGATATGAAAGATTCTTTTCATACATTCTGATTATCGAAAAACACGTAAGTCGATTTGCAACGCCGAAAGATCTCTAGTTTGGGACTTGTGATTTTTTGAAGAAAATTATCACTCGCAGTGGTGTCAGGTGAAGGGTGGCTTCCGGTACCTCGATCGATATGGAATATTTTCTTCCTACATTCTGATTAGGAGAGAAACACGTACGTCAAGTTGCAACGCCGAAAGATTTTTAGTTTGGGACTTGTAATTTTTCAAAGAAAATTATCACTCGCGGTGGTGTCAGGTGAAGGGTGGCTTCCGCAACCTCGATCGGGATGCAATATTCGTTTTATGAATTCTAATCATCAGAGTAATACGTATGTCAATTTGCAACGCCGAGAGATTCCTAGTTTGAGACTTGTAATTTTTCAAAGAAAATTATCACTTGCGGTGGTGTCAGGTGAAGGGTGGCTTCCGCAACCTCGATCGGAATGCAATATTTTTTTAATACATTCTGATTATCAGAGTAACACGTACGTCGAGTTGCAACGCTAAGAGATTTTTAGTTTGAGACTTGTAATTTTTCAAAGAAAATTATCACTATTGGGGGTGTCAGGTTGAGGGTGGCTTTCGCAACCTCGATCAAGATGGAATATTTCTTTTATACATTCTGATCATCAGGAAAACACGTACGTCGATTTGCAACGCCGAAAGATTCTTAGTTTGAGACTTGTAATTTTTCAAAAGAAATTATCACTCGCGGGGGTGATAGGTTGAGGGTGGCTTCCGCAACCTCGATCGATATGAAATATTTTTTTCATACATTTTGATTATCAAAGTAACACGTAAGTCGATTTGCAACGCCGAAAGATTCCTAGTTTGGGACTGGTAATTTTTCAAAGAAAGTTAATAATCGCGGTGGTGTCAGGTTAAGGGTGGCTTCCGCAACCTCGACCGGACTGCATCATTTCTTTCATGAATTCTGATCATCAGAGTAACACGTACGTCGAGTTGCAACGCCGGGAGATTCCTAGTTTGGGACTTGTAATTTTTCAAAGAAAATTATCACTCGCGGGGTGTCAGGTTGAGGGTGGCTTCCGCAACCTTGATCAGGATGCAATATTTCATTCATACATCCTGATCATCGGAGTAACACGTACGTCAAGTTGCAACGCCGAGAGATTCTTAGATTGGGACTTGTAAGTTTTCAAAGAAAATTATTACTTGCGGTGGTGTCAGGTGAAGGGTGGCTTCCGCAACCTCGATCAATATGGATTTTTTTTTTCATACATCTTGATCATTAGAGTAACACGTACGTCGATTTGCAACGCCGAAAGATTCTTAGTTTAAGACTTGTAATTTTTCAAAGGAAATTATCACTCGCGGGGGTGATAGGTTGAGGGTGGCTTCCGCAACCTCGATCGATATAAAATATTTTTTCATACATTTTGATTATCAAAGTAACACGTAAGTCGATTTGCAACGCCGAAAGATTTCTAGTTTGGGACTTGTAATTTTTCAAAGAAAGTTAATAATCGCGGTGGTGTCAGGTTAAGGGTGGCTTCCGCAACCTCGATCGGGATGCAATATCTGTTTTATGAATTCTAATCATCAGAGTAACACGTATGTCAATTTGCAACGCCGAGAGATTCCTAGTTTGAGACTTGTAATTTTTCAAAGAAAATTATCACTTGCGGTGGTGTCAGGTGAAGGGTGGCTTCCGCAACCTCGATCAATATGGATTTTTCTTTTCATACATTCTTATCATTAGAGTAACACGTACGTCGATTTGCAACGCCGAGAAATTCTTAGTTTAAGACTTGTAATTTTTCAAAGAAAAATATCACTAGCGGAGGTGTTAGGTTGAAGGTGGCTTTCGCAACCTCGATCGATATGAAAGATTCTTTTTATACATTCTGATCATCAGAGTAACACGTATGTCGATTTGTAACGCCGAAAGATTTCTAGTTTGGGACTTGTAATTTTTCAAAGGAAATTATCACTCGCGGGGGTGATAGGTTGAGGGTGGCTTCCGCAACCTCGATCGATATAAATTATTTTTTTCATACATTTTGATTATCAAAGTAATACGTAAGTCGATTTGCAACGCCGAGAGATTTCTAGTTTGGGACTTGTAATTTTTCAAAAAAAGTTAATAATCGCGGCGGTGTCAGGTTAAGGGTGGCTTCCGCAACCTCGATTAGAATGCAATAGTTTTTTCAGAAATCCTAATCATCAGAGTAACACGTACGTCGATTTGCAACGCCGAGAGATTCTTAGTTTGGGACTTGTAATTTTTCGAAGAAAATTATCACTCGCGGGGTGTCAGGTTGAGGGTGGCTTCCGCAACCTCGATCGGGATGCAATATTCCATTCATACATCCTGATCATCGGAGTAACACGTACGTCAAGTTGCAACGCCGAGAGATCCTTAGATTGGGACTCGTAATTTTTCAAAGAAAATTATCACTCGCGGTAGTGTCAGGTGAAGGGTGGCTTCCGCAACCTCGATCGGGATGCAATATTTTTTTGATACATTCTGATTATCAGAGTAACACGTATGTCAATTTGCAACGCCGAAAGATCCCTAGTTTGGGACTTGTAAGTTTTCAAAGAAAATTATTACTTGCGGTGGTGTCAGGTGAAGGGTGGCTTCCGCAACCTCGATCAATATGGATTTTTTTTTTCATACATCTTGATCATTAGAGTAACACGTACGTCGATTTGCAACGCCGAAAGATCCTTAGTTTAAGACTTGTAATTTTTCAAAGAAAATTATCACTAGCGGAGGTGTTAGGTTGAAGGTGGCTTTCGCAACCTCGATCGATATGAAAGATTCTTTCCATACATTCTGATCATCAGAGTAACACGTATGTCGATTTGCAACGCCGATAGATCCCTAGTTTGGGACTTGTAATTTTCCAAAGAAAATTATCACTCGCGTTGGTGTCAGGTTGAGGGTGGCTTCCGCAACCTCGATCGAGATGCAATTCTCTTTTCACACATTCTGATAATCGGAATAACACGTTTTTTGATTTGCGACGCCGAGAGATTTCTAGTTTGAGACTTGTAATTTTCCAAAGTAAGTTAATAATCGCGAGGGTGTCAGGTGAAGGGTGGCTTCCGCAACCTCGATCAATATGGGATATTTTTTTCATACATTCTGATCATCAGAGTAACACGTATCTCGATTTGCAACGCCAAGAGATCCCTAGTTTAAGACTTGTAATTTTTCAAAGAAAATTATCACTTGCGGGGGTGTCCGGTTAAGGGTGGCTTTCGCAACCTCGATCGATATGAAATATTTTTTTCATACATTCTGATCATTAGAGTAACACGAACTTCGAGTTGCAACGCCAAAAAATTTTTAGTTTGGGACTTGTGATTTTTCAAAGAAAAATATCACTAGCGGAGGTGTTAGGTTGAAGGTGGCTTTCGCAACCTCGATCGATATAAAAGATTCTTTTTATACATTCTGATCATCAGAGTAACACGTATGTCGATTTGTAACGCCGAAAGATTTCTAGTTTGGGACTTGTAATTTTTCAAAGGAAATTATCACTCGCGGGGGTGATAGGTTGAGGGTGGCTTCCGCAACCTCGATCGATATAAATTATTTTTTTCATACATTTTGATTATCAAAGTAACACGTAAGTCGATTTGCAACGCCGAGAGATTTCTAGTTTGGGACTTGTAATTTTTCAAAAAAAGTTAATAATCGCGGCGGTGTCAGGTTAAGGGTGGCTTCCGCAACCTCGACCAGAATGCAATAGTTTTTTCAGAAATCCTAATCATCAGAGTAACACCTACGTCGATTTGCAACGCCGAGAGATTCTTAGTTTGGGACTTGTAATTTTTCAAAGAAAATTATCACTCGCGGGGTGTCAGGTTGAGGGTGGCTTCCGCAACCTCGATCGGGATGCAATATTTTATTCATACATCCTGATCATCGGAGTAACACGTACGTCAAGTTGCAACGCCGAGAGATTCTTAGATTGGGACTTGTAATTTTTCAAAGAAAATTATCACTCGCGGTAGTGTCAGGTGAAGGGTAGCTTCCGCAACCTCGATCGGGATGCAATATTTTTTTGATACATTCTGATTATCAGAGTAACACGTATGTCAATTTGCAACGCCGAAAGATCCCTAGTTTGGGACTTGTAAGTTTTCAAAGAAAATTATTACTTGCGGTGGTGTCAGGTGAAGGGTGGCTTCCGCAACCTCGATCAATATGGATTTTTTTTTTCATACATCTTGATCATTAGAGTAACACGTACGTCGATTTGCAACGCCGAAAGATTCTTAGTTTAAGACTTGTAATTTTTCAAAGAAAATTATCACTAGCGGAGGTGTTAGGTTGAAGGTGGCTTTCGCAACCACGATCGATATGAAAGATTCTTTCCATACATTCTGATCATCAGAGTAACACGTAAGTCGATTTGCAACGCTGAAAGATCTCTAGTTTGGGACTTGTAATTTTTCGAAGAAAGTTAATAATCGCGGTGGTGTCAGGTTAAGGGTGGCTTCCGCAACCTCAACCGGTATGCATCATTTCTTTCATGAATTCTGATCATCAGAGTAACACGTACGTCGAGTTGCAACGCCGGGAGATTCCTAGTTTGGGACTTGTAATTCTTCAAAGAAAATTATCACTCGCGGGGGTATCAGGTTGAGGGTGGCTTCCGCAACCTCGATCAATATGGAATATTTCTTTCATACATTCTGATCATCAGAGTAACACGTACGTCGAGTTGCAACGCCAAGAGATTTCTAGTTTGAGACTTGTAATTTTTCAAAGAAAATTATCACTAGCGGGGGTGTCAGGTTGAGGGTGGCTTCCGCAACCTCGATCAATATGGAATATTTTTCTCATACATTCTGATTATCAGAAAAACACGTACGTCGATTTGCAACGCCAAAAGATTTTTAGTTTGGGACTTGCAATCTTTCAAAAAAAATTATCACTCGCGGTGGTGTCAGGTGAAGGGTGGCTTCCGCAACCTCGATCGGGATGCAATATTTGTTTTATGAATTCTAATCATCAGAGTAACACGTATGTCAATTTGCAACGCCGAGAGATTCCTAGTTTGAGACTTGTAATTTTTCAAAGAAAATTATCACTTGCGGTGGTGTCAGGTGAAGTGTGGCTTCCGCAACCTCGATCAATATGGATTTTTTTTTTCATACATTCTGATCATTAGAGTAACACGTACGTCGATTTGCAACGCCGAAAAATTCTTAGTTTAAGACTCGTAATTTTTCAAAGAAAATTATCACTAGCGGAGGTGTTAGGTTGAAGGTGGCTTTCGCAACCTCGATCGATATGAAAGATTCTTTCCATACATTCTGATCATCAGAGTAACACGTATGTCGATTTGCAACGCCGAAAGATCCCTAGTTTGGGACTTGTAATTTTTCAAAGGAAATTATCACTCGCGGGGGTGATAGGTTGAGGGTGGCTTCCGCAACCTCGATCGATATAAAATATTTTTTTCATACATTTTGATTATCAAAGTAACACGTAAGTCGATTTGCAACGCCGAAAGATTTCTAGTTTGGGACTTTTAATTTTTCAAAGAAAGTTAATAATCGCGGTGGTGTCAGGTTGAGGGTGGCTTCCGCAACCTCGACCGGTATGCATCATTTCTTTCATGAATTCTGATCATCAGAGTAACACGTACGTCGAGTTGCAACGCCGGGAGATTCCTAGTTTGGGACTTGTAATTCTTTAAAGAAAATTATTACTCGCGGGGGTGTCAGGTTGAGGGTGGCTTCCGCAACCTCGATCAATATGGAATATTTCTTTCATACATTCTGATCATCAGAGTAACACGTACGTCGAGTTGCAACGCCAAGAGATTTTTAGTTTGAGACTTGTAATTTTTCAAAGAAAATTATCACTAGCGGGGGTGTCAGGTTGAGGGTGGCTTCCGCAACCTTGATCAATATGGAATATTCTTTTCATACATTCTAATTATCAGAAAAACACGTACGTCGATTTGCAACGCCAAAAAATTTTTAGTTTGGGACTTGCGATTTTTCAAAAAAAATTATCACTCGCGGTGGTGTCAGGTGAAGGGTGGCTTCCGCAACCTCGATCGGGATGCAATGTTTGTTTGATGAATTCTAATCTTCAGAGTAACACGTATGTCAATTTGCAACGCCGAGAGATTCCTAGTTTGAGACTTGTAATTTTTCAAAGAAAATTATCACTTGCGGTGGTGTCAGGTGAAGGGTGGCTTCCGCAACCTCGACCGGCATGCAATAGTTTTTTTCTAAATCCTGATCATCAGAGTAACACGTACGTCGATTCGCAACGCCGAGAGATCTCCAGTTTGGGACTTGTAATTTTTCAAAGAAAATTATCACTCGTGGGGGTGTCAGGTTAAGGGTGGCTTCCGCAACCTCGATCGGAATGCAATATCCTTTTCATACATCCTGAACATCGAAGTAACACGTACGTCGAGTTGCAACGCCAAGAGATCCTTAGATTGGGACTTGTAATTTTTCAAAGAAAATTATCACTCGCGGTAGTGTCAGGTGAAGGGTGGCTTCCGCAACCTCGATCGAGATGCAATATTCTTTCAATACATTCTGATCATCAGAATAACACGTATGCCGATTTGCAACGCTAAAAGATCCCTAGTTTGGAACTTGTAATTTTTCAAAGAAAATTATCTTTCGCGGGGGTGTCAGGTTGAGGGTGGCTTTCGCAACCTCGATCAATATGGGATATCCTCTCTATACATTCTGATTATTAGAGTAACACGTACGTCGAGTTGCAACGCCGAAAGATTCTTAGTTTGAGACTTGTATTTTTCAAAGAAAATTATCACTCGCGGTGGTGTCAGGTGAAGGGTGGCTTCCGAAACCTCGATCGGGATGCGATATTCTTTTCAGACATTTTAATTATCAGAGTAACACGTATGTCGATTTGCAACGCCGAAAGATCCCTAGTTTGGGACTTGTAATTTTTCAAAGAAAATTATCACTAGCGGAGGTGTTAGGTTAAAGGTGGCTTCCGCACCCTCGATCGATATGAAAGATTCTTTTCATAGATTATGATCATCAGAATAACACGTACGTCGAGTTGCAACGCCGAGAGATTTCTAGTTTGAGACTTGAATTTTTTAAGAGAAAATGATCACTCGCGGGGGTGTCAGGTTGAGGGTGGCTTCCGCAACCTCGATCAATATGGGATATTTTTTTCCATACATCCTAATGATCAGAGTAACACGTACGTCGAGTTGCAACGCCAGAAGATTTTTAGTTTGAGACTTGTAATTTTTCAAAGAAAATTATCACTCGCGGTGGTGTCAGGTTGAGGGTGGCTTCCGCAACCTCGATCGAGATGCAATTCTCTTTTCACACATTCTGATAATCGGAATAACACGTTTTTTGATTTGCAACGCCGAGAGATTTTTAGTTTGAGACTTGTAATTTTCCAAAGTAAGTTAATAATCGCGAGGGTGTCAGGTGAAGGGTGGCTTCCGCAACCTCGATCAATATGGGATATTTTTTTCATACATTCTGATCATCAGAGTAACACGTATGTCGATTTGCAACGCCAGGAGATTTTTAGTTTGAGACTTGTAATTTTTCAAAGAAAATTATCACTTGCGGGGACGTCCGGTTAAGGGTGGCTTTCGCAACCTCGATCGATATGAAATATTTTTTTCATACATCCTAAACATCAGAGTAACACGAACTTCGAGTTGCAACGCCAAAAAATTTTTAGTTTGGGACTTGTAATTTTTCAAAGAAAATTATCACTCGCGGGGGTGTCAGGTTAAGGGTGGCTTCCGCAACCTCGACCGGGATGCAATAGTTCTTTCATGAATTCTGATCATCAGAGTAAAACGTACGTCAATTTGCAACGCCGAAAGATTCTTAGTTTGGGACTTGTAATTTTTCAAAGAAAATTATCACTCGCGGGGTGTCAGGTTGAGGGTGGCTTCCGCAACCTCGATCGGGATGCAATATTTTCTTCATACATCCTGATCATCGGAGTAACACGTACGTTAAGTTGCAACGCCGAGAGATTCTTAGATTGGGACTTGTAATTTTTCAAAGAAAATTATCACTCGCGGTAGTGTCAGGTGAAGGGTGGCTTCCGCAACCTCGATCGGGATGCAATATTTTTTTGATACATTCTGATTATCAGAGTAACACGTATGTCAATTTGCAACGCCAAAAGATCCCTAGTTTGGGACTTGTAAGTTTTCAAAGAAAATTATCACTCGCGGTGGTGTCAGGTTGAGGGTGGCTTCCGCAACCTCGATCGAGATGCAATTCTCTTTTCACACATTCTGATAATAGAAATAACACGTTTTTCGATTTGCAACGCCGAGGGATTTCTAGTTTGAGACTTGTAATTTTCCAAAGTAAGTTAATAATCGCGAGGGTGTCAGGTGAAGGGTGGCTTCCGCAACCTCGATCAATATGGGATATTTTTTTCATACATTCTGATCATCAGAGTAACACGTATGTCGATTCGCAACGCCAAAAGATCCCTAGTTTAAGACTTGTAATTTTTCAAAGAAAATTATCACTTGCAGGGGTGTCCGTTTAAGGGTGGCTTTCGCAACCTCGACCGGGATGCAATAGTTCTTTCATAAATCCTGATCATCAGAGTAAAACGTACGTCAATTTGCAACGCCGAAAGATTCTTAGTTTGGGACTTGTAATTTTTCAAAGAAAATTATCACTTGCGGTGGTGTCAGGTGAAGGGTGGCTTCCGCAACCACGATCAATATGGGATATTTTTTTCATACATTCTGATCATCAGAGTAACACGTATGTCGATTTGCAACGCCGAAAGATTCCTAGTTTAAGACTTGTAATTTTTCAAAGAAAATTATCACTCGCGGGGTGTCAGGTTGAGGGTGGCTTCCGCAACCTCGATCGGGATGCAATATTTTATTCATACATCCTGATCATCGGAGTAACACGTACGTTAAGTTGCAACGCCGAGAGATTCTTAGATTGAGACTTGTAATTTTTCAAAGAAAATTATCACTCGCGGTAGTGTCAGGTGAAGGGTGGCTTCCGCAACCTCGATCGGGATGCAATATTTTTTTGATACATTCTGATTATCAGAGTAACACGTATGTCAATTTGCAACACCAAAAGATCCCTAGTTTGGGACTTGTAAGTTTTCAAAGAAAATTATCACTCGCGGTGGTGTCAGGTTGAGGGTGGCTTCCGCAACCACGATCAATATGGGATATTTTTTTCATACATTCTGATCATCAGAGTAACACGTATGTCGATTTGCAACGCCAAGAGATTCCTAGTTTAAGACTTGTAATTTTTCAAAGAAAATTATCACTCGCGGGGGTGTCAGGTTGAGGGTGGCTTCCGCAACCTCGATCAATATGGGATATTTTTTTCCATACATCCTAATTATCAGAGTAACACGTACGTCGAGTTGCAACACCAGGAGATTTTTAGTTTGAGACTTGTAATTTTTCAAAGAAAATTATCACTCGCGGTGGTGTCAGGTTGAGGGTGGCTTCCGCAACCTCGATCAAGATGCAATTCTCTTTTCACACATTCTGATAATCGGAATAACACGTTTTTTGATTCGCAACGCCGAGAGATTTCTAGTTTGAGACTTGTAATTTCCCAAAGTAAGTTAATAATCGCGAGGGTGTCAGGTGAAGGGTGGCTTCCGCAACCTCGATCAATATGGGATATTTTTTTCATACATTCTGATCATCAGAGTAACACGTATGTCGATTCGCAACGCCAGGAGATTTTTAGTTTGAGACTTGTAATTTTTCAAAGAAAATTATCACTTGCGGGGACGTCCGGTTAAGGGTGGCTTTCGCAACCTCGATCGATATGAAATATTTTTTTCGTACATCCTAAACATCAGAGTAACACGAACTTCGAGTTGCAACGCCGAAAAATTTTTAGTTTGGGACTTGTAATTTTTCAAAGAAAATTATCACTCGCGGGGGTGATAGGTTGAGGGTGGCTTCCTCAACCTCGATCGATATGAGATTTTTTTTTCATACATTTTGATTATCAAAGTAACACGTGAGTCGATGTGCAACGCCGAAAGATTTTTAGTTTGGGACTTGTGATTTTTCAAAGAAAATTATCACTCGCGGTGGTGTCAGGTGAAGGGCGGCTTCCGCAACCACGATCAATATGGAATATTTTTTTCATACATTCTGATCATCAGAGTAACACGTATGTCGATTTGCAACGCCAAGAGATCCCTAGTTTAAGACTTGTAATTTTTCAAAGAAAATTATCACTCGCGGGGGTGTCAGGTTAAGGGTGGCTTCCGCAACCTCGACCGGGATGCAATAGTTCTTTCATAAATTCTGATCATCAGAGTAAAACGTACGTCAATTTGCAACGCCGAAAGATTCTTAGTTTGGGACTTGTAATTTTTCAAAGAAAATTATCACTCGCGGGGTGTCAGGTTGAGGGTGGCTTCCGCAACCTCGATCGGGATGCAATATTTTATTCATACATCCTGATCATCGGAGTAACACGTACGTTAAGTTGCAACGCCGAGAGATTCTTAGATTGGGACTTGTAATTTTTCAAAGAAAATTATCACTCGCGGTAGTGTCAGGTGAAGGGTGGCTTCCGCAACCTCGATCGGGATGCAATATTTCTTTGATACATTCTGATTATCAGAGTAACACGTATGTCAATTTGCAACGCCGAAAGATCCCTAGTTTGGGACTTGTAAGTTTTCAAAGAAAATTATCACTCGCGGTGGTGTCAGGTTGAGGGTGGCTTCCGCAACCTCGATCGAGATGCAATTCTCTTTTCACACATTCTGATAATCGGAATAACACGTATGTCGATTTGCAACGCCAAGAGATCCCTAGTTTAAGACTTGTAATTTTTCAAAGAAAATTATCACTCGCGAGGGTGTCAGGTGAAGGGTGGCTTCCGCAACCTCGATCAATATGGGATATTTTTTTCATACATTCTGATCATCAGAGTAACACGTATGTCGATTTGCAACGCCAAGAGATCCCTAGTTTAAGACTTGTAATTTTTCAAAGAAAATTATCACTTGCGGGGGTGTCCGTTTAAGGGTGGCTTTCGCAACCTCGACCGGGATGCAATAGTTCTTTCATAAATCCTGATCATCAGAGTAAAACGTACGTTAATTTGCAACGCCGAAAGATTCTTAGTTTGGGACTTGTAATTTTTCAAAGAAAATTATCACTCGCGGTGGTGTCAGGTGAAGGGTGGCTTCCGCAACCACGATCAATATGGGATATTTTTTTCATACATTCTGATCATCAGAGTAACACGTATGTCGATTTGCAACGCCAAGAGATCCCTAGTTTAAGACTTGTAATTTTTCAAAGAAAATTATCACTCGCGGGGGTGTCAGGTTGAGGGTGGCTTCCGCTACCTCGACTGGGATGCAATAGTTCTTTCATAAATTCTGATCATCAGAGTGAAACGTACGTCAATTTGCAACGCCGAAAGATTCTTAGTTTGGGACTTGTAATTTTTCAAAGAAAATTATCACTCGCGGGGTGTCAGGTTGAGGGTGGCTTCCGCAACCTCGATCGGGATGCAATATTTTATTCATACACCCTGATCATCGGAGTAACACGTACGTTAAGTTGCAACGCCGAGAGATTCTTAGATTGAGACTTGTAATTTTTCAAAGAAAATTATCACTCGCGGTAGTGTCAGGTGAAGGGTGGCTTCCGCAACCTCGATCGGGATGCAATATTTGTTTTATGAATTCTCATCATCAGAGTAACACGTATGTCAATTTGCAACGCCAAGAGATTCCTAGTTTGAGACTTGTAATTTTTCAAAGAAAATTATCACTTGCGGTGGTGTCAGGTGAAGGGTGGCTTCCGCAACCTCGATCAATATGGATTTTTCTGTTCATACATTCTGATCATTAGAGTAACACGTACGTCGATTTGCAACGCCGAAAATTTCTTAGTTTAAGACTTGTAATTTTTCAAAGAAAAATATCACTAGCGGAGGTGTTAGGTTGAAGGTGGCTTTCGCAACCTCGATCGATATAAAAGATTCTTTTTATACATTCTGATCATCAGAGTAACACGTATGTCGATTTGTAACGCCGAAAGATTTCTAGTTTGGGACTTGTAATTTTTCAAAGGAAATTATCACTCGCGGGGGTGATAGGTTGAGGGTGGCTTCCGCAACCTCGATCGGAATGCAATATCCCTTTCATACATCCTAAACATCGAAGTAACACGTACGTCGAGTTGCAACGCCAAGAGACTCTTAGATTGGAACTTGTAATTTTTCAAAGGAAATTATCACTCGCGGGGGTGATAGGTTGAGGGTGGCTTCCGCAACCTCGATCGATATAGATTATTTTTTTCATACATTTTGATTATCAAAGTAACACGTAAGTCGATTTGCAACGCCGAGAGATTTCTAGTTTGGGACTTGTAATTTTTCAAAAGAAATTATCACTCGCGGGGGTGATAGGTTGAGGGTGGCTTCCGCAACCTCGATCGATATGAAATATTTTTTTTATACATTTTGATTATCAAAGTAACACGTAAGTCGATTTGCAACGCCGAAAGATTCCTAGTTTGGGACTGGTAATTTTTCAAAGAAAGTTAATAATCGCGGTGGTGTCAGGTTAAGGGTGGCTTCCGCAACCTCGACCGGACTGCATCATTTCTTTCATGAATTCTGATCATCAGAGTAACACGTACGTCGAGTTGCAACGCCGGGAGATTCCTAGTTTGGGACTTGTAATTTTTCAAAGAAAATTATCACTCGCGGGGTGTCAGGTTGAGGGTGGCTTCCGCAACCTCGATCAGGATGCAATATTTTATTCATACATCCTGATCATCAGAGTAACACGTACGTCAAGTTGCAACGCCGAGAGATTCTTAGATTGGGACTTGTAAGTTTTCAAAGAAAATTATTACTTGCGGTGGTGTCAGGTGAAGGGTGGCTTCCGCAACCTCGATCAATATGGATTTTTTTTTTCATACATCTTGATCATTAGAGTAACACGTACGTCGATTTGCAACGCCGAAAGATTCTTAGTTTAAGACTTGTAATTTTTCAAAGGAAATTATCACTCGCGGGGGTGATAGGTTGAGGGTGGCTTCCGCAACCTCGATCGATATAAAATATTTTTTCATACATTTTGATTATCAAAGTAACACGTAAGTCGATTTGCAACGCCGAAAGATTCTTAGTTTGGGACTTGTAATTTTTCAAAGAAAATTATCACTCGCGGTGGTGTCAGGTGAAGGGTGGCTTCCGCAACCACGATCAATATGGGATATTTTTTTCATACATTCTGATCATCAGAGTAACACGTATGTCGATTTGCAACGCCAAGAGATCCCTAGTTTAAGACTTGTAATTTTTCAAAGAAAATTATCACTCGCGGGGGTGTCAGGTTGAGGGTGGCTTCCGCAACCTCGACTGGGATGCAATAGTTCTTTCATAAATTCTGATCATCAGAGTGAAACGTACGTCAATTTGCAACGCCGAAAGATTCTTAGTTTGGGACTTGTAATTTTTCAAAGAAAATTATCACTCGCGGGGTGTCAGGTTGAGGGTGGCTTCCGCAACCTCGATCGGGATGCAATATTTTATTCATACACCCTGATCATCGGAGTAACACGTACGTTAAGTTGCAACGCCGAGAGATTCTTAGATTGAGACTTGTAATTTTTCAAAGAAAATTATCACTCGCGGTAGTGTCAGGTGAAGGGTGGCTTCCGCAACCTCGATCGGGATGCAATATTTTTTTGATACATTCTGATTATCAGAGTAACACGTATGTCAATTTGCAACACCAAAAGATCCCTAGTTTGGGACTTGTAAGTTTTCAAAGAAAATTATCACTCGCGGTGGTGTCAGGTTGAGGGTGGCTTCCGCAACCACGATCAATATGGGATATTTTTTTCATACATTCTGATCATCAGAGTAACACGTATGTCGATTTGCAACGCCAAGAGATTCCTAGTTTAAGACTTGTAATTTTTCAAAGAAAATTATCACTCGCGGGGGTGTCAGGTTGAGGGTGGCTTCCGCAACCTCGATCAATATGGGATATTTTTTTCCATACATCCTAATTATCAGAGTAACACGTACGTCGAGTTGCAACACCAGGAGATTTTTAGTTTGAGACTTGTAATTTTTCAAAGAAAATTATCACTCGCGGTGGTGTCAGGTTGAGGGTGGCTTCCGCAACCTCGATCAAGATGCAATTCTCTTTTCACACATTCTGATAATCGGAATAACACGTTTTTTGATTCGCAACGCCGAGAGATTTCTAGTTTGAGACTTGTAATTTCCCAAAGTAAGTTAATAATCGCGAGGGTGTCAGGTGAAGGGTGGCTTCCGCAACCTCGATCAATATGGGATATTTTTTTCATACATTCTGATCATCAGAGTAACACGTATGTCGATTCGCAACGCCAGGAGATTTTTAGTTTGAGACTTGTAATTTTTCAAAGAAAATTATCACTTGCGGGGACGTCCGGTTAAGGGTGGCTTTCGCAACCTCGATCGATATGAAATATTTTTTTCGTACATCCTAAACATCAGAGTAACACGAACTTCGAGTTGCAACGCCGAAAAATTTTTAGTTTGGGACTTGTAATTTTTCAAAGAAAATTATCACTCGCGGGGGTGATAGGTTGAGGGTGGCTTCCTCAACCTCGATCGATATGAGATTTTTTTTTCATACATTTTGATTATCAAAGTAACACGTGAGTCGATGTGCAACGCCGAAAGATTTTTAGTTTGGGACTTGTGATTTTTTGAAGAAAATTATCACTCGCGGGGGTGTCAGGTTGAGGGTGGCTTCCGCAACCTTGATAAATATGGAATATTCTTTCCATACATTCTGATCATCAGAGTAACACGTACGTTGATTTGCAATGCCGAGAGATTTTTAGTTTGAGACTTGTAATTTTTCAAAGAAAATTATCACTCGCGGTGGTGTCAGGTGAAGGGCGGCTTCCGCAACCACGATCAATATGGAATATTTTTTTCATACATTCTGATCATCAGAGTAACACGTATGTCGATTTGCAACGCCAAGAGATCCCTAGTTTAAGACTTGTAATTTTTCAAAGAAAATTATCACTCGCGGGGGTGTCAGGTTAAGGGTGGCTTCCGCAACCTCGACCGGGATGCAATAGTTCTTTCATAAATTCTGATCATCAGAGTAAAACGTACGTCAATTTGCAACGCCGAAAGATTCTTAGTTTGGGACTTGTAATTTTTCAAAGAAAATTATCACTCGCGGGGTGTCAGGTTGAGGGTGGCTTCCGCAACCTCGATCGGGATGCAATATTTTATTCATACATCCTGATCATCGGAGTAACACGTACGTTAAGTTGCAACGCCGAGAGATTCTTAGATTGGGACTTGTAATTTTTCAAAGAAAATTATCACTCGCGGTAGTGTCAGGTGAAGGGTGGCTTCCGCAACCTCGATCGGGATGCAATATTTCTTTGATACATTCTGATTATCAGAGTAACACGTATGTCAATTTGCAACGCCGAAAGATCCCTAGTTTGGGACTTGTAAGTTTTCAAAGAAAATTATCACTCGCGGTGGTGTCAGGTTGAGGGTGGCTTCCGCAACCTCGATCGAGATGCAATTCTCTTTCCACACATTCTGATAATCGGAATAACACGTATGTCGATTTGCAACGCCAAGAGATCCCTAGTTTAAGACTTGTAATTTTTCAAAGAAAATTATCACTCGCGAGGGTGTCAGGTGAAGGGTGGCTTCCGCAACCTCGATCAATATGGGATATTTTTTTCATACATTCTGATCATCAGAGTAACACGTATGTCGATTTGCAACGCCAAGAGATCCCTAGTTTAAGACTTGTAATTTTTCAAAGAAAATTATCACTTGCGGGGGTGTCCGTTTAAGGGTGGCTTTCGCAACCTCGACCGGGATGCAATAGTTCTTTCATAAATCCTGATCATCAGAGTAAAACGTACGTTAATTTGCAACGCCGAAAGATTCTTAGTTTGGGACTTGTAATTTTTCAAAGAAAATTATCACTCGCGGTGGTGTCAGGTGAAGGGTGGCTTCCGCAACCTCGGTCGATATGAGATATTTTTTTCATACATTCTGATCATCAGAGTAACACGTATGTCGATTTGCAACGCCAAGAGATCCCTAGTTTAAGACTTGTAATTTTTCAAAGAAAATTATCACTCGCGGGGGTGTCAGGTTGAGGGTGGCTTCCGCTACCTCGACTGGGATGCAATAGTTCTTTCATAAATTCTGATCATCAGAGTGAAACGTACGTCAATTTGCAACGCCGAAAGATTCTTAGTTTGGGACTTGTAATTTTTCAAAGAAAATTATCACTCGCGGGGTGTCAGGTTGAGGGTGGCTTCCGCAACCTCGATCGGGATGCAATATTTTATTCATACACCCTGATCATCGGAGTAACACGTACGTTAAGTTGCAACGCCGAGAGATTCTTAGATTGAGACTTGTAATTTTTCAAAGAAAATTATCACTCGCGGTAGTGTCAGGTGAAGGGTGGCTTCCGCAACCTCGATCGGGATGCAATATTTGTTTTATGAATTCTCATCATCAGAGTAACACGTATGTCAATTTGCAACGCCAAGAGATTCCTAGTTTGAGACTTGTAATTTTTCAAAGAAAATTATCACTTGCGGTGGTGTCAGGTGAAGGGTGGCTTCCGCAACCTCGATCAATATGGATTTTTCTGTTCATACATTCTGATCATTAGAGTAACACGTACGTCGATTTGCAACGCCGAAAATTTCTTAGTTTAAGACTTGTAATTTTTCAAAGAAAAATATCACTAGCGGAGGTGTTAGGTTGAAGGTGGCTTTCGCAACCTCGATCGATATAAAAGATTCTTTTTATACATTCTGATCATCAGAGTAACACGTATGTCGATTTGTAACGCCGAAAGATTTCTAGTTTGGGACTTGTAATTTTTCAAAGGAAATTATCACTCGCGGGGGTGATAGGTTGAGGGTGGCTTCCGCAACCTCGATCGGAATGCAATATCCCTTTCATACATCCTAAACATCGAAGTAACACGTACGTCGAGTTGCAACGCCAAGAGACTCTTAGATTGGAACTTGTAATTTTTCAAAGGAAATTATCACTCGCGGGGGTGATAGGTTGAGGGTGGCTTCCGCAACCTCGATCGATATAGATTATTTTTTTCATACATTTTGATTATCAAAGTAACACGTAAGTCGATTTGCAACGCCGAGAGATTTCTAGTTTGGGACTTGTAATTTTTCAAAAGAAATTATCACTCGCGGGGGTGATAGGTTGAGGGTGGCTTCCGCAACCTCGATCGATATGAAATATTTTTTTTATACATTTTGATTATCAAAGTAACACGTAAGTCGATTTGCAACGCCGAAAGATTCCTAGTTTGGGACTGGTAATTTTTCAAAGAAAGTTAATAATCGCGGTGGTGTCAGGTTGAGGGTGGCTTCCGCAACCTCGACCGGACTGCATCATTTCTTTCATGAATTCTGATCATCAGAGTAACACGTACGTCGAGTTGCAACGCCGGGAGATTCCTAGTTTGGGACTTGTAATTTTTCAAAGAAAATTATCACTCGCGGGGTGTCAGGTTGAGGGTGGCTTCCGCAACCTCGATCAGGATGCAATATTTTATTCATACATCCTGATCATCGGAGTAACACGTACGTCAAGTTGCAACGCCGAGAGATTCTTAGATTGGGACTTGTAAGTTTTCAAAGAAAATTATTACTTGCGGTGGTGTCAGGTGAAGGGTGGCTTCCGCAACCTCGATCAATATGGATTTTTTTTTTCATACATCTTGATCATTAGAGTAACACGTACGTCGATTTGCAACGCCGAAAGATTCTTAGTTTAAGACTTGTAATTTTTCAAAGGAAATTATCACTCGCGGGGGTGATAGGTTGAGGGTGGCTTCCGCAACCTCGATCGATATAAAATATTTTTTCATACATTTTGATTATCAAAGTAACACGTAAGTCGATTTGCAACGCCGAAAGATTTCTAGTTTGGGACTTGTAATTTTTCAAAGAAAGTTAATAATCGCGGTAGTGTCAGGTTAAGGGTGGCTTCCGCAACCTCGATCGGGATGCAATATCTGTTCTATGAATTCTAATCATCAGAGTAACACGTATGTCAATTTGCAACGCCGAGAGATTCCTAGTTTGAGACTTGTAATTTTTCAAAGAAAAATATCACTAGCGGAGGTGTTAGGTTGAAGGTGGCTTTCGCAACCTCGATCGATATGAGAGATTCTTTTTATACATTCTGATCATCAGAGTAACACGTAAGTCGATTTGCAACGCCGAGAGATTTCTAGTTTGGGACTTGTAATTTTTCAAAGAAAAATATCACTAGCGGAGGTGTTAGGTTGAAGGTGGCTTTCGCAACCTCGATCGATATGAAAGATTCTTTTTATACATTCTGATCATCAGAGTAACACGTATGTCGATTTGTAACGCCGAAAGATTTCTAGTTTGGGACTTGTAATTTTTCAAAGGAAATTATCACTCGCGGGGGTGATAGGTTGAGGGTGGCTTCCGCAACCTCGATCGATATAAATTATTTTTTTCATACATTTTGATTATCAAAGTAACACGTAAGTCGATTTGCAACGCCGAGAGATTTCTAGTTTGGGACTTGTAATTTTTCAAAAAAAGTTAATAATCGCGGCGGTGTCAGGTTAAGGGTGGCTTCCGCAACCTCGACCAGAATGCAATAGTTTTTTCAGAAATCCTAATCATCAGAGTAACACGTACGTCGATTTGCAACGCCGAGAGATTCTTAGTTTGGGACGTTTGATTTTTTGAAGAAAGTTAATAATCGCGGGGGTGTCAGGTTAAGGGTGGCTTCCGCAACCTTGATCGGGATGCGATATTCTTTTCATACATCCTGATCATCAGAGTCACACGTACGTCGAGTTGCAACGCCGAGAGATTTCTAGTTTGGGACTTGTGATTTTTCGAAGAAAATTATCACTCGCGGGGTGTCAGGTTGAGGGTGGCTTCCGCAACCTCGATCGGGATGCAATATTTCATTCATACATCCTGATCATCGGAGTAACACGTACGTCAAGTTGCAACGCCGAGAGATCCATAGATTGGGACTCGTAATTTTTCAAAGAAAATTATCACTCGCGGTAGTGTCAGGTGAAGGGTGGCTTCCGCAACCTCGATCGGGATGCAATATTTTTTTGATACATTCTGATTATCAGAGTAACACGTATGTCAATTTGCAACGCCGAAAGATCCCTAGTTTGGGACTTGTAAGTTTTCAAAGAAAATTATTACTTGCGGTGGTGTCAGGTGAAGGGTGGCTTCCGCAACCTCGATCAATATGGATTTTTTTTTTCATACATCTTGATCATTAGAGTAACACGTACGTCGATTTGCAACGCCGAAAGATCCTTAGTTCAAGACTTGTAATTTTTCAAAGAAAATTATCACTAGCGGAGGTGTTAGGTTGAAGGTGGCTTTCGCAACCTCGATCGATATGAAAGATTCTTTCCATACATTCTGATCATCAGAGTAACACGTATGTCGATTTGCAACGCCGATAGATCCCTAGTTTGGGACTTGTAATTTTCCAAAGAAAATTATCACTCGCGTTGGTGTCAGGTTGAGGGTGGCTTCCGCAACCTCGATCGAGATGCAATTCTCTTTTCACACATTCTGATAATCGGAATAACACGTTTTTTGATTTGCGACGCCGAGAGATTTCTAGTTTGAGACTTGTAATTTTCCAAAGTAAGTTAATAATCGCGAGGGTGTCAGGTGAAGGGTGGCTGCCGCAACCTCGATCAATATGGGATATTTTTTTCATACATTCTGATCATCAGAGTAACACGTATCTCGATTTGCAACGCCAAGAGATCCCTAGTTTCAGACTTGTAATTTTTCAAAGAAAATTATCACTTGCGGGGGTGTCAGGTGAAGGGTGGCTTCCGCAACCTCGATCAATATGGATTTTTCTTTTCATACATTCTTATCATTAGAGTAACACGTACGTCGATTTGCAACGCCGAGAAATTCTTAGTTTAAGACTTGTAATTTTTCAAAGAAAAATATCACTAGCGGAGGTGTTAGGTTGAAGGTGGCTTTCGCAACCTCGATCGATATAAAAGATTCTTTTTATACATTCTGATCATCAGAGTAACACGTATGTCGATTTGTAACGCCGAAAGATTTCTAGTTTGGGACTTGTAATTTTTCAAAGGAAATTATCACTCGCGGGGGTGATAGGTTGAGGGTGGCTTCCGCAACCTCGATCGATATGAATTATTTTTTTCATACATTTTGATTATCAAAGTAACACGTAAGTCGATTTGCAACGCCGAGAGATTTCTAGTTTGGGACTTGTAATTTTTCAAAAAAAGTTAATAATCGCGGCGGTGTCAGGTTAAGGGTGGCTTCCGCAACCTCGACCAGAATGCAATAGTTTTTTCAGAAATCCTAATCATCAGAGTAACACCTACGTCGATTTGCAACGCCGAGAGATTCTTAGTTTGGGACTTGTAATTTTTCAAAGAAAATTATCACTCGCGGGGTGTCAGGTTGAGGGTGGCTTCCGCAACCTCGATCGGGATGCAATATTTTATTCATACATCCTGATCATCGGAGTAACACGTACGTCAAGTTGCAACGCCGAGAGATTCTTAGATTGGGACTTGTAATTTTTCAAAGAAAATTATCACTCGCGGTAGTGTCAGGTGAAGGGTGGCTTCCGCAACCTCGATCGGGATGCAATATTTTTTTGATACATTCTGATTATCAGAGTAACACGTATGTCAATTTGCAACGCCGAAAGATCCCTAGTTTGAGACTTGTAAGTTTTCAAAGAAAATTATTACTTGAGGTGGTGTCAGGTGAAGGGTGGCTTCCGCAACCTCGATCAATATGGATTTTTTTTTCCATACATCTTGATCATTAGAGTAACACGTACGTCGATTTGCAACGCCGAAAGATTCTTAGTTTAAGACTTGTAATTTTTCAAAGAAAATTATCACTAGCGGAGGTGTTAGGTTGAAGGTGGCTTTCGCAACCTCGATCGATATGAAAGATTCTTTCCATACATTCTGATCATCAGAGTAACACGTATGTCGATTTGCAACGCCGATAGATCCATAGTTTGGGACTTGTAATTTTTCGAAGGAAATTATCACTCGCGGGGGTGATAGGTTGAGGGTGGCTTTCGCAACCTCGATCGATATAAAATATTTTTTTCATACATTTTGATTATCAAAGTAACACGTAAGTCGATTTGCAACGCCGAAAGATCTCTAGTTTGGGACTTGTAATTTTTCGAAGAAAGTTAATAATCGCGGTGGTGTCAGGTTAAGGGTGGCTTCCGCAACCTCAACCGGTATGCATCATTTCTTTCATGAATTCTGATCATCAGAGTAACACGTACGTCGAGTTGCAACGCCGGGAGATTCCTAGTTTGGGACTTGTAATTCTTCAAAGAAAATTATCACTCGCGGGGGTATCAGGTTGAGGGTGGCTTCCGCAACCTCGATCAATATGGAATATTTCTTTCATACATTCTGATCATCAGAGTAACACGTACGTCGAGTTGCAACGCCAAGAGATTTCTAGTTTGAGACTTGTAATTTTTCAAAGAAAATTATCACTAGCGGGGGTGTCAGGTTGAGGGTGGCTTCCGCAACCTCGATCAATATGGAATATTTTTCTCATACATTCTGATTATCAGAAAAACACGTACGTCGATTTGCAACGCCAAAAGATTTTTAGTTTGGGACTTGCAATCTTTCAAAAAAAATTATCACTCGCGGTGGTGTCAGGTGAAGGGTGGCTTCCGCAACCTCGATCGGGATGCAATATTTGTTTTATGAATTCTAATCATTAGAGTAACACGTATGTCAATTTGCAACGCCGAGAGATTCCTAGTTTGAGACTTGTAATTTTTCAAAGAAAATTATCACTTGCGGTGGTGTCAGGTGAAGTGTGGCTTCCGCAACCTCGATCAATATGGGATATTTTTTTCATACGTTCTGATCATCAGAGTAACACGTATGTCGATTTGCAACGCCAAGAGATCCCTAGTTTAAGACTTGTAATTTTTCAAAGAAAATTATCACTCGCGGGGGTGTCAGTTCAAGGGTGGCTTCCGCAACCTCGACCGGGATGCAATAGTTCTCTCATAAATTCTGATCATCAGAGTAAAACGTACGTCGATTTGCAACGCCGAAAGATCCTTAGTTTGGGACTTGTAATTTTTCAAAGAAAATTATCACTCGCGGGGTGTCAGGTTGAGGGTGGCTTCCGCAACCTTGATCGGGATGCAATATCTCATTTATACATCCTGATCATCGGAGTAACACGTACGTCAAGTTGCAACGCCGAAAGATTCTTAGATTGGGACTTGTAATTTTTCAAAGAAAATTATCACTCGCGGTAGTGTCAGGTGAAGGGTGGCTTCCGCAACCTTGATCGGGATGCAATATTTTTTTGATACATTCTGATTATCAGAGTAACACGTATGTCAATTTGCAGCGCCAAAAGATCCCTAGTTTGGGACTTGTAAGTTTTCAAAGAAAATTATTACTTGCGGTGGTGTCAGGTGAAGGGTGGCTTCCGCAACCTCGATCAATATGGATTTTTTTTTTCATACATTTTGATCATTAGAGTAACACGTACGTCGAATTGCAACGCCGAAAGATTCTTAGTTTAAGACTTGTAATTTTTCAAAGAAAATTATCACTAGCGGGGGTGTCAGGTTGAGGGTGGCTTCCGCAACCTTGATGAATATGGAATATTTCTTCCATACATTCTGATCATCAGAGTAACACGTACGTTGATTTGCAATGCCGAGAGATTTTTAGTTTGAGACTTGTAATTTTTCAAAGAAAATTATCACTCGCGGTGGTGTCAGGTGAAGGGTGGCTTCCGCAACCTCGATCGATATGGAATATTCTTTTCATACATTCTGATTATCAGAAAAACACGTACGTCGATTTGCAACGCCGAAAGATTCTTAGTTTGAGACTTGTAATTTTTCAAAGAAAATTATCACTAGCGGAGGTGTTAGGTTGAAGGTGGCTTCCGCACCCTCGATCGATATGAAAGATTCTTTTCATACATTCTGATTATCGGAGGAACACGTAAGTCGATTTGCAACGCCGAAAGATCTCTAGTTTGGAACTTGTGATTTTTCGAAGAAAATTATCACTCGCGGTGGTGTCAGGTTAAGGGTGGCTTCCGCAACCTCGACCGGGATGCAATAGTTCTTTCATAAATTCTGATCATCAGAGTAAAACGTACGTCGATTTGCAACGCCGAAAGATTCTTAGTTTGGGACTTGTAATTTTTCAAAGAAAATTATCACTCGCGGTGGTGTCAGGTGAAGGGTGGCTTCCGCAACCTCGATCGGGATGCAATATTTTATTCATACATCCTGATCATCGAAGTAACACGTACGTTAAGTTGCAACGCCGAGAGATTCTTAGATTGGGACTTGTAATTTTTCAAAGAAAATTATCACTCGCGGTAGTGTCAGGTGAAGGGTGGCTTCCGCAACCTCGATCGGGATGCAATATTTTTTTGATACATTCTGATTATCAGAGTAACACGTATGTCAATTTGCAACGCCATAGGATCCCTAGTTTGGGACTTGTAAGTTTTCAAAGAAAATTATCAGTCGCGGTGGTGTCAGGTTGAGGGTGGCTTCCGCAACCTTGATAAATATGGAATATTCTTTCCATACATTCTGATCATCAGAGTAACACGTACGTTAATTTGCAATGCCGAGAGATTTTTAGTTTGAGACTTGTAATTTTTCAAAGAAAATTATCACTCGCGGTGGTGTCAGGTGAAGGGTGGCTTCCGCAACCTCGATCAATATGGGATATTTTTTTCATACGTTCTGATCATCAGAGTAACACGTATGTCGATTTGCAACGCCAAGAGATCCCTAGTTTAAGACTTGTAATTTTTCAAAGAAAATTATCACTCGCGGGGTCGTCAGTTCAAGGGTGGCTTCCGCAACCTCGACCGGGATGCAATAGTTCTTTCATAAATTCTGATCATCAGAGTAAAACGTACGTCGATTTGCAACGCCGAAAGATCCTTAGTTTGGGACTTGTAATTTTTCAAAGAAAATTATCACTCGCGGGGTGTCAGGTTGAGGGTGGCTTCCGCAACCTTGATCGGGATGCAATATCTCATTTATACATCCTGATCATCGGAGTAACACGTACGTCAAGTTGCAACGCCGAAAGATTCTTAGATTGGGACTTGTAATTTTTCAAAGAAAATTATCACTCGCGGTAGTGTCAGGTGAAGGGTGGCTTCCGCAACCTTGATCGGGATGCAATATTCTTTTGATACATTCTGATTATCAGAGTAACACGTATGTCAATTTGCAGCGCCAAAAGATCCCTAGTTTGGGACTTGTAAGTTTTCAAAGAAAATTATCAGTCGCGGTGGTGTCAGGTTGAGGGTGGCTTCCGCAACCTTGATAAATATGGAATATTTCTTCCATACATTCTGATCATCAGAGTAACACGTACGTTGATTTGCAATGCCGAGAGATTTTTAGTTTGAGACTTGTAATTTTTCAAAGAAAATTATCACTCGCGGTGGTGTCAGGTGAAGGGTGGCTTCCGCAACCTCGATCGATATGGAATATTCTTTTCATACATTCTGATTATCAGAAAAACACGTACGTCGATTTGCAACGCCGAAAGATTCTTAGTTTGAGACTTGTAATTTTTCAAAGAAAATTATCACTAGCGGAGGTGTTAGGTTGAAGGTGGCTTCCGCACCCTCGATCGATATGAAAGATTCTTTTCATACATTCTGATTATCGGAGGAACACGTAAGTCGATTTGCAACGCCGAAAGATCTCTAGTTTGGAACTTGTGATTTTTCGAAGAAAATTATCACTCGCGGTGGTGTCAGGTTAAGGGTGGCTTACGCAACCTCGACCGGGATGCAATAGTTCTTTCATAAATTCTGATCATCAGAGTAAAACGTACGTCAATTTGCAACGCCGAAAGATTCTTAGTTTGGGACTTGTAATTTTTCAAAGAAAATTATCACTCGCGGTGGTGTCAGGTGAAGGGTGGCTTCCGCAACCTCGATCGGGATGCAATATTTTATTCATACATCCTGATCATCGAAGTAACACGTACGTTAAGTTGCAACGCCGAGAGATTCTTAGATTGGGACTTGTAATTTTTCAAAGAAAATTATCACTCGCGGTAGTGTCAGGTGAAGGGTGGCTTCCGCAACCTCGATCGGGATGCAATATTTTTTTGATACATTCTGATTATCAGAGTAACACGTATGTCAATTTGCAACGCCATAGGATCCCTAGTTTGGGACTTGTAAGTTTTCAAAGAAAATTATCAGTCGCGGTGGTGTCAGGTTGAGGGTGGCTTCCGCAACCTTGATAAATATGGAATATTCTTTCCATACATTCTGATCATCAGAGTAACACGTACGTTAATTTGCAATGCCGAGAGATTTTTAGTTTGAGACTTGTAATTTTTCAAAGAAAATTATCACTCGCGGTGGTGTCAGGTGAAGGGTGGCTTCCGCAACCTCGATCAATATGGGATATTTTTTTCATACGTTCTGATCATCAGAGTAACACGTATGTCGATTTGCAACGCCAAGAGATCCCTAGTTTAAGACTTGTAATTTTTCAAAGAAAATTATCACTCGCGGGGTCGTCAGTTCAAGGGTGGCTTCCGCAACCTCGACCGGGATGCAATAGTTCTTTCATAAATTCTGATCATCAGAGTAAAACGTACGTCGATTTGCAACGCCGAAAGATCCTTAGTTTGGGACTTGTAATTTTTCAAAGAAAATTATCACTCGCGGGGTGTCAGGTTGAGGGTGGCTTCCGCAACCTTGATCGGGATGCAATATCTCATTTATACATCCTGATCATCGGAGTAACACGTACGTCAAGTTGCAACGCCGAAAGATTCTTAGATTGGGACTTGTAATTTTTCAAAGAAAATTATCACTCGCGGTAGTGTCAGGTGAAGGGTGGCTTCCGCAACCTTGATCGGGATGCAATATTCTTTTGATACATTCTGATTATCAGAGTAACACGTATGTCAATTTGCAGCGCCAAAAGATCCCTAGTTTGGGACTTGTAAGTTTTCAAAGAAAATTATTACTTGCGGTGGTGTCAGGTGAAGGGTGGCTTCCGCAACCTCGATCAATATGGATTTTTTTTTTCATACATTTTGATCATTAGAGTAACACGTACGTCGAATTGCAACGCCGAAAGATTCTTAGTTTAAGACTTGTAATTTTTCAAAGAAAATTATCACTAGCGGAGGTGTTAGGTTGACGGTGGCTTTCGCAACCTCGATCGATATGAAAGATTTTTTCCATACATTCTGATCATCAGAGTAACACGTATGTCGATTTGCAACGCCGAAAGATCCCTAGTTTGGGACTTGTAATTTTTCAAAGGAAATTATCACTCGCGGGGGTGATAGGTTGAGGGTGGCTTCCGCAACCTCGATCGATATGAAATATTTTTTTCATACATTTTGATTATCAAAGTAACACGTAAGTCGATTTGCAACGCCGAAAGATTTCTAGTTTGGGACTTGTAATTTTTCAAAGAAAATTATCACTCGCGGAGGTGTCAGGTTGAGGGTGGCTTTCGCAACCTCGATAAATATGGAATATTCTCTCCATACATTCTGATCATCAAAGTAACACGTAGGTTGATTTGCAACGCCGAGAGATTTTTAGTTTGAGACTTGTAATTTTTCAAAGAAAATTATCACTAGCGGGGGTGTCAGGTTGAGGGTGGCTTCCGCAACCTTGATGAATATGGGATATTTCTTCCATACATTCTGATCATCAGAGTAACACGTACGTTGATTTGCAATGCCGAGAGATTTTTAGTTTGAGACTTGTAATTTTTCAAAGAAAATTATCACTCGCGGTGGTGTCAGGTGAAGGGTGGCTTCCGCAACCTCGATCGATATGGAATATTCTTTTCATACATTCTGATTATCAGAAAAACACGTACGTCGATTTGCAACGCCGAAAGATTCTTAGTTTGAGACTTGTAATTTTTCAAAGAAAATTATCACTAGCGGAGGTGTTAGGTTGAAGGTGGCTTCCGCACCCTCGATCGATATGAAAGATTCTTTTCATACATTCTGATTATCGGAGAAACACGTAAGTCAATTTGCAACGCCGAAAGATCTCTAGTTTGGAACTTGTGATTTTTCGAAGAAAATTATCACTCGCGGTGGTGTCAGGTTAAGGGTGGCTTCCGCAACCTCGACCGGGATGCAATAGTTCTTTCATAAATTCTGATCATCAGAGTAAAACGTACGTCAATTTGCAACGCCGAAAGATTCTTAGTTTGGGACTTGTAATTTTTCAAAGAAAATTATCACTCGCGGTGGTGTCAGGTGAAGGGTGGCTTCCGCAACCTCGATCGGGATGCAATATTTTATTCATACATCCTGATCATCGAAGTAACACGTACGTTAAGTTGCAACGCCGAGAGATTCTTAGATTGGGACTTGTAATTTTTCAAAGAAAATTATCACTCGCGGTAGTGTCAGGTGAAGGGTGGCTTCCGCAACCTCGATCGGGATGCAATATTTTTTTGATACATTCTGATTATCAGAGTAACACGTATGTCAATTTGCAACGCCATAGGATCCCTAGTTTGGGACTTGTAAGTTTTCAAAGAAAATTATCAGTCGCGGTGGTGTCAGGTTGAGGGTGGCTTCCGCAACCTTGATAAATATGGAATATTCTTTCCATACATTCTGATCATCAGAGTAACACGTACGTTAATTTGCAATGCCGAGAGATTTTTAGTTTGAGACTTGTAATTTTTCAAAGAAAATTATCAGTCGCGGTGGTGTCAGGTTGAGGGTGGCTTCCGCAACCTTGATAAATATGGAATATTCTTTTCATACATTCTGATCATCAG
This sequence comes from Athalia rosae, assembly GCF_917208135.1. NCBI lineage: Eukaryota > Metazoa > Arthropoda > Insecta > Hymenoptera > Athaliidae > Athalia > Athalia rosae. The sequence goes on from NC_064028.1 coordinate 12,553,878, forward strand.
AGTAACACGTACGTTAATTTGCAATGCCGAGAGATTTTTAGTTTGAGACTTGTAATTTTTCAAAGAAAATTATCACTCGCGGTGGTGTCAGGTGAAGGGTGGCTTCCGCAACCTCGATCAATATGGGATATTTTTTTCATACGTTCTGATCATCAGAGTAACACGTATGTCGATTTGCAACGCCAAGAGATCCCTAGTTTAAGACTTGTAATTTTTCAAAGAAAATTATCACTCGCGGGGGTGTCAGTTAAAGGGTGGCTTTCGCAACCTCGACCGGGATGCAATAGTTCTTTCATAAATTCTGATTATCAGAGTAAAACGTACGTCGATTTGCAACGCCGAAAGATCCTTAGTTTGGGACTTGTAATTTTTCAAAGAAAATTATCACTCGCGGGGTGTCAGGTTGAGGGTGGCTTCCGCAACCTTGATCGGGATGCAATATCTCATTCATACATCCTGATCATCGGAGTAACACGTACGTCAAGTTGCAACGCCGAAAGATTCTTAGATTGGGACTTGTAATTTTTCAAAGAAAATTATCACTCGCGGTAGTGTCAGGTGAAGGGTGGCTTCCGCAACCTCGATCGGGATGCAATATTCTTTTGATACATTCTGATTATCAGAGTAACACGTATGTCAATTTGCAACGCCAAAAGATCCTTAGTTTGGGACTTGTAAGTTTTCAAAGAAAATTATTACTTGCGGTGGTGTCAGGTGAAGGGTGGCTTCCGCAACCTCGATCAATATGGATTTTTTTTTTCATACATTTTGATCATTAGAGTAACACGTACGTCGAAGTGCAACGCCGAAAGATTCTTAGTTTAAGACTTGTAATTTTTCAAAGAAAATTATCACTAGCGGAGGTGTTAGGTTGACGGTGGCTTTCGCAACCTCGATCGATATGAAAGATTCTTTCCATACATTCTGATCATCAGAGTAACACGTATGTCGATTTGCAACGCCGAAAGATCCCTAGTTTGGGACTTGTAATTTTTCAAAGGAAATTATCACTCGCGGGGGTGATAGGTTGAGGGTGGCTTCCGCAACCTCGATCGATATAAAATATTTTTTTCATACATTTTGATTATCAAAGTAACACGTAAGTCGATTTGCAACGCCGAAAGATTTCTAGTTTGGGACTTGTAATTTTTCAAAGAAAATTATCACTCGCGGAGGTGTCAGGTTGAGGGTGGCTTTCGCAACCTCGATAAATATGGAATATTCTTTCCATACATTCTGATCATCAAAGTAACACGTAGGTTGATTTGCAACGCCGAGAGATTTTTAGTTTGAGACTTGTAATTTTTCAAAGAAAATTATCACTAGCGGGGGTGTCAGGTTGAGGGTGGCTTCCGCAACCTTGATGAATATGGAATATTTCTTCCATACATTCTGATCATCAGAGTAACACGTACGTTGATTTGCAATGCCGAGAGATTTTTAGTTTGAGACTTGTAATTTTTCAAAGAAAATTATCACTCGCGGTGGTGTCAGGTGAAGGGTGGCTTCCGCAACCTCGATCAATATGGGATATTTTTTTCATACATTCTGATCATCAGAGTAACACGTATGTCGATTCGCAACGCCAAGAGATCTCTAGTTTAAGACTTGTGATTTTTCAAAGAAAATTATCACTCGCGGGGGTGTCAGTTCAAGGGTGGCTTCCGCAACCTCGACCGGGATGCAATAGTTCTTTCATAAATTCTGATCATCAGAGTAAAACGTACGTCGATTTGCAACGCCGAGAGATCCTTAGTTTGGGACTTGTAATTTTTCAAAGAAAATTATCACTCGCGGGGTGTCAGGTTGAGGGTGGCTTTCGCAACCTCGATCGGGATGCAATATTTTATTCATACATCCTGATCATCGGAGTAACACGTACGTCAAGTTGCAACGCCGAAAGATTCATAGATTGGGACTTGTAATTTTTCAAAGAAAATTATCACTCGCGGTAGTGTCAGGTGAAGGGTGGCTTCCGCAACCTCGATCGATATAAAATATTTTTTTCATACATTTTGATTATCAAAGTAACACGTATGTCGATTTGCAACGCCGAAAGTGCCCTAGTTTGGGACTTGTAATTTTTCAAAGAAAATTATCACTCGCGGAGGTGTCAGGTTGAGGGTGGCTTCCGCAACCTTGATAAATATGGAATATTCTTTCCATACATTCTGATCATCAGAGTAACACGTACGTTGATTTGCAATGCCGAGAGATTTTTAGTTTGAGACTTGTAATTTTTCAAAGAAAATTATCACTCGCGGTGGTGTCAGGTGAAGGGTGGCTTCCGCAACCTCGATCAATATGAGATATTTTTTTCATACATTCTGATCATCCGAGTAACACGTATGTCGATTTGCAACGCCAAGAGATCCCTAGTTTAAGACTTGTAATTTTTCAAAGAAAATTATCACTCGCGGGGGTGTCAGTTCAAGGGTGGCTTCCGCAACCTCGACCGGGATGCAATAGTTTTTCCATGAATTCTGATCATCAGAGTAAAACGTACGTCGAGTTGCAACGCCGAGAGATTTCTAGTTTAAGACTTGTGATTTTTCAAAGAAAATTATCACTCGCGGGGGTGTCAGGTTGAGGGTGGCTTTCGCAACCTCGATCGATATAAAAGATTTTTTTCATACATTCTGATCATCAGAGTAACACGTACGTCGAGTTGCAACGCCGAGAGATTTCTAGTTTAAGACTTGTGATTTTTCAAAGAAAATTATCACTCGCGGGGGTGTCAGGTTGAGGGTGGCTTCCGCAACCTCGATCGATATGGAAGATTCTTTTCATACATTCTGATTATCGGAGAAAAAAGTAAGTCGATCTGCAACGCCGAAAGATCTCTAGTTTGGGACTTGTGATTTTTTGAAGAAAATTATCACTCGCGGTGGTGTCGGGTGATGGGTGGCTGTCGGTACCTCGATCGATATGGAATATTCTTTTCCTACATTCTGATTAGGAGAGAAACACGTACGTCGATTTGCAACGCCGAAAGATTCTTAGTTTGAGACTTGTAATTTTTCAAAGAAAATTATCACTAGCGGAGGTGTTAGGTTGAAGGTGGCTTTCGCAACCTCGATCGATATAAAAGATTCTTTTCATACATTCTGATCATCAGAGTAACACGTATGTCGATTTGCAACGCCGAAAGATCCCTAGTTTGGGACTTGTAATTTTTCAAAGGAAATTATCACTCGCGGGGGTGATAGGTTGAGGGTGGCTTCCGCAACCTCGATCGATATAAGATATTTTTTTCATACATTTTGATTATCAAAGTAACACGTGAGTCGATTTGCAACGCCGAGAGATTTCTAGTTTGGGACTTGTAATTTTTCAAAAAAAGTTAATAATTGCGGCGGTGTCAGGTTAAGGGTGGCTTCCGCAACCTCGACCAGGATGCAATAGTTTTTTTATGAATCCTGATCATCAGAGTAACACGTACGTCAATTCGCAACGCCGAGAGATCCCTAGTTTGAGACTTGTAATTTTTCAAAGAAAATTATCACTTGCGGTGGTGTCAGGTGAAGGGTGGCTTCCGCAACCTCGATCAATATGGATTTTTTTTGTCATACATTCTGATCATCAGAGTAACACGTAAGTCGATTTGCAACGCCGAAAGATCTCTAGTTTGGGACTTGTGATCTTCTGAAGAAAATTATCACTCGTGGTGGTGTCAGGTGAAGGGTGGCTTCCGGTACCTCGATCGATATGGAATATTTTTTTCCTACATTCTGATTAGGAGAGAAACACGTACGTCGATTTGCAACGCCGAAAGATTCTTAGTTTGAGACTTGTAATTTTTCAAAGAAAATTATCACTAGCGGAGGTGTTAGGTTGAAGGTGGCTTTCGCAACCTCGATCGATATAAAAGATTCTTTTCATACATTCTGATCATCAGAGTAACACGTATGTCGATTTGCAACGCCAAAAGATTCCTAGTTTGGGACTTGTAATTTTTCAAAGGAAATTATCACTCGCGGGGGTGATAGGTTGAGGGTGGCTTCCGCAACCTCGATCGATATAAGATATTTTTTTCATACATTTTGATTATCAAAGTAACACGTGAGTCGATTCGCAACGCCGAGAGATTTCTAGTTTGGGACTTGTAATTTTTCAAAAAAAGTTAATAATCGCGGCGGTGTCAGGTTGAGGGTGGCTTCCGCAACCTCGATAAATATGAAATATTTCTTTTATACCTTCTGATTATCAGAGTAACACGTACGTCGAGTTGGAACGCCGAAAGATTCTTAGTTTGGGACTTGTAATTTTTCAAAGAAAATTATCACTTGCGGGGGTGTCAGGTGAAGGGTGGCTTCCGCAACCTCGATCGAGATGAAATATTCATTTCATACATTCTGATCATCAGAGTAACAAGTACGTCGAGTTGCAACGCCGAAAGATTCTTAGTTTGGGACTTGTAATTTTTCAAAGAAAATTATCACTTGCGGGGGTGTCAGGTGAAGGGTGGCTTCCGCAACCTCGATCGAGATGAAATATTCATTTCATACATTCTGATCATCAGAGTAACAAGTACGTCGAGTTGCAACGCCGAAAGATTCTTAGTTTGGGACTTGTTATTTTTCAAAGAAAATTATAACTCGCGGTGGTGTCAGGTGAAGGGTGGCTTCCGCAACCTCGATCGATATGGATTTTTTTTTCCATACATTCTGATCATCAGAGTGACACGTATGTTGATTCGCAACGCCGAAAGATTCTTAGTTTGGGACTTGTAATTTTTCAAAGAAAATTATCACTCGCGGGGGTGTCAGGTTGAGGGTGACTTCCGCAACCTCGATCAAGATTCAATTCTTTTTCCATACATTCTGATAATCGAAATAACACGTTTTTTCATTTGCAACGCCGAGAGATTTCTAGTTTGAGACTTGTAATTTTCCAAAGTAAGTTAATAATCGCGAGGGTGTCAGGTTAAGGGTGGCTTTCGCAACCTCAACTAAGATGCAATATTCTTTTCATGAATTCTAATTCTTGGAGTAACACGTATGTCGATTTGCAACGCCAAAAGATTCTCAGTTTGGGACTTGTAATTTTTCAAAGAAAATGATCACTCGCGGTGGTGTCAGGTTAAGGGTGGCTTCCGCAACCTCGACCGGGATGCAATAGATTTTTCATGAATTCTGATCATTAGAGTAACACGTACGTCGAGTTGCAACGCCGAGAGATTTCTAGTTTGGGACTTGTGATTTTTCAAAGGAAATTATCACTCGCGGGGGTGTCAGGTTGAGGGTGGCTTCCGCAACCTCGATCGATATGAAAGATTCTTTTCATACATTCTGATTATCGGAAAAACACGTAAGTCGATTTGCAACGCCGAAAGATCTCTAGTTTGGGACTTGTGATTTTTTGAAGAAAATTATCACTCGCGGTGGTGTCGGGTGATGGGTGGCTTTCGGTACCTCGATCGATATGGAATATTTTTTTCCTACATTCTGATTAGAAGAGAAACACGTACGTCAAGTTGCAACGCCGAAAGATTTTTAGTTTGGGACTTGTAATTTTTCAAAGAAAATTATCACTCGCGGGGGTGTCAGGTTGAGGGTGGCTTCCGCAACCTCGATCGATATGGAATATTTCTTTCATACGTTCTGATCATCAGAGTAACACGTACGTTGATTAACAATGCCGAGAGATTTTTAGTTTGGGACTTGAACTTTTTCAAAGAAAATTATCACTCGCGGGGGTGTTAGGTTGAGGGTGGCTTCCGCAACCTCGATCGAAATGCAATTCTCTTTTCATACATTCTGATAATCGGAATTACACGTTTTTTGATTTGCAACGCCGAGAGATTTCTAGTTTGAGACTTGTAATTTTCTAAAGTAAGTTAATAATCGCGAGGGTGTCAGGTTAAGGGTGGCTTCCGCAACCTCAACTGAGATGCAATTTTTTTTTTTCATGAATTCTAATTCTTCGAGTAACATGTATGTCGATTTGCAACGCCGAAAGATCTCTTGTTTGGGACTTGTAATTTTTCAAAGAAAATTATCACTTGCGGGGGTGTCAGATTAAGGGTGGCTTCCGCGACCTCGATCGATATGAAATATTCTTTTGATACATTCTGAACATCAGAGTAACACGAACGTCAAGTTGCAACGCCAAAAAATTCTTAGTTTGGGACTTGTAATTTTTCAAAGAAAATTATCACTCGCGGGGGTGTCAGGTTGAGGGTGGCTTCCGCAACCTCGATCGATATGGAATATTTCTTTCATACGTTCTGATCATCAGAGTAACACGTACGTTGATTTGCAATGCCGAAAGATTTTTAGTTTGGGACTTGAACTTTTTCAAAGAAAATTATCACTCGCGGGGGTGTTAGGTTGAGGGTGGCTTCCGCAACCTCGATCGAGATGCAATTCTCTTTTCATACATTCTGATAATCGGAATAACACGTTTTTTGATTTGCAACGCCGAGAGATTTCTAGTTTGAGACTTGTAATTTTCTAAAGTAAGTTAATAATCGCGAGGGTGTCAGGTTAAGGGTGGCTTCCGCAACCTCAACTGAGATGCAATTTTTTTTTTTCCATGAATTCTAATTCTTCAAGTAACACGTATGTCGATTTGCAACGCCAAAAGATCCCTAGTTTGAGACTTGTAATTTTTCAAAGAAAATTATCACTTGCGGGGGTGTCAGGTTAAGGTGGGCTTCCGCAACCTCGATCGATATGGAATATTTATTTTATACATTCTGATCATCGGAGTAACAAGTACGTCGAGTTGCAACGCCGAAAGATTCTTAGTTTGGGACTTGTTATTTTTCAAAGAAAATTATAACTCGCGGTGGTGTCAGGTGAAGGGTGGCTTCCGCAACCTCGATCGATATGGATTTTTTTTTCCATACATTCTAATCATCAGAGTGACACGTACGTCGAGTTGCAACGCCAGGAGATCTTTAGTTTGAGACTTGTAATTTTCCAAAGAAAATTATCACTCGCGGTGGTGTCAGGTGGAGGGTTGCTCCCGCAACCTCGATCAATATGGGACATTTTTTTCATACATTCTGATCATAAGTGTAACACGTATGTCGATTTGCAACGCCAAGAGATCCCTAGTTGAGGACTTATAATTTTTCAAAGAAAATTATCACTCGCGGGGGTGTCCGGTTAAGGGTGGCTTTCGCAACCTCGATCGATATGAGATATTTTTTTATACATCCTAAACATTGAAGTCACACGAACTTCGAGTTGCAACGCCAAAAAATTTTTAGTTTGGGACTTGTAATTTTTCAAAGAAAATTATCACTCGCGGGGGTGATAGGTTGAGGGTAGCTTCCGCAACCTCGATCGATATGAGATATTTTTCTCATACATTTTGATTATTAAAGTAACACGTAAGTCAATTTGCAACGCCGAAAGATTTTTAGTTTGGGACTTGTGATTTTTTGAAGAAAATTATCACTCGCGGGGTCGTCGGGTTGAGGGTGGCTTCCGCGACCTCGATCGATATGGGATATTTTTTTGATACATGCTGAACATCAGAGTAACACGAACGTCAAGTTGCAACGCCAAAAAATTTTTAGTTTGGGACTTGTAATTTTTCAAAGAAAATTATCACTCGCGGGGGTGTCAGGTTGAGGGTGGCTTCCGCAACCTCGATCGATATGGAATATTCCTTTCATACGTTCTGATCATCAGAGTAACACGTACGTTGATTAACAATGCCGAGAGATTTTTAGTTTGGGACTTGAACTTTTTCAAAGAAAATTATCACTCGCGGGGGTGTTAGGTTGAGGGTGGCTTCCGCAACCTCGATCGAAATGCAATTCTCTTTCCATACATTCTGATAATCGGAATTACTCGTTTTTTGATTTGCAACGCCGAGAGATTTCTAGTTTGAGACTTGTAATTTTCTAAAGTAAGTTAATAATCGCAAGGGTGTCAGGTTAAGGGTGGCTTCCGCAACCTCAACTGAGATGCAATTTTTTTTTTCATGAATTCTAATTCTTCGAGTAACACGTATGTCGATTTGCAACGCCGAAAGATCTCTTGTTTGGGACTTGTAATTTTTCAAAGAAAATTATCACTTGCGGGGGTGTTAGATTAAGGGTGGCTTCCGCGACCTCGATCGATATGGAATATTTTTTTGATACATTCTGAACATCAGAGTAACACGAACGTCAAGTTGCAACGCCAAAAAATGTTTAGTTTGGGACTTGTAATTTTTCAAAGAAAATTATCACTCGCGGGGGTGTCAGGTTGAGGGTGGCTTCCGCAACCTCGATCGATATGAAATATTTCTTTCATACGTTCTGATCATCAGAGTAACACGTACGTTGATTTGCAATGCCGAAAGATTTTTAGTTTGGGACTTGAACTTTTTCAAAGAAAATTATCACTCGCGGGGGTGTTAGGTTGAGGGTGGCTTCCGCAACCTCGATCGAGATGCAATTCTCTTTTCATACATTCTGATAATCGGAATAACACGTTTTTTGATTTGCGACGCCGAGAGATTTCTAGTTTGAGACTTGTAATTTTCTAAAGTAAGTTAATAATCGCGAGGGTGTCAGGTTGAGGGTGGCTTTCGCAACCTCAACTGAGATGCAATTTTTTTTTTTTCATGAATTCTAATTCTTCGAGTAACACGTATGTCGATTTGCAACGCCAAAAGATCCCTAGTTTGGGACTTGTAATTTTTCAAAGAAAATTATCACTTGCGGGGGTGTCAGGTTAAGGTGGGCTTCCGCAACCTCGATCGATATGGAATATTTATTTTATACATTCTGATCATCAGAGTAACAAGTACGTCGAGTTGCAACGCCGAAAGATTCTTAGTTTGGGACTTGTTATTTTTCAAAGAAAATTATAACTCGCGGTGGTGTCAGGTGAAGGGTGGCTTCCGCAACCTCGATCGATATGGATTTTTTTTTCCATACATTCTGATCATCAGAGTGACACGTACGTCGAGTTGCAACGCCAGGAGATCTTTGGTTTGAGACTTGTAATTTTTCAAAGAAAATTATCACTCGCGGTGGTGTCAGGTGGAGGGTGGCTCCCGCAACCTCGATCAATATGGGACATTTTTTTCATACATTCTGACCATCAGTGTAACACGTATGTCAATTTGCAACGCCAAGAGATCCCTAGTTTAAGACTTATAATTTTTCAAAGAAAATTATCACTCGCGGGGGTGTCCGGTTAAGGGTGGCTTTCGCAACCTCGATCGATATGAAATATTTTTTCATACATCCTAAACATTAAAGTAACACGAACTTCGAGTTGCAACGCCAAAAAATTTTTAGTTTGGGACTTGTAATTTTTCAAAGAAAATTATCACTCGCGGGGGTGATAGGTTGAGGGTAGCTTCCGCAACCTCGATCGATATGAGATATTTTTCTCATACATTTTGATTATTAAAGTAACACGTAAGTCGATTTGCAACGCCGAAAGATTTTTAGTTTGGGACTTGTGATTTTTTGAAGAAAATTATCACTCGCGGGGGTGTCAGGTTAAGGGTGGCTTCCGCAACCTCGACCAGAAAGCAATAGTTTTTTTATAAATCCTAATCATCAGAGTAACACGTACGTCGATTCAACGCCGAGAGATCCTCAGTTTGCGACTTGTAATTTTTCAAAGAAAATTATCACTCGCGGGGGTGTCAGGTTAAGGGTGGCTTCCGCAACCTCGATCGGGATGCAATATCCCTTTCATACATCCTGATCATCGAAGTAACATGTTCGTCGAATTGCAACGCCAAGAGATTCTTAGATTAAGACTTGTAATTTTTCAAAGAAAATTATCACTCGCGGTGGTGTCAGGTTGAGGGTGACTTCCGCAACCTCGATCGAGATGCAATTCTCTTTTCATACATTTTGATAATCGGAATAACACGTTTTTTGATTTGCAACGCCAAAAGATTCTTAGTTTGGGACTTGTAATTTTTCAAAGAAAATGATCACTCGCGATGGTGTCAGGTTAAGGGTGGCTTCCGCAACCTCAACCGGGATGCAATAAATTTTTGATAAATTCTGATTATTAGAGTAACACGTACGTCGAGTTGCAACGCCGAGAGATTTCTAGTTTGGGACTTGTGATTCTTCAAAGAAAATTATCACTCGCGGGGGTGTCAGGTTGAGGGTGGCTTCCGCAACCTCGATCGATATGGAATATTTTTTTTATACATTTTGATCATCAGAATAACACGAACGTCGAGTTGCAACGCCAAAAAATTTTTAGTTTGGGACTTGAACTTTTTCAAAGAAAGTTAATAATCGCGGTGGTGTCAGGTGAAGGGTGGCTTCCGCAACCTCGATCAATATGGATTTTTTTTTTCATACATTCTGATCATTAGAGTGACACGTATTTCGATTTGCAACGCCGAGAGATTCCTAGTTTGGGACTTGTAATTTTTCAAAGAAAGTTAATAATCACGGGGGTGTCAGGTTAAGGATGGCTTCCGCAACCTCGACCGGGATGCATCATTTCTTTCATGAATTCTGATTACCAGAGTAACACGTACGTCGAGTTGCGAAAACGAGAGATTTCTAGTTTGGGACTTGAACTTTTTCAAAAGAAAATTATCACTCGCGGGGGTGTTAGGTTGAAGGTGGCTTCCGCAACCTCGATCGAGATGCAATTCTCTTTTCATACATTCTGATAATCGGAATAACACGTTTTTTGATTTGCAACGCCGAGAGATTTCTAGTTTGAGACTTGTAATTTTCTGAAGTAAGTTAATAATCGCGAGGGTGTCAGGTTAAGGGTGGCTTCCGCAACCTCAACTGAGATGCAATTTTTTTTTTTTCATGAATTCTAATTCTTCGAGTAACACGTATGTCGATTTGCAACGCCAAAAGATCCCTAGTTTGGGACTTGTAATTTTTCAAAGAAAATTATCACTTGCGGGGCTGTTAGGTTAAGGTGGGCTTCCGCAACCTCGATCGATATGGAATATCCATTTCATACTTTCTGATCATCAGAGTAACAAGTACGTCGAGTGGCAACGCCGAAAGATTCTTAGTTTGGGACTTGTTATTTCTCAAAGAAAATTATAACTCGCGGTGGTGTCAGGTGAAGGGTGGCTTCCGCAACCTCGATCGATATGAAATATTTTTTTCATACATTGTGATTATCAAAGTAACACGTACGTCGAGTTGCAACGCCGAGAGATTTCTAGTTTGGGACTTGTAATTTTTCGAAGAAAATTATCACTCGCGGGGGTGTCAGGTTGAGGGTGGCTTTCGCAACCTCGATGAATATGGAATATTCTCTCCATACATTCCGATCATCAGAGTAACACGTAGGTTGATTTGCAACGCCGAGAGATTTTTAGTTTGAGACTTGTAATTTTCCAAAGAAAATTATCACTAGCGGGGGTGTCAGGTTGAGGGTGGCTTCCGCAACCTCGATCGAGATGCAATTCTCTTTTCATACATTCTGATAATCGGAATAACACGTTTTTTGATTTGCAACGCCGAGAGATTCCTAGTTTGAGACTTGTAATTTTCCAAAGTAAGTTAATAATCGCGAAGGTGTCAGGTTAAGGGTGGCTTCCGCAACCTCAACTGAGATGCAATATTTTTTTCATGAATTCTGATCATTAGAGTAACACGTACGTCGAGTTGCAACGCCGAGAGATTTCTAGTTTGGGACTTGTGATTCTTCAAAGAAAATTATCACTCGCGGGGGTGTCAGGTTAAGGGTGGCTTCCGCAACCTCGATCGAGATGCGATTCTCTTTTCATACATTCTGATAATCGGAATAACACGTTTTTTGATTTGCAACGCCGAGAGATTTCTAGTTTGAGACTTGTAATTTTCTAAAGTAAGTTAATAATCGCGAGGGTGTCAGGTTAAGGGTGGCTTCCGCAACCTCAACTGAGATGCAATTTTTTTTTTTTTCATGAATTCTAATTCTTCGAGTAACACGTATGTCGATTTGCAACGCCAAAAGATCCCTAATTTGGGACTTGAACTTTTTCAAAGAAAATTATCACTCGCGGGGGTGATAGGTTGAGGGTGGCTTCCGCAACCTCGATCAATATGAAATATTTTTTTTTATACATTTTGATTATCAAAGTAACACGTTAGTCGATTTGCAACGCCGAAAGATTTCTAGTTTGGGACTTGTGATTTTTCAAAGAAAGTTAATAATCGCGGTGGTGTCAGGTGAAGGGTGGCTTCCGCAACCTCGATGAATATGGAATATTTCTTTTATACATTCTGATCATCAGAGTAACACGTATGTTGATTCGCAACGCCAAGAGATCCCTAGTTTAAGACTTGTAATTTTTCAAAGAAAATTATCACTTGCGGGGGTGTCCGGTTAAGGGTGGCTTCCGCAACCTCGATCGATATGAGATATTTTTTTTCATACATCTTGATCATCAGAGTCACACGAACGTCGAGTTGCAACGCCAAAAGATTTGTAGTTTGGGACTTGTAATTTTTCAAAGAAAGTTAATAATCGCGGTGGTGTCAGGTGAAGGGTGGCTTCCGCAACCTCGATGAATATAGAATATTTCTTTTATACATTCTGATCATTAGAGTAACACGTATTTTGATTTGCAACGCCGAGAGATTCCTAGTTTGGGACTTGTAATTTTTCAAAGAAAGTTAATAATCGCGGGGGTGTCAGGTTAAGGGTGGCTTCTGCAACCTCGACCGGAATGCAAAAGTTTATTGATAAATTCTGATTATCAGAGTTACACGTACGTCGAGTTGCAACGCCGAGAGATTTCTAGTTTGGGACTTGTAATTTTCCGAAAAAAATTATCACTCGCGGGGGTGTCAGGTTGAGGGTGGCTTCCCCAACCTCGATAAATATGAAATATTCCTTTTATACCTTCTGATTATCAGAGTAACACGTACGTCGAGTTGGAACGCCGAGAGATTCTTAGTTTGGGACTTGTAATTTTTCAAAGAAAATTATCACTCGCGGGGGTGTCAGGTTGAGGGTGGCTTCCGCAACCTCGATTAATATGGAATATTCTTTTCATACATTCTGATCAAAGTAACACGTACGTTGATTTGCAACGTCGAGAGATTCTTAGTTTGGGACTTGTAATTTTTCGAAGAAAATTATCACTACCGGGGGTGTCAGGTTGAGGGTGGCTTCCGCAACCTCGATAAGTATGGAATATTTCTTCTATACCTTCTGATTATCAGAGTAACACATACGTCGAGTTGGAACGCCGAGAGATTCTTGGTTCGGGACTTGTAATTTTTCAAAGAAAATTATCACTCGCGGGGGTGTCAGGTTGAGGGTGGCTTCCGCAACCTCGATAAATATGGAATATCCTTTCTATACATTACGATCATCAGAATACACGTACGTTGATTTGCAATGCCGAGAGATTTTTAGTTTGGGACTTGTCATTTTCCAAAGTAAGTTAATAATCGCGAGGGTGTCAGGTTAAGGGTGGCTTCCGCAACCTCAACTGAGATGCAATATTTTTTTCATGAATTCTCATTCTTAGAGTAACACGTATTTTGATTTGCAACGCCAAAAGATTCCTAGTTTGGGACTTGTAATTTTTCAAAGGAAATTATCACTTGCGGGGGTGTCAGGTTAAGGTGGGCTTTCGCAACCTCGATCGATATGAAATATTTGATTCATACATTCTGATCATCAGAGTAACACGTACGTTGATTTGCAACGCCGAGAGATTCTTAGTTTGGGACTTGTAATTTTCCAAAGTAAGTTAATAATCGCGAGGGTGTCAGGTTAAGAGTGGCTTCCGCAACCTCAACTGAGATGCAATATTTTTTTCATGAATTCTCATTCTTAGAGTAACACGTATTCTGATTTGCAACGCCAAAAGATTCCTAGTTTGGGACTTGTAATTTTTCGAAGGAAATTATCACTTGCGGGGGTGTCAGGTTAAGGTGGGCTTCCGCAACCTCGATCGATATGAGATATTTGATTCATACATTCTGATCATCAGAGTAACAAGTACGTCGAGTTGCAACGCCGAAAGATTCTTAGTTTGGGACTTGTAATTTTTCAAAGAAAATTATCACTCGCGGTGGTGTCAGGTTGAGGGTGGCTTCCGCAACCTCGATAAATATGGGATATTCTTTTCATACATTCCGATCATCAGAGTAACACGTACGTTGATTTGCAACGCCGAGAGATTTTTGGTTTGAGACTTGTAATTTTTCGAAGAAAATTATCACTAGCGGGGGTGTCAGGTTGAGGGTGGCTTCCGCAACCTCGATCGATGAGGAATATTTCTTTCATACATTCTGATCATCAGAGTAACACGTACGTTGATTTGCAACGCCGAGAGATTCTTAGTTTGGGACTTGTAATTTTTCAAAGAAAATTATCACTATCGGGGGTGTCAGGTTGAGGGTGGCTTCCGCAACCTCGATAAATATGGAATATTTCTCTTATACCTTCTGATTATCAGAGTAACACGTACGTCGAGTTGGAACGCCGAGAGATTCTTAGTTTGGGACTTGTAATTTTTCAAAGAAAATTATCACTCGCGGGGGTGTCAGGTTAAGGGTGGCTTCCGCAACCTCGATAAATATGGAATATCCTTTCCATACATTCCGATCATCAGAGTAACACGTACGTTGATTTGCAACGCCGAGAGATTTTTAGTTTGGGACTTGTCATTTTCCAAAGTAAGTTAATAATCGCGAGGGTGTCAGGTTAAGGGTGGCTTCCGCAACCTCAACTGAGATGCAATATTTTTTTCATGAATTCTCATTCTTAGAGTAACACGTATTTTGATTCGCAACGCCAAAAGATTCCTAGTTTGGGACTTGTAATTTTTCAAAGGAAATTATCACTTGCGGGGGTGTCAGGTTAAGGTGGGCTTCCGCAACCTCGATCGATATGAAATATTTGATTCATACATTCTGATCATCAGAGTAACAAGTACGTCGAGTTGCAACGCCGAAAGATTCTTAGTTTGGGACTTGTAATTTTCCAAAGAAAATTATCACTAGCGGGGGTGTTAGGTTGAAGGTGGGCTTTCGCAACCTCGATCGATATGAAATATTTGATTCATACATTCTGATCATCAGAGTAACAAGTACGTCGAGTTGCAACGCCGAAAGATTCTTAGTTTGGGACTTGTAATTTTTGAAGGAAAATTATCACTCGCGGTGGTGTCAGGTTGAGGGTGGCTCCCGCACCCTCGATAAATATGGAATATTCTTTCCATACATTCCGATCATCAGAGTAACACGTACGTTGATTTGCAACGCCGAGAGATTTTTAGTTTGAGACTTGTAATTTTTCGAAGAAAATTATCACTAGCGGGGGTGTCAGGTTGAGGGTGGCTTCCGCAACCTCGATCGATATGGAATATTTCTTCCATACATTCTGATCATCAGAGTAACACGTACGTTGATTTGCAATGCCGAGAGATTTTTAGTTTGGGACTTGAGCTTTTTCAAAGAAAATTATCACTCGCGGGGGTGTTAGGTTGAGGGTGGCTTCCGCAACCTCGATCGAGATGCAATTCTCTTTTCATACATTCTGATAATCGGAATAACACGTTTTTTGATTTGCAACGCCGAGAGATTTTTAGTTTGAGACTTGTAATTTTCTGAAGTGAGTGAATAATCGCGAGGGTGTCAGGTTAAGGGTGACTTCCGCAACCTTAACTGAGATGCAATTTTTTTTTTTTTCATGAATTCTAATTCTTAGAGTAACACGTATGTCGATTTGCAACGCCAAAAGATTCTTAGTTTGGGACTTGTAATCTTTTAAAGAAAATTATCACTCGCGGTGGTGTCAGGTTAAGGGTGGCTTCCGCAACATCGATCGATATAAAATATTCTTTGCATACATTCTGATCATCGGAGTAACACGTACGTCGAGTTGCAACGCCGAAAGATTCTTAGTTTGGGACTTGTAATTTTTCAAAGAAAATTAATAATCGCAGGGGTGTCAGGTTAAGAGTGGCTTCCGCAACATCGATCTATATAAAATATTCTTTGCATACATTCTGATCATCGGAGTAACACGTACGTCGAGTTGCAACGCCGTAAGATTTTTAGTTTGGGACTTGTTATCTTTCAAAGAAAATTATTACTACCGGGGGTGTCAGGTTGAGGGTGGCTTCCGCAACCTCGATAAATATGGAATATTTCTTTTATACCTTCTGATTATCAGAGTAACACGTACGTCGAGTTGGAACGCCGAGAGATTCTTAGTTTGGGACTTGTAATTTTTCAAAGAAAATTATCACTCGCGGGGGTGTCAGGTTGAGGGTGGCTTCCGCAACCTCGATAAATATGGAATATTCTTTCCATACATTTCGATCATCAGAGTAACACGTACGTTGATTTGCAACGCCGAGAGATTCTTAGTTTGGGACTTGTAATTTTTCAAAGAAAATTATCACTCGCGGGGGTGTCAGGTTGAGGGTGGCTTCCGCAACCTCGATCGATGAGGAATATTTCTTTTATACATTCTGATCATCAGAGTAACACGTACGTTGATTTGCAACGCCGAGAGATTCTTAGTTTGGGACTAGTAATTTTCCAAAGTAAGTTAATAATCGCGAGGGTGTCAGGTTAAGAGTGGCTTCCGCAACCTCAACTGAGATGCAATATTTTTTTCATGAATTCTCATTCTTAGAGTAACACGTATTCTGATTTGCAACGCCAAAAGATTCCTAGTTTGGGACTTGTAATTTTTCAAAGGAAATTATCACTTGCGGGGGTGTCAGGTTAAGGTGGGCTTCCGCAACCTCGATCGATATGAGATATTTGATTCATACATTCTGATCATCAGAGTAACAAGTACGTCGAGTTGCAACGCCGAAAGATTCTTAGTTTGGGACTTGTAATTTTTCAAAGAAAATTATCACTCGCGGTGGTGTCAGGTTGAGGGTGGCTTCCGCAACCTCGATAAATATGGGATATTCTTTCCATACATTCCGATCATCAGAGTAACACGTACGTTGATTTGCAACGCCGAGAGATTTTTGGTTTGAGACTTGTAATTTTTCGAAGAAAATTATCACTAGCGGGGGTGTCAGGTTGAGGGTGGCTTCCGCAACCTCGATCGATGAGGAATATTTCTTTCATACATTCTGATCATCAGAGTAACACGTACGTTGATTTGCAACGCCGAGAGATTCTTAGTTTGGGACTTGTAATTTTTCAAAGAAAATTATCACTATCGGGGGTGTCAGGTTGAGGGTGGCTTCCGCAACCTCGATAAATATGGAATATTTCTCTTATACCTTCTGATTATCAGAGTAACACGTACGTCGAGTTGGAACGCCGAGAGATTCTTAGTTTGGGACTTGTAATTTTTCAAAGAAAATTATCACTCGCGGGGGTGTCAGGTTAAGGGTGGCTTCCGCAACCTCGATAAATATGGAATATCCTTTCCATACATTCCGATCATCAGAGTAACACGTACGTTGATTTGCAACGCCGAGAGATTTTTAGTTTGGGACTTGTCATTTTCCAAAGTAAGTTAATAATCGCGAGGGTGTCAGTTCAAGGGTGGCTTCCGCAACCTCAACTGAGATGCAATATTTTTCTCATGAATTCTCATTCTTAGAGTAACACGTATTTTGATTCGCAACGCCAAAAGATTCCTAGTTTGGGTCTTGTGATTTTTCAAAGGAAATTATCACTTGCGGGGGTGTCAGGTTAAGGTGGGCTTCCGCAACCTCGATCGATATGATATATTTGATTCATACATTCTGATCATCAGAGTAACAAGTACGTCGAGTTGCAACGCCGAAAGATTCTTAGTTTGGGACTTGTAATTTTCCAAAGAAAATTATCACTAGCGGGGGTGTTAGGTTGAAGGTGGGCTTTCGCAACCTCGATCGATATGAAATATTTGATTCATACATTCTGATCATCAGAGTAACAAGTACGTCGAGTTGCAACGCCGAAAGATTCTTAGTTTGGGACTTGTAATTTTTGAAGGAAAATTATCACTCGCGGTGGTGTCAGGTTGAGGGTGGCTCCCGCACCCTCGATAAATATGGGATATTCTTTCCATACATTCCGATCATCAGAGTAACACGTACGTTGATTTGCAACGCCGAGAGATTTTTAGTTTGGGACTTGAGCTTTTTCAAAGAAAATTATCACTCGCGGGGGTGTTAGGTTAAGGGTGGCTTCCGCAACCTCGATCGATATGGAATATTTCTTTCATACATTCTGATCATCAGAGTAACAAGTACGTCGAGTTGCAACGCCGAAAGATTCTTAGTTTGGGACTTGTAATCTTTTAAAGAAAATTATCACTCGCGGTGGTGTCAGGTTAAGGGTGGCTTCCGCAACATCGATCGATATAAAATATTCTTTGCATACATTCTGATCATCGGAGTAACACGTACGTCGAGTTGCAACGCCGAAAGATTCTTAGTCCAAGACTTGTAATTTTTCAAAGAAAATTAATAATCGCAGGGGTGTCAGGTTAAGAGTGGCTTCCGCAACATCGATCTATATAAAATATTTTTTGCATACATTCTGATCATCGGAGTAACACGTACGTCGAGTTGCAACGCCGTAAGATTCTTAGTTTGGGACTTGTTATCTTTCAAAGAAAATTATTACTACCGGGGGTGTCAGGTTGAGGGTGGCTTCCGCAACCTCGATAAATATGGAATATTTCTTTGATACCTTCTGATTATCAGAGTAACACGTACGTCGAGTTGAAACGCCGAGAGATTCTTAGTTTGGGACTTGTAATTTTTCAAAGAAAATTATCACTCGCGGGGGTGTCAGGTTGAGGGTGGCTTCCGCAACCTCGATAAATATGGAATATTCTTTCCATACATTCCGATCATCAGAGTAACACGTACGTTGATTTGCAACGCCAAGAGATTTTTAGTTTGAGACTTGTAATTTTCTAAAGTAAGTTAATAATCGCGAGGGTGTCAGGTTAAGGGTGGCTTCCGCAACCTCGATCGATATGGAATATTTCTTTCATACATTCTGATCATCAGAGTAACACGTACGTTGATTTGCAACGCCGAAAAATTCTTAGTTTGGGACTTGTAATTTTTCAAAGAAAATTATCACTATCGGGGGTGTCAGGTTGAGGGTGGCTTCCGCAACCTCGATAAATATGGAATATTTTTCCTATACCTTTTGATTATCAGAGTAACACGTACGTCGAGTTGGAACGCCGAGAGATTCTTAGTTTGGGACTTGTAATTTTTCAAAGAAAATTATCACTCGCGGGGGTGTCAGGTTAAAGGTGGCTTCCGCAACCTCGATGAATATGGAATATTCTTTCCATACATTCCGATCATCAGAGTAACACGTACGTTGATTTGCAACGCCGAGAGATTTTTAGTTTGGGACTTGTCATTTTCCAAAGTAAGTTAATAATCGCGAGGGTGTCAGGTTAAGGGTGGCTTCCGCAACCTCAACTGAGATGCAAAAGTTTTTTGATAAATTCTGATCATCAGAGTAACACGTACGTCGAGTTGCAACGCCGAGAGATTTCTAGTTTGGGACTTGTAATTTTTTGAAGAAAATTATCACTCGCGGTGGTGTCAGGTGAAGGGTGGCTTCCGCAACCTCGATCGAGATGCAATATTCATTTCATATATTCTGATCATCAGAGTAACACGTACGTTGATTTGCAATGCCGAGAGATTTTTAGTTTGGGACTTAAACTTTTTCAAAGAAAATTATCACTCGCGGGGGTGTTAGGTTAAGGGTGGCTTCCGCAACCTCAATCGAGATGCAATTCTCTTTTCATACATTCTGATAATCGAAATAACACGTTTTTTGATTTGCAACGCCGAGAGATGTTTAGTTTGAGACTTGTAATTTTCTGAAGTGAGTTAATAATCGCAAGGGTGTCAGGTTGAGGGTGGCTTCCGCATCCTTAACTGAGATGCAATTTTTTTTTTTTTCATGAATTCTAATTCTTAGAGTAACACGTATGTCGATTTGCAACGCCAAAAGATCCCTAGTTTGGGACTTGTAATTTTTCAAAGAAAATTATCACTTGCGGGGGTGTCAGGTTAAGGTGGGCTTCCGCAACCTCGATCGATATGAAATATTTATTTCATACATTCTGATCATCAGAGTAACACGTACGTCGAGTTGCAACGCCGAGAGATTTCTAGTTTGGGACTTGTAATTTTTTGAAGAAAATTATCACTCGCGGTGGTGTCAGGTGAAGGGTGGCTTCCGCAACCTCGATCGAGATGCAATATTCATTTCATACATTCTGATCATCAGAGTAACACGTACGTTGATTTGCAATGCCGAGAGATTTTTAGTTTGGGACTTAAACTTTTTCAAAGAAAATTATCACTCGCGGGGGTGTTAGGTTAAGGGTGGCTTCCGCAACCTCAATCGAGATGCAATTCTCTTTTCATACATTCTGATAATCGAAATAACACGTTTTTTGATTTGCAACGCCGAGAGATGTTTAGTTTGAGACTTGTAATTTTCTGAAGTGAGTTAATAATCGCAAGGGTGTCAGGTTGAGGGTGGCTTCCGCATCCTTAACTGAGATGCAATTTTTTTTTTTTTCATGAATTCTAATTCTTAGAGTAACACGTATGTCGATTTGCAACGCCAAAAGATCCCTAGTTTGGGACTTGTAATTTTTCAAAGAAAATTATCACTTGCGGGGGTGTCAGGTTAAGGTGGGCTTCCGCAACCTCGATCGATATGAAATATTTATTTCATACATTCTGATCATCAGAGTAACAAGTACGTCGAGTTGCAACGCCGAAAGATTCTTAGTTTGGGACTTGTTATTTTTCAAAGAAAATTATAACTCGCGGTGGTGTCAGGTGAGGGGTGGCTTCCGCAACCTCGATCGATATGGATTTTTTTTTCCATACATTTTGATCATCAGAGTGACACGTATGTTGATTTGCAACGCCGAAAGATTTTTAGTTTGAGACTTGTAATTTTTCGAAGAAAATTATCACTAGCGGGGGTGTCAGGTTGAGGGTGGCTTCCGCAACCTCGATCGATATGGAATATTTCTTTCATACATTCTGATCATCAGAGTAACACGTACGTTGATTTGCAATGCCGAGAGATTTTTAGTTTGGGACTTGTCATTTTCCAAAGTAAGTTAATAATCGCGAGGGTGTCAGTTCAAGGGTGGCTTCCGCAACCTCAACTGAGATGCAATATTTTTCTCATGAATTCTCATTCTTAGAGTAACACGTATTTTGATTCGCAACGCCAAAAGATTCCTAGTTTGGGTCTTGTGATTTTTCAAAGGAAATTATCACTTGCGGGGGTGTCAGGTTAAGGTGGGCTTCCGCAACCTCGATCGATATGATATATTTGATTCATACATTCTGATCATCAGAGTAACAAGTACGTCGAGTTGCAACGCCGAAAGATTCTTAGTTTGGGACTTGTAATTTTCCAAAGAAAATTATCACTAGCGGGGGTGTTAGGTTGAAGGTGGGCTTTCGCAACCTCGATCGATATGAAATATTTGATTCATACATTCTGATCATCAGAGTAACAAGTACGTCGAGTTGCAACGCCGAAAGATTCTTAGTTTGGGACTTGTAATTTTTGAAGGAAAATTATCACTCGCGGTGGTGTCAGGTTGAGGGTGGCTCCCGCACCCTCGATAAATATGGGATATTCTTTCCATACATTCCGATCATCAGAGTAACACGTACGTTGATTTGCAACGCCGAGAGATTTTTAGTTTGGGACTTGAGCTTTTTCAAAGAAAATTATCACTCGCGGGGGTGTTAGGTTGAGGGTGGCTTCCGCAACCTCGATCGATATGGAATATTTCTTTCATACATTCTGATCATCAGAGTAACAAGTACGTCGAGTTGCAACGCCGAAAGATTCTTAGTTTGGGACTTGTAATCTTTTAAAGAAAATTATCACTCGCGGTGGTGTCAGGTTAAGGGTGGCTTCCGCAACATCGATCGATATAAAATATTCTTTGCATACATTCTGATCATCGGAGTAACACGTACGTCGAGTTGCAACGCCGAAAGATTCTTAGTCCAAGACTTGTAATTTTTCAAAGAAAATTAATAATCGCAGGGGTGTCAGGTTAAGAGTGGCTTCCGCAACATCGATCTATATAAAATATTTTTTGCATACATTCTGATCATCGGAGTAACACGTACGTCGAGTTGCAACGCCGTAAGATTCTTAGTTTGGGACTTGTTATCTTTCAAAGAAAATTATTACTACCGGGGGTGTCAGGTTGAGGGTGGCTTCCGCAACCTCGATAAATATGGAATATTTCTTTTATACCTTCTGATTATCAGAGTAACACGTACGTCGAGTTGGAACGCCGAGAGATTCTTAGTTTGGGACTTGTAATTTTTCAAAGAAAATTATCACTCGCGGGGGTGTCAGGTTGAGGGTGGCTTCCGCAACCTCGATAAATATGGAATATTCTTTCCATACATTCCGATCATCAGAGTAACACGTACGTTGATTTGCAACGCCAAGAGATTTTTAGTTTGAGACTTGTAATTTTCTAAAGTAAGTTAATAATCGCGAGGGTGTCAGGTTAAGGGTGGCTTCCGCAACCTCGATCGATATGGAATATTTCTTTCATACATTCTGATCATCAGAGTAACACGTACGTTGATTTGCAACGCCGAAAAATTCTTAGTTTGGGACTTGTAATTTTTCAAAGAAAATTATCACTATCGGGGGTGTCAGGTTGAGGGTGGCTTCCGCAACCTCGATAAATATGGAATATTTCTCCTATACCTTTTGATTATCAGAGTAACACGTACGTCGAGTTGGAACGCCGAGAGATTCTTAGTTTGGGACTTGTAATTTTTCAAAGAAAATTATCACTCGCGGGGGTGTCAGGTTAAAGGTGGCTTCCGCAACCTCGATGAATATGGAATATTCTTTCCATACATTCCGATCATCAGAGTAACACGTACGTTGATTTGCAACGCCGAGAGATTTTTAGTTTGGGACTTGTCATTTTCCAAAGTAAGTTAATAATCGCGAGGGTGTCAGGTTAAGGGTGGCTTCCGCAACCTCAACTGAGATGCAAAAGTTTTTTGATAAATTCTGATCATCAGAGTAACACGTACGTCGAGTTGCAACGCCGAGAGATTTCTAGTTTGGGACTTGTAATTTTTTGAAGAAAATTATCACTCGCGGTGGTGTCAGGTGAAGGGTGGCTTCCGCAACCTCGATCGAGATGCAATATTCATTTCATACATTCTGATCATCAGAGTAACACGTACGTTGATTTGCAATGCCGAGAGATTTTTAGTTTGGGACTTAAACTTTTTCAAAGAAAATTATCACTCGCGGGGGTGTTAGGTTAAGGGTGGCTTCCGCAACCTCAATCGAGATGCAATTCTCTTTTCATACATTCTGATAATCGAAATAACACGTTTTTTGATTTGCAACGCCGAGAGATGTTTAGTTTGAGACTTGTAATTTTCTGAAGTGAGTTAATAATCGCAAGGGTGTCAGGTTGAGGGTGGCTTCCGCATCCTTAACTGAGATGCAATTTTTTTTTTTTTTCATGAATTCTAATTCTTAGAGTAACACGTATGTCGATTTGCAACGCCAAAAGATCCCTAGTTTGGGACTTGTAATTTTTCAAAGAAAATTATCACTTGCGGGGGTGTCAGGTTAAGGTGGGCTTCCGCAACCTCGATCGATATGAAATATTTATTTCATACATTCTGATCATCAGAGTAACAAGTACGTCGAGTTGCAACGCCGAAAGATTCTTAGTTTGGGACTTGTTATTTTTCAAAGAAAATTATAACTCGCGGTGGTGTCAGGTGAGGGGTGGCTTCCGCAACCTCGATCGATATGGATTTTTTTTTCCATACATTTTGATCATCAGAGTGACACGTATGTTGATTTGCAACGCCGAAAGATTCTTAGTTTGGGACTTGTAATTTTTCAAAGAAAATTAATAATCGCAGGGGTGTCAGGTTAAGGGTGGCTTCCGCAACATCGATCGATATGAAATATTCTTTGCATACATTCTGATTATCGGAGTAACACGTACGTCGAGTTGCAACGCCGAAAGATTTTTAGTTTGGGACTTGTAATTTTTCAAAGAAAATTATCACTAGCGGGGGTGTTAGGTTGAAGGTGGCTTCCGCAACCTCGATCGATATGAAAGATTCTTTTCATACATTCTGGATATCGGAGTAACACGTATGTCGATTTGCAACGCCAAAAGATTCTTAGTTTGGGACTTGTAATTTCTCAAAGAAAATTATCACTCGCGGGGGTGATAGGTTGAGGGTCGCTTCCGCAACCTCGATCGATATCAAATAATTTTTTCATACATTTTGATTATCGAAGTAACACGTTAGTCGATTTGCAACGCCGAAAGATTTTTAGTTTGGGACTTGTCATTTTCCAAAGTAAAATAATAATCGCGAGGGTGTCAGGTTAAGGGTGGCTTCCGCAACCTCAACTGAGATGCAATATTTTTTTCATGAATTCTCATTCTTAGAGTAACACGTATCCTGATTTGCAACGCCAAAAGATTTCTAGTTTGGGACTTGTAATTTTTCAAAGGAAATTATCACTTGCGGGGGTGTCAGGTTAAGGTGGGCTTCCGCAACCTCGATCGATATGAAATATCTGATTCATACATTCTGATCATCAGAGTAACAAGTACGTCGAGTTGCAACGCCGAAAGATTCTTAGTTTGGGACTTGTAATTTTTCAAAGAAAATTATCACTCGCGGTGGTGTCAGGTTGAGGGTGGCTTCCGCAACCTCGATAAATATGGAATATTCTTTCCATACATTCCGATCATCAGAGTAACACGTACGTTGATTTGCAACGCCGAGAGATTTTTGGTTTGAGACTTGTAATTTTTCGAAGAAAATTATCACTAGCGGGGGTGTCAGGTTGAGGGTGGCTTCCGCAACCTCGATCGATGGGAAATATATCTTTCATACATTCTGATTATCAGAGTAACACGTACGTTGATTTGCAACGCCGAGAGATTCTTAGTTTGGGACTTGTAATTTTTCAAAGAAAATTATCACTACCGGGGGTGTCAGGTTGAGGGTGGCTTCCGCAACCTCGATAAATATGAAATATTTCTTCTATACCTTCTGATTATCAGAGTAACACGTACGTCGAGTTGGAACGCCGAAAGATTCTTAGTTTGTGACTTGTAATTTTTCAAAGAAAATTATCACTCGCGGGGGTGTCAGGTTGAGGGTGGCTTCTGCAACCTCGATAAATATGGAATATTCTTTCCATACATTCCGATCATCAGAGTAACACGTACGTTGATTTGCAACGCCGAGAGATTTTTAGTTTGGGACTTGTCATTTTCCAAAGTAAGTTAATAATCGCGAGGGTGTCAGGTTAAGGGTGGCTTCCGCAACCTCAACTGAGATGCAATATTTTTTTCATGAATTCTCATTCTTAGAGTAACACGTATTTTGATTTGCATCGCCAAAAGATTCCTAGTTTGGGACTTGTAATTTTTCAAAGGAAATTATCACTTGCGGGGGTGTCAGGTTAAGGTGGGCTTCCGCAACCTCGATCGATATGAAATATTTGATTCATTCATTCTGATCATTAGAGTAACAAGTACGTCGAGTTGCAACGCCGAAAGATTCTTAGTTTTGTGACTTGTAATTTTTCAGAGAAAATTATCACTCGCGGTGGTGTCAGGTTGAGGGTGGCTTCCGCAACCTCGATAAATATGGAATATTCTTTCCATACATTCCGATCATCAGAGTAACACGTACGTTGATTTGCAACGCCGAGAGATTTTTAGTTTGAGACTTGTAATTTTTCGAAGAAAATTATCACTAGCGGGGGTGTCAGGTTGAGGGTGGCTTCCGCAACCTCGATCGATATGGAATATCCTTTCCATACATTCCGATCATCAGAGTAACACGTACGTTGATTTGCAACGCCGAGAGATTTCTAGTTTGAGACTTGTAATTTTCTAAAGTAAGTTAATAATCGCGAGGGTGTCAGGTTAAGGGTGGCTTCCGCAACCTCAACTGAGATGCAATTTTTTTTTTTTTCATGAATTCTCATTCTTAGAGTAACACGTATGTCGATTTGCAACGCCGAAAGATTCTTAGTTTGGGACTTGTAATTTTTCAAAGAAAATTTTCACTCGCGGTGGTGTCAGGTTGAGGGTGGCTTCCGCAACCTCGATAAATATGGAATATTCTTTCCATACATTTCAATCTTCAGAGTAACACGTACGTTGATTTGCAACGCCGAGAGATTTTTAGTTTGAGACTTGTAATTTTTCGAAGAAAATTATCACTAGCGGGGGTGTCAGGTTGAGGGTGGCTTCCGCAACCTCGATCGATATGAAATATTTCTTTCATACATTCTGATCATCAGAGTAACACGTACGTTGATTTGCAATGCCGAGAGATTTTTAGTTTGGGACTTGAACTTTTTCAAAGAAAATAATCACTCGCGGGGGTGTTAGGTTAAGGGTGGCTTCCGCAACCTCGATCGAGATGCAATTCTCTTTCCATACATTCTGATAATCGAAATAACACGTTTTTTGATTTGCAACGCCGAGAGATGTTTAGTTTGAGACTTGTAATTTTCTGAAGTGAGTTAATAATCGCAAGGGTGTTAGGTTAAGGGTGGCTTCCGCAACCTCAACTGAGATGCAATTTTTTTTTTTCCATGAATTCTAATTCTTAGAGTAACACGTATGTCGATTTGCAACGCCAAAAGATCCCTAGTTTGGGACTTGTAATTTCTCAAAGAAAATTATCACTCGCGGGGGTGATAGGTTGAGGGTCGCTTCCGCAACCTCGATCGATATAAAATAATTTTTTCATACATTTTGATTATCAAAGTAACACGTTAGTCGATTTGCAACGCCGAAAGATTTTTAGTTTGGGACTTGTCATTTTCCAAAGTAAGTTAATAATCGCGAGGGTGTCAGGTTAAGAGTGGCTTCCGCAACCTCAACTGAGATGCAATATTTTTTTCATAAATTCTCATTCTTAGAGTAACACGTATTCTGATTTGCAACGCCAAAAGATTCCTAGTTTGGGACTTGTAATTTTTCAAAGGAAATTATCACTTGCGGGGGTGTCAGGTTAAGGTGGGCTTCCGCAACCTCGATCGATATGAAATATTTGATTCATACATTCTGATCATCAGAGTAACAAGTACGTCGAGTTGCAACGCCGAAAGATTCTTAGTTTGGGACTTGTAATTTTTCAAAGAAAATTATCACTCGCGGTGGTGTCAGGTTAAAGGTGGCTTCCGCAACATCGATCGATATGAAATATTCTTTGCATACATTCTGATCATCAGCGTAACACGTACGTCGAGTTGCAACGCCGAAAGATTTTTAGTTTGGGACTTGTAATTTTTCAAAAAAAATTATCACTCGCGGGGGTGTCAGGTTGAGAGTGGCTTCCGCAACCTCGATGAATATGGAATATTCTTCTCATACATTCTGATCATCAGAGTAACACGTACGTTGATTTGCAACGCCGAGAGATTCTTAGTTTGGGACTTGTAATTTTTCAAAGAAAATTATCACTACCAGGGGTGTCAGTTTGAGGGTGGCTTCCGCAACCTCGATGAATATGGAATATTTCTTCTATACATTCTGATCATCAGAGTAACACGTATGTCGATTTGCAACGCCAAGAGATCCCTAGTTTAAGACTTGTAATTTTTCAAAGAAAATTATCACTTGCGGGGGTGTCCGGTTGAGGGTGGCTTCCGCAACCTCGATCGATATGAGATATTTTTTTTTCATACATCTTGATCATCAGAGTCACACGAACGTCGAGTTGCAACGCCAAAAGATTTGTAGTTTGGGACTTGTAATTTTTCAAAGAAAGTTAATAATCGCGGTGGTGTCAGGTGAAGGGTGGCTTCCGCAACCTCGATCAATATGGATTTTTGTTTTCATACATTCTGATCATTAGAGTAACACGTATTTTGATTTGCAACGCCGAGAGATTCCTAGTTTGGGACTTGTAATTTTTCAAAGGAAGTTAATAATCGCGGGGGTGTCAGGTTAAGGGTGGCTTCTGCAACCTCGACCGGGATGCAGAAGTTTCTTGATAAATTCTGATTATCAGAGTAACACGTACGTCGAGTTGCAACGCCGAGAGATTTCTAGTTTGGGACTTGTAATTTTTCAAAAAAAATTATCACTCGCGGGGGTGTCAGGTTGAGAGTGGCTTCCGCAACCTCAATAAATATGAAATATTCCTTTTATACCTTCTGATTATCAGAGTAACACGTACGTCGAGTTGGAACGCCGAAAGATTCTTAGTTTGGGACTTGTAATTTTTCAAAGAAAATTATCACTCGCGGGGGTGTCAGGTTGAGGGTGGCTTCCGCAACCTTGATAAATATGGAATATTCTTTTCATACATTCTGATCAAAGTAACACGTACGTTGATTTGCAACGTCGAGAGATTCTTAGTTTGGGACTTGTAATTTTTCAAAGAAAATTATCACTACCGGGGGTGTCAGGTTGAGGGTGGCTTCCGCAACCTCGATAAATATGGAATATTTTTTTTATACCTTCTGATTATCAGAGTAACACGTACGTCGAGTTGGAACGCCGAGAGATTCTTAGTTTGGGACTTGTAATTTTTCAAAGAAAATTATCACTCGCGGGGGTGTCAGGTTGAGGGTGGCTTCCGCAACCTCGATAAATATGGAATATCCTTTCCATACATTCCGATCATCAGAATACACGTACGTTGATTTGCAACGCCGAGAGATTTTTAGTTTGGGACTTGTCATTTTCCAAAGTAAGTTGATAATCGCGAGGGTGTCAGGTTAAGGGTGGCTTCCGCAACCTCAACTGAGATGCAATATTTTTTTCATAAATTCTCATTCTTAGAGTAACACGTATTTTGATTTGCAACGCCAAAAGATCCCTAGTTTGGGACTTGTAATTTTTCAAAGAAAATTATCACTTGCGGGGGTGTCAGGTTAAAGTGGGCTTCCGCAACCTCGATCGATATGAAATATTCATTCCATACATTCTGATCATCAGAGTAACAAGTACGTCGAGTTGCAACGCCAAAAGATTTTTAGTTTGGGACTTGTAATTTTTCAAAGAAAATTATCACTAGCGGGGGTGTCAGGTTGAGGGTGGCTTCCGCAACCTCGATAAATATGGAATATTTTTTTTCATACCTTCTGATTATCAGAGTAACACGTACGTCGATTTGCAACGCCAAAAGATTCTTAGTTTGGGACTTGTAATTTCTCAAAGAAAATTATCACTCGCGGGGGTGATAGGTTGAGGGTCGCTTCCGCAACCTCGATCGATATAAAATAATTTTTTCATACATTTTGATTATCAAAGTAACACGTTAGTCGATTTGCAACGCCGAAAGATTTTTAGTTTGGGACTTGTCATTTTCCAAAGTAAGTTAATAATCGCGAGGGTGTCAGGTTAAGAGTGGCTTCCGCAACCTCAACTGAGATGCAATATTTTTTTCATAAATTCTCATTCTTAGAGTAACACGTATTCTGATTTGCAACGCCAAAAGATTCCTAGTTTGGGACTCGTAATTTTTCAAAGGAAATTATCACTTGCGGGGGTGTCAGGTTAAGGTGGGCTTCCGCAACCTCGATCGATATGAAATATTTGATTCATACATTCTGATTATCAGAGTAACACGTACGTTGATTTGCAACGCCGAGAGATTCTTAGTTTGGGACTTGTAATTTTTCAAAGAAAATTATCACTACCGGGGGTGTCAGGTTGAGGGTGGCTTCCGCAACCTCGATAAATATGAAATATTTCTTCTATACCTTCTGATTATCAGAGTAACACGTACGTCGAGTTGGAACGCCGAAAGATTCTTAGTTTGTGACTTGTAATTTTTCAAAGAAAATTATCACTCGCGGGGGTGTCAGGTTGAGGGTGGCTTCTGCAACCTCGATAAATATGGAATATTCTTTCCATACATTCCGATCATCAGAGTAACACGTACGTTGATTTGCAACGCCGAGAGATTTTTAGTTTGGGACTTGTCATTTTCCAAAGTAAGTTAATAATCGCGAGGGTGTCAGGTTAAGGGTGGCTTCCGCAACCTCAACTGAGATGCAATATTTTTTTCATGAATTCTCATTCTTAGAGTAACACGTATTTTGATTTGCATCGCCAAAAGATTCCTAGTTTGGGACTTGTAATTTTTCAAAGGAAATTATCACTTGCGGGGGTGTCAGGTTAAGGTGGGCTTCCGCAACCTCGATCGATATGAAATATTTGATTCATTCATTCTGATCATTAGAGTAACAAGTACGTCGAGTTGCAACGCCGAAAGATTCTTAGTTTTGTGACTTGTAATTTTTCAGAGAAAATTATCACTCGCGGTGGTGTCAGGTTGAGGGTGGCTTCCGCAACCTCGATAAATATGGAATATTCTTTCCATACATTCCGATCATCAGAGTAACACGTACGTTGATTTGCAACGCCGAGAGATTTTTAGTTTGAGACTTGTAATTTTTCGAAGAAAATTATCACTAGCGGGGGTGTCAGGTTGAGGGTGGCTTCCGCAACCTCGATCGATATGGAATATCCTTTCCATACATTCCGATCATCAGAGTAACACGTACGTTGATTTGCAACGCCGAGAGATTTCTAGTTTGAGACTTGTAATTTTCTAAAGTAAGTTAATAATCGCGAGGGTGTCAGGTTAAGGGTGGCTTCCGCAACCTCAACTGAGATGCAATTTTTTTTTTTTCATGAATTCTCATTCTTAGAGTAACACGTATGTCGATTTGCAACGCCGAAAGATTCTTAGTTTGGGACTTGTAATTTTTCAAAGAAAATTTTCACTCGCGGTGGTGTCAGGTTGAGGGTGGCTTCCGCAACCTCGATAAATATGGAATATTCTTTCCATACATTTTAATCTTCAGAGTAACACGTACGTTGATTTGCAACGCCGAGAGATTTTTAGTTTGAGACTTGTAATTTTTCGAAGAAAATTATCACTAGCGGGGGTGTCAGGTTGAGGGTGGCTTCCGCAACCTCGATCGATATGAAATATTTCTTTCATACATTCTGATCATCAGAGTAACACGTACGTTGATTTGCAATGCCGAGAGATTTTTAGTTTGGGACTTGAACTTTTTCAAAGAAAATAATCACTCGCGGGGGTGTTAGGTTAAGGGTGGCTTCCGCAACCTCGATCGAGATGCAATTCTCTTTCCATACATTCTGATAATCGAAATAACACGTTTTTTGATTTGCAACGCCGAGAGATGTTTAGTTTGAGACTTGTAATTTTCTGAAGTGAGTTAATAATCGCAAGGGTGTTAGGTTAAGGGTGGCTTCCGCAACCTCAACTGAGATGCAATTTTTTTTTTTCCATGAATTCTAATTCTTAGAGTAACACGTATGTCGATTTGCAACGCCAAAAGATCCCTAGTTTGGGACTTGTAATTTCTCAAAGAAAATTATCACTCGCGGGGGTGATAGGTTGAGGGTCGCTTCCGCAACCTCGATCGATATAAAATAATTTTTTCATACATTTTGATTATCAAAGTAACACGTTAGTCGATTTGCAACGCCGAAAGATTTTTAGTTTGGGACTTGTCATTTTCCAAAGTAAGTTAATAATCGCGAGGGTGTCAGGTTAAGAGTGGCTTCCGCAACCTCAACTGAGATGCAATATTTTTTTCATAAATTCTCATTCTTAGAGTAACACGTATTCTGATTTGCAACGCCAAAAGATTCCTAGTTTGGGACTTGTAATTTTTCAAAGGAAATTATCACTTGCGGGGGTGTCAGGTTAAGGTGGGCTTCCGCAACCTCGATCGATATGAAATATTTGATTCATACATTCTGATCATCAGAGTAACAAGTACGTCGAGTTGCAACGCCGAAAGATTCTTAGTTTGGGACTTGTAATTTTTCAAAGAAAATTATCACTCGCGGTGGTGTCAGGTTAAAGGTGGCTTCCGCAACATCGATCGATATGAAATATTCTTTGCATACATTCTGATCATCAGCGTAACACGTACGTCGAGTTGCAACGCCGAAAGATTTTTAGTTTGGGACTTGTAATTTTTCAAAAAAAATTATCACTCGCGGGGGTGTCAGGTTGAGAGTGGCTTCCGCAACCTCGATGAATATGGAATATTCTTCTCATACATTCTGATCATCAGAGTAACACGTACGTTGATTTGCAACGCCGAGAGATTCTTAGTTTGGGACTTGTAATTTTTCAAAGAAAATTATCACTACCAGGGGTGTCAGTTTGAGGGTGGCTTCCGCAACCTCGATGAATATGGAATATTTCTTCTATACATTCTGATCATCAGAGTAACACGTATGTCGATTTGCAACGCCAAGAGATCCCTAGTTTAAGACTTGTAATTTTTCAAAGAAAATTATCACTTGCGGGGGTGTCCGGTTGAGGGTGGCTTCCGCAACCTCGATCGATATGAGATATTTTTTTTTCATACATCTTGATCATCAGAGTCACACGAACGTCGAGTTGCAACGCCAAAAGATTTGTAGTTTGGGACTTGTAATTTTTCAAAGAAAGTTAATAATCGCGGTGGTGTCAGGTGAAGGGTGGCTTCCGCAACCTCGATCAATATGGATTTTTGTTTTCATACATTCTGATCATTAGAGTAACACGTATTTTGATTTGCAACGCCGAGAGATTCCTAGTTTGGGACTTGTAATTTTTCAAAGGAAGTTAATAATCGCGGGGGTGTCAGGTTAAGGGTGGCTTCTGCAACCTCGACCGGGATGCAGAAGTTTCTTGATAAATTCTGATTATCAGAGTAACACGTACGTCGAGTTGCAACGCCGAGAGATTTCTAGTTTGGGACTTGTAATTTTTCAAAAAAAATTATCACTCGCGGGGGTGTCAGGTTGAGAGTGGCTTCCGCAACCTCAATAAATATGAAATATTCCTTTTATACCTTCTGATTATCAGAGTAACACGTACGTCGAGTTGGAACGCCGAAAGATTCTTAGTTTGGGACTTGTAATTTTTCAAAGAAAATTATCACTCGCGGGGGTGTCAGGTTGAGGGTGGCTTCCGCAACCTTGATAAATATGGAATATTCTTTTCATACATTCTGATCAAAGTAACACGTACGTTGATTTGCAACGTCGAGAGATTCTTAGTTTGGGACTTGTAATTTTTCAAAGAAAATTATCACTACCGGGGGTGTCAGGTTGAGGGTGGCTTCCGCAACCTCGATAAATATGGAATATTTTTTTTATACCTTCTGATTATCAGAGTAACACGTACGTCGAGTTGGAACGCCGAGAGATTCTTAGTTTGGGACTTGTAATTTTTCAAAGAAAATTATCACTCGCGGGGGTGTCAGGTTGAGGGTGGCTTCCGCAACCTCGATAAATATGGAATATCCTTTCCATACATTCCGATCATCAGAATACACGTACGTTGATTTGCAACGCCGAGAGATTTTTAGTTTGGGACTTGTCATTTTCCAAAGTAAGTTGATAATCGCGAGGGTGTCAGGTTAAGGGTGGCTTCCGCAACCTCAACTGAGATGCAATATTTTTTTCATAAATTCTCATTCTTAGAGTAACACGTATTTTGATTTGCAACGCCAAAAGATCCCTAGTTTGGGACTTGTAATTTTTCAAAGAAAATTATCACTTGCGGGGGTGTCAGGTTAAAGTGGGCTTCCGCAACCTCGATCGATATGAAATATTCATTCCATACATTCTGATCATCAGAGTAACAAGTACGTCGAGTTGCAACGCCAAAAGATTTTTAGTTTGGGACTTGTAATTTTTCAAAGAAAATTATCACTAGCGGGGGTGTCAGGTTGAGGGTGGCTTCCGCAACCTCGATAAATATGGAATATTTTTTTTCATACCTTCTGATTATCAGAGTAACACGTACGTCGATTTGCAACGCCAAAAGATTCTTAGTTTGGGACTTGTAATTTCTCAAAGAAAATTATCACTCGCGGGGGTGATAGGTTGAGGGTCGCTTCCGCAACCTCGATCGATATAAAATAATTTTTTCATACATTTTGATTATCAAAGTAACACGTTAGTCGATTTGCAACGCCGAAAGATTTTTAGTTTGGGACTTGTCATTTTCCAAAGTAAGTTAATAATCGCGAGGGTGTCAGGTTAAGAGTGGCTTCCGCAACCTCAACTGAGATGCAATATTTTTTTCATAAATTCTCATTCTTAGAGTAACACGTATTCTGATTTGCAACGCCAAAAGATTCCTAGTTTGGGACTCGTAATTTTTCAAAGGAAATTATCACTTGCGGGGGTGTCAGGTTAAGGTGGGCTTCCGCAACCTCGATCGATATGAAATATTTGATTCATACATTCTGATCATCAGAGTAACAAGTACGTCGAGTTGCAACGCCGAAAGATTCTTAGTTTGGGACTTGTAATTTTTCAAAGAAAATTATCACTCGCGGTGGTGTCAGGTTGAGGGTGGCTTCCGCAACCTCGATAAATATGGAATATTCTTTCCATACATTCCGATCATCAGAGTAACACGTACGTTGATTTGCAACGCCGAGAGATTTTTGGTTTGAGACTTGTAATTTTTCGAAGGAAATTATCACTAGCGGGGGTGTCAGGTTGTGGGTGGCTTCCGCAACCTCGATCGATATGGAATATTTCTTTCATACATTCTGATCATCAGAGTAACACGTACGTTGATTTGCAACGCCGAGAGATTCTCAGTTTGGGACTTGTAATTTTTCAAAGAAAATTATCACTATCGGGGCTGTCAGGTTGAGGGTGGCTTCCGCAACCTCGATAAATATGGAATATTTCTCTCATACCTTCTGATTATCAGAGTAACACGTACGTCGAGTTGGAACGCCGAGAGATTCTTAGTTTGGGACTTGTAATTTTTCAAAGAAAATTATCACTCGCGGGGGTGTCAGGTTAAGGGTGGCTTCCGCAACCTCGATAAATATGGAATATTTTTTCCATACATTCCGATCATCAGAGTAACACGTACGTTGATTTGCAACGCCGAAAGATTTTTAGTTTGGGACTTGTCATTATCCAAAGTAAGTTAATAATCGCGAGGGTGTCAGGTGAAGGGTGGCTTCCGCAACCTCAACTGAGATGCAATATTCTTTTCATGAATTCTCATTCTTAAAGTAACACGTATTTTGATTCGCAACGCCAAAAGATTCCTAGTTTGGGACTTGTAATTTTTCGAAGGAAATTATCACTTGCGGGGGTGTCAAGTTAAGGTGGGCTTCCGCAACCTCGATCAATATGAAATATTCGATTCATACATTCTGATCATCAGAGTAACAAGTACGTCGAGTTGCAATGCCGAAAGATTCTTAGTTTGGGACTTGTAATTTTCCAAAGAAAATTATCACTCGCGGTGGTGTCAGGTTGAGAGTGGCTCCCGCAACCTCGATAAATATGGAATATTCTTTCCATACATTCCGATCATCAGAGTAACACGTACGTTGATTCGCAACGCCGAGAGATTTTTAGTTTGAGACTGTTAATTTTTCGAAGAAAATTATCACTAGCGGGGGTGTCAGGTTGAGGGTGGCTTCCGCAACCTCGATCGATATGGAATATTTCTTTCATACATTCTGATCATCAGAGTAACACGTACGTTGATTTGCAATGCCGAGAGATTTTTAGTATGGGACTTGAGCTTTTTCAAAGAAAATTATCACTCGCGGGGGTGTTAGGTTGAGGGTGGCTTCCGCAACCTCGATCGAGATGCAATTCTCTTTTCATACATTCTGATAATCGGAATAACACGTTTTTTGATTTGCAACGCCGAGAGATTTTTAGTTTGAGACTTGTAATTTTCTAAAGTGAGTTAATAATCGCGAGGGTGTCAGGTTAAGGGTGGCTTCCGCAACCTTAACTGAGATGCAATTTTTCTTTCTTTCATGAATTCTAATTCTTAGAGTAACACGTATGTCGATTTGCAACGCCAAAAGATCCCTAGTTTGGGACTCGTAATTTTTCAAAGAAAATTATCACTTGCGGGGGTGTCAGGTTAAGGTGGGCTTCCGCAACCTCGATCGAGATGCAATATTCATTTCATACATTCTGATCATCAGAGTAACAAGTACGTCGAGTTGCAACGCCGAAAGATTCTTAGTTTGGGACTTGTTATTTTTTAAAAAAAATTATCACTCGCGGTGGTGTCAGGTTGAGGGTGGCTTCCGCAACATCGATCTATATGAAATATTCTTTGCATACATTCTGATCATCGGAGTAACACGTACGTCGAGTTGCAACGCCGAAAGATTCTTAGTTTGGGACTTGTAATTTTTCAAAGAAAATTGATAATCGCAGGGGTGTCAGGTTAAGGGTGGCTTCCGCAACATCGATCTATATAAAATATTCTTTGCATACATTCTGATCATCGGAGTAACACGTACGTCGAGTTGCAACGCCGTAAGATTCTTAGTTTGGGACTTGTTATCTTTTAAAGAAAATTATCACTACCGGGGGTGTCAGGTTGAGGGTGGCTTCCGCAACCTCGATAAATATGGAATATTCCTTTTATACCTTCTGATTATCAGAGTAACACGTACGTCGAGTTGGAACGCCGAGAGATTCTTAGTTTGGGACTTGTAATTTTTTAAAGAAAATTATCACTCGCGGTGGTGTCAGGTGAAGGGTGGCTTCCGCAACCTCGATCGAGATGCAATATTCATTTCATACATTCTGATCATCAGAGTAACAAGTACGTCGAGTTGCAACGCCGAAAGATTCTTAGTTTGGGACTTGTAATTTTTCAAAGAAAATTGATAATCGCAGGGGTGTCAGGTTAAGGGTGGCTTCCGCAACATCGATCTATATAAAATATTCTTTGCATACATTCTGATCATCGGAGTAACACGTACGTCGAGTTGCAACGCCGTAAGATTCTTAGTTTGGGACTTGTTATCTTTTAAAGAAAATTATCACTACCGGGGGTGTCAGGTTGAGGGTGGCTTCCGCAACCTCGATAAATATGGAATATTCCTTTTATACCTTCTGATTATCAGAGTAACACGTACGTCGAGTTGGAACGCCGAGAGATTCTTAGTTTGGGACTTGTAATTTTTTAAAGAAAATTATCACTCGCGGTGGTGTCAGGTGAAGAGTGGCTTCCGCAACCTCGATCGAGATGCAATATTCATTTCATACATTCTGATCATCAGAGTAACAAGTACGTCGAGTTGCAACGCCGAAAGATTCTTAGTTTGGGACTTGTTATTTTTTAAAGAAAATTATCACTCGCGGTGGTGTCAGGTTGAGGGTGGCTTCCGCAACATCGATCGATATAAAATATTCTTTGCATACATTCTGATCATCGGAGTAACACGTACGTCGAGTTGCAACGCCGAAAGATTCTTAGTTTGGGACTTGTAATTTTTCAAAGAAAATTATCACTATCGGGGGTGTCAGGTTGAGGGTGGCTTCCGCAACCTCGATAAATACGGAATATTTCTCTTATACCTTCTGATTATCAGAGTAACACGTACGTCGAGTTGGAACGCCGAGAGATTCTTAGTTTGGGACTTGTAATTTTTCAAAGAAAATTATCACTCGCGGGGGTGTCAGGTTGAGGGTGGCTTCCGCAACCTCGATAAATATGGAATATCCTTTCCATACATTCCGATCATCAGAGTAACACGTACGTTGATTTGCAACGCCGAAAGATTTCTAGTTTGAGACTTGTAATTTTCTAAAGTAAGTTAATAATCGCGAGGGTGTCAGTTTAAGGGTGGCTTCCGCAACCTTAACTGAGATGCAATTTTTTTTTTTTTCATGAATTCTAATTCTTAGAGTAACACGTATGTCGATTTGCAACGCCAAAAGATCCCTAGTTTGGGACTTGTAATTTTTCGAAGAAAATTATCACTAGCGGGGGTGTCAGGTTGAGGGTGGCTTCCAAACCTCGATCGATATGGAATATTTCTTTCATACATTCTGATCATCAGAGTAACACGTACGTTGATTTGCAATGCCGAGAGATTTTTAG
This sequence comes from Athalia rosae, assembly GCF_917208135.1. Taxonomy (NCBI): domain Eukaryota; kingdom Metazoa; phylum Arthropoda; class Insecta; order Hymenoptera; family Athaliidae; genus Athalia; species Athalia rosae. Next base: position 12,591,720 of record NC_064028.1, read on the forward strand.
TTTGGGACTTGAACTTTTTCAAAGAAAATTATCACTCGCGGGGGTGTTAGGTTGACGGTGGCTTCCGCAACCTCGATCGAGATGCAATTCTCTTTTTATACATTCTGATAATCGAAATAACACGTTTTTTGATTTGCAACGCCGAGAGATGTTTAGTTTGAGACTTGTAATTTTCTAAAGTGAGTTAATAATCGCAGGGGTGTCAGGTTAAGGGTGGCTTCCGCAACCTCAACTGAGATGCAATTTTTTTTTTTTTCATGAATTCTAATTCTTAAAGTAACACGTATGTCGATTTGCAACGCCAAAAGATCCCTAGTTTGGGACTTGTAATTTTTCAAAGAAAATTATCACTCGCGGGGGTGTCAGGTTAAGGTGGGCTTCCGCAACCTTGATCGATATGAAATATTCATTTCATACATTCTGATCATCAGAGTAACAAGTACGTCGAGTTGCAACGCCGAAAGATTCTTAGTTTGGGACTTGTAATTTTTTAAAGAAAATTATCACTCGCGGTGGTGTCAGGTTAAGGGTGGCTTCCGCAACCTCGATAAATTTGAAATATTCTTTCCATACATTCCGATCATCAGAGTAACACGTATGTTGATTTGCAACGCCGAGAGATTTTTGGTTTGAGACTTGTAATTTTTTGAAGAAAATTATCACTAGCGGGGGTGTCAGGTTGAGGGTGGCTTCCGCAACCTCGATCGATATGGAATATTTCTTTCATACATTCTGATCATCAGAGTAACACGTACGTTGATTTGCAACGCCGAGAGATTCTTAGTTTGGGACTTGTAATTTTTCAAAGAAAATTATCACTACCGGGGGTGTCAGGTTGAGGGTGGCTTCCGCAACCTCGATAAATATGAAATATTTCTTTTATACCTTCTGATTATCAGAGTAACACGTACGTCGAGTTGCAACGCCGAAAGATTCTTAGTTTGGGACTTGTTATTTTTCAAAGAAAATTATAACTTGCGGTGGTGTCAGGTGAGGGGTGGCTTCCGCAACCTCGATCGATATGGATTTTTTTCTCCATACATTTTGATCATCAGAGTGACACGTATGTTGATTTGCAACGCCGAAAGATTCTCAGTTTGGGACTTGTAATTTTTCAAAGGAAATTAATAATCGCAGGGGTGTCAGGTTAAGGGTGGCTTCCGCAACATCGATCGATATAAAATATTCTTTGCATACATTCTGATCATCGGAGTAACACGTACGTCGAGTTGCAACGCCGAAAGATTTTTAGTTTGGGACTTGTAATTTTTCAAAGAAAATTATCACTAGCGGGGGTGTTAGGTTGAAGGTGGCTTCCGCAACCTCGAACGATATGAAAGATTCTTTTCATACATTCTGGATATCGAAGTAACACGTATGTCGATTTGCAACGCCAAAAGATTCTTAGTTTGGGACTTGTAATTTCTCAAAGAAAATTATCACTCGCGGGGGTGATAGGTTGAGGGTCGCTTCCGCAACCTCGATCGATATCAAATAATTTTTTCATACATTTTGATTATCGAAGTAACACGTTAGTCGATTTGCAACGCCGAAAGATTTTTAGTTTGGGACTTGTCATTTTCCAAAGTAAAATAATAATCGCGAGGGTGTCAGGTTAAGGGTGGCTTCCGCAACCTCAACTGAGATGCAATATTTTTTTCATGAATTCTCATTCTCAGAGTAACACGTATTCTGATTTGCAACGCCAAAAGATTCCTAGTTTGGGACTGTTAATTTTTCGAAGAAAATTATCACTAGCGGGGGTGTCAGGTTGAGGGTGGCTTCCGCAACCTCGATCGATATGGAATATTTCTTTCATACATTCTGATCATCAGAGTAACACGTACGTTGATTTGCAATGCCGAGAGATTTTTAGTATGGGACTTGAGCTTTTTCAAAGAAAATTATCACTCGCGGGGGTGTTAGGTTGAGGGTGGCTTCCGCAACCTCGATCGAGATGCAATTCTCTTTTCATACATTCTGATAATCGGAATAACACGTTTTTTGATTTGCAACGCCGAGAGATTTTTAGTTTGAGACTTGTAATTTTCTAAAGTGAGTTAATAATCGCGAGGGTGTCAGGTTAAGGGTGGCTTCCGCAACCTTAACTGAGATGCAATTTTTCTTTCTTTCATGAATTCTAATTCTTAGAGTAACACGTATGTCGATTTGCAACGCCAAAAGATCCCTAGTTTGGGACTCGTAATTTTTCAAAGAAAATTATCACTTGCGGGGGTGTCAGGTTAAGGTGGGCTTCCGCAACCTCGATCGAGATGCAATATTCATTTCATACATTCTGATCATCAGAGTAACAAGTACGTCGAGTTGCAACGCCGAAAGATTCTTAGTTTGGGACTTGTTATTTTTTAAAAAAAATTATCACTCGCGGTGGTGTCAGGTTGAGGGTGGCTTCCGCAACATCGATCTATATGAAATATTCTTTGCATACATTCTGATCATCGGAGTAACACGTACGTCGAGTTGCAACGCCGAAAGATTCTTAGTTTGGGACTTGTAATTTTTCAAAGAAAATTGATAATCGCAGGGGTGTCAGGTTAAGGGTGGCTTCCGCAACATCGATCTATATAAAATATTCTTTGCATACATTCTGATCATCGGAGTAACACGTACGTCGAGTTGCAACGCCGTAAGATTCTTAGTTTGGGACTTGTTATCTTTTAAAGAAAATTATCACTACCGGGGGTGTCAGGTTGAGGGTGGCTTCCGCAACCTCGATAAATATGGAATATTCCTTTTATACCTTCTGATTATCAGAGTAACACGTACGTCGAGTTGGAACGCCGAGAGATTCTTAGTTTGGGACTTGTAATTTTTTAAAGAAAATTATCACTCGCGGTGGTGTCAGGTGAAGGGTGGCTTCCGCAACCTCGATCGAGATGCAATATTCATTTCATACATTCTGATCATCAGAGTAACAAGTACGTCGAGTTGCAACGCCGAAAGATTCTTAGTTTGGGACTTGTAATTTTTCAAAGAAAATTGATAATCGCAGGGGTGTCAGGTTAAGGGTGGCTTCCGCAACATCGATCTATATAAAATATTCTTTGCATACATTCTGATCATCGGAGTAACACGTACGTCGAGTTGCAACGCCGTAAGATTCTTAGTTTGGGACTTGTTATCTTTTAAAGAAAATTATCACTACCGGGGGTGTCAGGTTGAGGGTGGCTTCCGCAACCTCGATAAATATGGAATATTCCTTTTATACCTTCTGATTATCAGAGTAACACGTACGTCGAGTTGGAACGCCGAGAGATTCTTAGTTTGGGACTTGTAATTTTTTAAAGAAAATTATCACTCGCGGTGGTGTCAGGTGAAGAGTGGCTTCCGCAACCTCGATCGAGATGCAATATTCATTTCATACATTCTGATCATCAGAGTAACAAGTACGTCGAGTTGCAACGCCGAAAGATTCTTAGTTTGGGACTTGTTATTTTTTAAAGAAAATTATCACTCGCGGTGGTGTCAGGTTGAGGGTGGCTTCCGCAACATCGATCGATATAAAATATTCTTTGCATACATTCTGATCATCGGAGTAACACGTACGTCGAGTTGCAACGCCGAAAGATTCTTAGTTTGGGACTTGTAATTTTTCAAAGAAAATTATCACTATCGGGGGTGTCAGGTTGAGGGTGGCTTCCGCAACCTCGATAAATACGGAATATTTCTCTTATACCTTCTGATTATCAGAGTAACACGTACGTCGAGTTGGAACGCCGAGAGATTCTTAGTTTGGGACTTGTAATTTTTCAAAGAAAATTATCACTCGCGGGGGTGTCAGGTTGAGGGTGGCTTCCGCAACCTCGATAAATATGGAATATCCTTTCCATACATTCCGATCATCAGAGTAACACGTACGTTGATTTGCAACGCCGAAAGATTTCTAGTTTGAGACTTGTAATTTTCTAAAGTAAGTTAATAATCGCGAGGGTGTCAGTTTAAGGGTGGCTTCCGCAACCTTAACTGAAATGCAATTTTTTTTTTTTTCATGAATTCTAATTCTTAGAGTAACACGTATGTCGATTTGCAACGCCAAAAGATCCCTAGTTTGGGACTTGTAATTTTTCGAAGAAAATTATCACTAGCGGGGGTGTCAGGTTGAGGGTGGCTTCCAAACCTCGATCGATATGGAATATTTCTTTCATACATTCTGATCATCAGAGTAACACGTACGTTGATTTGCAATGCCGAGAGATTTTTAGTTTGGGACTTGAACTTTTTCAAAGAAAATTATCACTCGCGGGGGTGTTAGGTTGACGGTGGCTTCCGCAACCTCGATCGAGATGCAATTCTCTTTTTATACATTCTGATAATCGAAATAACACGTTTTTTGATTTGCAACGCCGAGAGATGTTTAGTTTGAGACTTGTAATTTTCTAAAGTGAGTTAATAATCGCAGGGGTGTCAGGTTAAGGGTGGCTTCCGCAACCTCAACTGAGATGCAATTTTTTTTTTTTTCATGAATTCTAATTCTTAAAGTAACACGTATGTCGATTTGCAACGCCAAAAGATCCCTAGTTTGGGACTTGTAATTTTTCAAAGAAAATTATCACTCGCGGGGGTGTCAGGTTAAGGTGGGCTTCCGCAACCTTGATCGATATGAAATATTCATTTCATACATTCTGATCATCAGAGTAACAAGTACGTCGAGTTGCAACGCCGAAAGATTCTTAGTTTGGGACTTGTAATTTTTTAAAGAAAATTATCACTCGCGGTGGTGTCAGGTTAAGGGTGGCTTCCGCAACCTCGATAAATTTGAAATATTCTTTCCATACATTCCGATCATCAGAGTAACACGTACGTTGATTTGCAACGCCGAGAGATTTTTGGTTTGAGACTTGTAATTTTTTGAAGAAAATTATCACTAGCGGGGGTGTCAGGTTGAGGGTGGCTTCCGCAACCTCGATCGATATGGAATATTTCTTTCATACATTCTGATCATCAGAGTAACACGTACGTTGATTTGCAACGCCGAGAGATTCTTAGTTTGGGACTTGTAATTTTTCAAAGAAAATTATCACTACCGGGGGTGTCAGGTTGAGGGTGGCTTCCGCAACCTCGATAAATATGAAATATTTCTTTTATACCTTCTGATTATCAGAGTAACACGTACGTCGAGTTGCAACGCCGAAAGATTCTTAGTTTGGGACTTGTTATTTTTCAAAGAAAATTATAACTTGCGGTGGTGTCAGGTGAGGGGTGGCTTCCGCAACCTCGATCGATATGGATTTTTTTCTCCATACATTTTGATCATCAGAGTGACACGTATGTTGATTTGCAACGCCGAAAGATTCTCAGTTTGGGACTTGTAATTTTTCAAAGGAAATTAATAATCGCAGGGGTGTCAGGTTAAGGGTGGCTTCCGCAACATCGATCGATATAAAATATTCTTTGCATACATTCTGATCATCGGAGTAACACGTACGTCGAGTTGCAACGCCGAAAGATTTTTAGTTTGGGACTTGTAATTTTTCAAAGAAAATTATCACTAGCGGGGGTGTTAGGTTGAAGGTGGCTTCCGCAACCTCGAACGATATGAAAGATTCTTTTCATACATTCTGGATATCGAAGTAACACGTATGTCGATTTGCAACGCCAAAAGATTCTTAGTTTGGGACTTGTAATTTCTCAAAGAAAATTATCACTCGCGGGGGTGATAGGTTGAGGGTCGCTTCCGCAACCTCGATCGATATCAAATAATTTTTTCATACATTTTGATTATCGAAGTAACACGTTAGTCGATTTGCAACGCCGAAAGATTTTTAGTTTGGGACTTGTCATTTTCCAAAGTAAAATAATAATCGCGAGGGTGTCAGGTTAAGGGTGGCTTCCGCAACCTCAACTGAGATGCAATATTTTTTTCATGAATTCTCATTCTCAGAGTAACACGTATTCTGATTTGCAACGCCAAAAGATTCCTAGTTTGGGACTTGTAATTTTTCAAAGGAAATTATCACTTGCGGGGGTGTCAGGTTAAGGTGGGCTTCCGCAACCTCGATCGATATGAAATATTCGATTCATACATTCTGATCATCAGAGTAACAAGTACGTCGAGTTGCAACGCCAAAAGATTCTTAGTTTGGGACTTGTAATTTTTCAAAGAAAATTATCACTCGCGGTGGTGTCAGGTTGAGGGTGGCTTCCGCAACCTCGATAAATTTGAAATATTCTTTCCATACATTCCGATCATCAGAGTAACACGTACGTTGATTTGCAACGCCGAGAGATTTTTGGTTTGAGACTTGTAATTTTTCGAAGAAAATTATCACTAGCGGGGGTGTCAGGTTGAGGGTGGCTTCCGAAACCTCGATCGATATGGAATATTTCTTTCATACATTCTGATCATCAGAGTAACACGTACGTTGATTTGCAACGCCGAGAGATTCTTAGTTTGGGACTTGTAATTTTTCAAAGAAAATTATCACTACCGGGGGTGTCAGGTTGAGGGTGGCTTCCGCAACCTCGATAAATATAAAATATTTCTTTTATACCTTCTGATTATCAGAGTAACACGTACGTCGAGTTGGAACGCCGAAAGATTCTTAGTTTGGGACTTGTAATTTTTCAAAGAAAATTATGACTCGCAGGGGTGTCAGGTTGAGGGTGGCTTCCGCAACCTCGATGAATATGGAATATTCTTTCCATACATTCCGATCATCAGAGTAACACGTACGTTGATTTGCAACGCCGAGAGATTTTTAGTTCGGGCTTTGTCATTTTCCAAAGTAAGTTAATAATCGCGAGGGTGTCAGGTTAAGGGTGGCTTCCGCAACCTCAACTGAGATGCAATATTTTTTTCATGAATTCTCATTCTTAGAGTAACACGTATTTTGATTTGCAACGCCAAAAGATTCCTAGTTTGGGACTTGTAATTTTTCAAAGAAAATTATCACTCGCGGTGGTGTCAGGTTGAGGGTGGCTTCCGCAACCTCGATAAATATGGAATATTCTTTCCATACATTCCGATCATCAGAGTAACACGTACGTTGATTTGCAACGCCGAGAGATTTTGAGTTTAAGACTTGTAATTTTTCGAAGAAAATTATCACTAGCGGGGGTGTCAGGTTGAGGGTGGCTTCCGCAACCTCGATCGAGATGCAATTCTCTTTTCATACATTCTGATAATCGAAATAACACGTTTTTTGATTTGCAACGCCAAGAGATTTTTAGTTTGAGACTAGTAATTTTCTAAAGTGAGTTAATAATCGCGAGGGTGTCAGGTTAAGGGTGGCTTCAGCAACCTTAACTGAGATGCAATTTTTTTTTTTTTCATTAATTCTAATTCTTAGAGTAACACGTATGTCGATTTGCAACGCCAAAAGATCCCTAGTTTGGGACTTGTAATTTTTCAAAGGAAATTATCACTTGCGGGGGTGTCAGGTGAAGGGTGGCTTCCGCAACCTCGATCGAGATACAATATTCATTTCATACATTCCGATCATCAAAGTAACAAGTACGTCGAGTTGCAACGCCGAAAGATTCTTAGTTTGGGACTTGTCATTTTCCAAAGTAAGTTAATAATCGCGAGGGTGTCAGGTTAAGGGTGGCTTCCGCAACCTCAACTGAGATGCAATATTTTTTTCATGAATTCTCATTTTGAGAGTAACACGTATTTTGATTTGCAACGCCAAAAGATTCCTAGTTTGGGACTTGTAATTTTTCAAAGGAAATTATCACTTGCGGGGGTGTCAGGTTAAGGTGGGCTTCCGCAACCTCGATCGATATGAAATATTTGATTCATACATTCTGATCATCAGAGTAACAAGTACGTCGAGTTGCAACGCCGAAAGATTCTTAGTTTGGGACTTGTTATTTTTCAAAGAAAATTATCACTAGCGGGGGTGTTAGGTTGAAGGTGGCTTCCGCAATCTCGATCGATATGAAAGATTCTTTTCATACATTCTGGATATCGGAGTAACACGTATGTCGATTTGCAACGCCAAAAGATTCTTAGTTTGGGACTTGTAATTTCTCAAAGAAAATTATCACTCGCGGGGGTGATAGGTTGAGGGTCGCTTCCGCAACCTCGATCGATATAAAATAATTTTTTCATACATTTTGATTATCAAAGTAACACGTTAGTCGATTTGCAACGCCAAAAGATTTTTAGTTTGGGACTTGTCATTTTCCAAAGTAAAATAATAATCGCGAGGGTGTCAGGTTAAGGGTGGCTTCCGCAACCGAAACTGAGATGCATTATGTTTCTCATGAATTCTCATTCTTAGAGTAACACGTATTCTGATTTGCAACGCCAAAAGATTCCTAGTTTGGGACTTGTAATTTTTCAAAGAAAATTATCACTTGCGAGGGTGTCAGGTTAAGGTGGGCTTCCGCAACCTCGATCGATATGAAATATTCGATTCATACATTCTGATCATCAGAGTAACAAGTACGTCGAGTTGCAACGCCGAAAGATTCTTAGTTTGGGACTTGTTATTTTTCAAAGAAAATTATCACTAGCGGGGGTGTTAGGTTGAAGGTGGCTTCCGCAATCTCGATCGATATGAAAGATTCTTTGCATACATTCTGGATATCGGAGTAACACGAATGTCGATTTGCAACGCCAAAAGATTCTTAGTTTGGGACTTGTAATTTCTCAAAGAAAATTATCACTCGCGGGGGTGATAGGTTGAGGGTCGCTTCCGCAACCTCGATCGATATAAAATAATTTTTTCATACATTTTGATTATCAAAGTAACACGTTAGTCGATTTGCAACGCTGAAAGATTTTTAGTTTGGGACTTGTCATTTTCCAAAGTAAAATAATAATCGCGAGGGTGTCAGGTTAAGGGTGGCTTCCGCAACCTTAACTGAGATGCAATATTTTTTTTATGAATTCTTATTCTTAGAGTGACACGTATTCTGATTTGCAACGCCAAAAGATTCCTAGTTTGGGACTTGTAATTTTTCAAAGAAAATTATCACTTGCGAGGGTGTCAGGTTAAGGTGGGCTTCCGCAACCTCGATCGATATGAAATATTTGATTCATACATTCTGATCATCAGAGTAACAAGTACGTCGAGTTGCAACGCCGAAAGATTCTTAGTTTAGGACTTGTAATTTTTCAAAGAAAATTATCACTCGCGGTGGTGTCAGGTTGAGGGTGGCTTCCGCAACCTCGATAAATATGGAATATTCTTTCCATACATTCCGATCATCAGAGTAACACGTACGTTGATTTGCAACGCCGAGAGATTTTTGGTTTGAGACTTGTAATTTTTCGAAGAAAATTATCACTAGCGGGGGTGTCAGGTTGAGGGTGGCTTTCGCAACCTCGATCGATATGGAATATTCCTTTCATTCATTCTGATCATCAGAGTAACACGTACGTTGATTTGCAACGCCGAGAGATTCTTAGTTTGGGACTTGTAATTTTTCAAAGAAAATTATCACTACCGGGGGTGTCAGGTTGAGGGTGGCTTCCGCAACCTCGATAAATATGAAATATTTTTTTTATACCTTTGAATTATCAGAGTAACACGTACGTCGAGTTGGAACGCCGAGAGATTCTTAGTTTCGGACTTGTAATTTTTCAAAGAAAATTATCACTCGCGGGGGTGTCAGGTTGAGGGTGGCTTCCGCAACCTCGATAAATATGGAATATCCTTTCCATACATTTCGATCATCGGAGTAACACGTACGTCGAGTTGCAACGCCGAAAGATTTTTAGTTTGGGACTTGTAATTTTTCAAAGAAAATTATCACTAGCGGGGGTGTTAGGTTGAAGGTGGCTTCCGCAACCTCGATCGATATGAAAGATTCTTTTCATACATTCTGGATATCGAAGTAACACGTATGTCGATTTGCAACGCCAAAAGATTCTTAGTTTGGGACTTGTAATTTCTCAAAGAAAATTATCACTCGCGGGGGTGATAGGTTGAGGGTCGCTTCCGCAACCTCGATCGATATCAAATAATTTTTTCATACATTTTGATTATCGAAGTAACACGTTAGTCGATTTGCAACGCCGAAAGATTTTTAGTTTGGGACTTGTCATTTTCCAAAGTAAAATAATAATCGCGAGGGTGTCAGGTTAAGGGTGGCTTCCGCAACCTCAACTGAGATGCAATATTTTTTTCATTAATTCTCATTCTCAGAGTAACACGTATTCTGATTTGCAACGCCAAAAGATTCCTAGTTTGGGACTTGTAATTTTTCAAAGGAAATTATCACTCGCGGTGGTGTCAGGTTGAGGGTGGCTTCCGCAACCTCGATCGATATGAAATATTCGATTCATACATTCTGATCATCAGAGTAACAAGTACGTCGAGTTGCAACGCCAAAAGATTCTTAGTTTGGGACTTGTAATTTTTCAAAGAAAATTATCACTCGCGGTGGTGTCAGGTTGAGGGTGGCTTCCGCAACCTCGATAAATTTGAAATATTCTTTCCATACATTCCGATCATCAGAGTAACACGTACGTTGATTTGCAACGCCGAGAGATTTTTGGTTTGAGACTTGTAATTTTTCGAAGAAAATTATCACTAGCGGGGGTGTCAGGTTGAGGGTGGCTTCCGCAACCTCGATCGATATGGAATATTTCTTTCATACATTCTGATCATCAGAGTAACACGTACGTTGATTTGCAACGCCGAGAGATTCTTAGTTTGGGACTTGTAATTTTTCAAAGAAAATTATCACTACCGGGGGTGTCAGGTTGAGGGTGGCTTCCGCAACCTCGATAAATATGAAATATTTCTTTTATACCTTCTGATTATCAGAGTAACACGTACGTCGAGTTGGAACGCCGAAAGATTCTTAGTTTGGGACTTGTAATTTTTCAAAGAAAATTATCACTCGCAGGGGTGTCAGGTTGAGGGTGGCTTCCGCAACCTCGATGAATATGGAATATTCTTTCCATACATTCCGATCATCAGAGTAACACGTACGTTGATTTGCAACGCCGAGAGATTTTTAGTTCGGGACTTGTCATTTTCCAAAGTAAGTTAATAATCGCGAGGGTGTCAGGTTAAGGGTGGCTTCCGCAACCTCAACTGAGATGCAATATTTTTTTCATGAATTCTCATTCTTAGAGTAACACGTATTTTGATTTGCAACGCCAAAAGATTCCTAGTTTGGGACTTGTAATTTTTCAAAGAAAATTGTCACTCGCGGTGGTGTCAGGTTGAGGGTGGCTTCCGCAACCTCGATAAATATGAAATATTCTTTCCATACATTCCGATCATCAGAGTAACACGTACGTTGATTTGCAACGCCGAGAGATTTTGAGTTTAAGACTTGTAATTTTTCGAAGAAAATTATCACTAGCGGGGGTGTCAGGTTGAGGGTGGCTTCCGCAACCTCGATCGAGATGCAATTCTCTTTTCATACATTCTGATAATCGAAATAACACGTTTTTTGATTTGCAACGCCAAGAGATTTTTAGTTTGAGACTTGTAATTTTCTAAAGTGAGTTAATAATCGCGAGGGTGTCAGGTTAAGGGTGGCTTCAGCAACCTTAACTGAGATGCAATTTTTTTTTTTTTCATTAATTCTAATTCTTAGAGTAACACGTATGTCGATTTGCAACGCCAAAAGATCCCTAGTTTGGGACTTGTAATTTTTCAAAGGAAATTATCACTTGCGGGGGTGTCAGGTGAAGGGTGGCTTCCGCAACCTCGATCGAGATACAATATTCATTTCATACATTCCGATCATCAAAGTAACAAGTACGTCGAGTTGCAACGCCGAAAGATTCTTAGTTTGGGACTTGTCATTTTCCAAAGTAAGTTAATAATCGCGAGGGTGTCAGGTTAAGGGTGGCTTCCGCAACCTCAACTGAGATGCAATTTTTTTTTTCATGAATTCTCATTTTGAGAGTAACACGTATTTTGATTTGCAACGCCAAAAGATTCCTAGTTTGGGACTTGTAATTTTTCAAAGGAAATTATCACTTGCGGGGGTGTCAGGTTAAGGTGGGCTTCCGCAACCTCGATCGATATGAAATATTTGATTCATACATTCTGATCATCAGAGTAACAAGTACGTCGAGTTGCAACGCCGAAAGATTCTTAGTTTGGGACTTGTTATTTTTCAAAGAAAATTATCACTAGCGGGGGTGTTAGGTTGAAGGTGGCTTCCGCAATCTCGATCGATATGAAAGATTCTTTTCATACATTCTGGATATCGGAGTAACACGTATGTCGATTTGCAACGCCAAAAGATTCTTAGTTTGGGACTTGTAATTTCTCAAAGAAAATTATCACTCGCGGGGGTGATAGGTTGAGGGTCGCTTCCGCAACCTCGATCGATATAAAATAATTTTTTCATACATTTTGATTATCAAAGTAACACGTTAGTCGATTTGCAACGCCGAAAGATTTTTAGTTTGGGACTTGTCATTTTCCAAAGTAAAATAATAATCGCGAGGGTGTCAGGTTAAGGGTGGCTTCCGCAACCGAAACTGAGATGCATTATGTTTCTCATGAATTCTCATTCTTAGAGTAACACGTATTCTGATTTGCAACGCCAAAAGATTCCTAGTTTGGGACTTGTAATTTTTCAAAGAAAATTATCACTTGCGAGGGTGTCAGGTTAAGGTGGGCTTCCGCAACCTCGATCGATATGAAATATTCGATTCATACATTCTGATCATCAGAGTAACAAGTACGTCGAGTTGCAACGCCGAAAGATTCTTAGTTTGGGACTTGTTATTTTTCAAAGAAAATTATCACTAGCGGGGGTGTTAGGTTGAAGGTGGCTTCCGCAATCTCGATCGATATGAAAGATTCTTTGCATACATTCTGGATATCGGAGTAACACGTATGTCGATTTGCAACGCCAAAAGATTCTTAGTTTGGGACTTGTAATTTCTCAAAGAAAATTATCACTCGCGGGGGTGATAGGTTGAGGGTCGCTTCCGCAACCTCGATCGATATAAAATAATTTTTTCATACATTTTGATTATCAAAGTAACACGTTAGTCGATTTGCAACGCCGAAAGATTTTTAGTTTGGGACTTGTCATTTTCCAAAGTAAAATAATAATCGCGAGGGTGTCAGGTTAAGGGTGGCTTCCGCAACCTTAACTGAGATGCAATATTTTTTTCATGAATTCTCATTCTTAGAGTGACACGTATTCTGATTTGCAACGCCAAAAGATTCCTAGTTTGGGACTTGTAATTTTTCAAAGAAAATTATCACTTGCGAGGGTGTCAGGTTAAGGTGGGCTTCCGCAACCTCGATCGATATGAAATATTTGATTTATACATTCTGATCATCAGAGTAACAAGTACGTCGAGTTGCAACGCCGAAAGATTCTTAGTTTAGGACTTGTAATTTTTCAAAGGAAATTATCACTCGCGGTGGTGTCAGGTTGAGGGTGGCTTCCGCAACCTCGATAAATATGGAATATTCTTTCCATACATTCCGATCATCAGAGTAACACGTACGTTGATTTGCAACGCCGAGAGATTTTTGGTTTGAGACTTGTAATTTTTCGAAGAAAATTATCACTAGCGGGGGTGTCAGGTTGAGGGTGGCTTTCGCAACCTCGATCGATATGGAATATTCCTTTCATTCATTCTAATCATCAGAGTAACACGTACGTTGATTTGCAACGCCGAGAGATTCTTAGTTTGGGACTTGTAATTTTTCAAAGAAAATTATCACTACCGGGGGTGTCAGGTTGAGGGTGGCTTCCGCAACCTCGATAAATATGAAATATTTTTTTTATACCTTTGAATTATCAGAGTAACACGTACGTCGAGTTGGAACGCCGAGAGATTCTTAGTTTCGGACTTGTAATTTTTCAAAGAAAATTATCACTCGCGGGGGTGTCAGGTTGAGGGTGGCTTCCGCAACCTCGATAAATATGGAATATCCTTTCCATACATTTCGATCATCAGAGTAACACGTACGTTGATTTGCAACGCCGAGAGATTTTTAGTTTGGGACTTGTAATTTTTCAAAGAAAATTATTACTAGCGGGGGTGTTAGGTTGAAGGTGGCTTCCGCAACCTCGATCGATATGAAAGATTCTTTTCATACATTCTGGATATCGGAGTAACACGTATGTCGATTTGCAACGCCAAAAGATTCTTAGTTTGGGACTTGTAATTTCTCAAAGAAAATTATCACTCGCGGGGGTGATAGGTTGAGGGTCGCTTCCGCAACCTCGATTGATATAGAATAGATTTTTCATACATTTTGATTATCAAAGTAACACGTTAGTCGATTTGCAACGCCGAAAGATTTTTAGTTTGGGACTTGTCATTTTCCAAAGTAAGTTAATAATCGCGAGGGTGTCAGGTTAAGGGTGGCTTCCGCGACCTCAACTGAGATGCAATATTTTTTTCATGAATTCTCATTCTTAGAGTAACACGTATTTTGATTTGCAACGCCAAAAGATTCCTAGTTTGGGACTTGTAATTTTTCAAAGGAAATTATCACTTGCGGGGGTGTCAGGTTAAGGTGGGCTTCCGCAACCTCGATCGATATGAAATATTCGATTCATACATTCTGATCATCAGAGTAACAAGTACGTCGAGTTGCAACGCCGAAAGATTCTTAGTTCGGGACTTGTTATTTTTCAAAGAAAATTATAACTCGCGGTGGTGTCAGGTGAAGGGAGGCTTCCGCAACCTCGATCGATATGGACTTTTTTTCCATACATTCTGATCATCAGAGTGACACGTATGTTGATTTGCAACGCCGAAAGATTCTTAGTTTGAGACTTGTAATTTTCTAAAGTGAGTTAATAATCGCGAGGGTGTCAGGTTAAGGGTGGCTTCCGCAACCTTAACTGAGATGCAATTTTTTTTTTTTTCATGAATTCCAATTCTTAAAGTAACACGTATGTCGATTTGCAACGCCAAAAGATTTTTAGTTTGGGACTTGTAATTTCTCAAAGAAAATTATCACTAGCGGGGGTGTTAGGTTGAAGGTGGCTTCCGCAATCTCGATCGATATAAAAGATCCTTTCCATACATTCTGGATATCGGAGTAACACGTATGTCGATTTGCAACGCCAAAAGATTCTTAGTTTGGGACTTGTAATTTCTCAAAGAAAATTATCACTCGCGGGGGTGATAGGTTGAGGGTCGCTTCCGCAACCTCGATCGATATAAAATAATTTTTTCATACATTTTGATTATCAAAGTAACACGTTAGTCGATTTGCAACGCCGAAAGATTTTTAGTTTGGGACTTGTCATTTTCCAAAGTAAAATAATAATCGCGAGGGTGTCAGGTTAAGGGTGGCTTCCGCAACCTTAACTGAGATGCAATATTTTTCTCATGAATTCTCATTCTTAGAGTAACACGTATTCTGATTTGCAACGCCAAAAGATTCCTAGTTTGGGACTTGTAATTTTTCAAAGAAAATTATCACTTGCGAGGGTGTCAGGTTAAGGTGGGCTTCCGCAACCTCGATCGATATGAAATATTTGATTCATACATTCTGATCATCAGAGTAACAAGTACGTCGAGTTGCAACGCCGAAAGATTCTTAGTTTGGGACTTGTAATTTTTCAAAGAAAATTATCACTCGCGGTGGTGTCAGGTTGAGGGTGGCTTCCGCAACCTCGATAAATATGGAATATTCTTTCCATACATTCCGATCATCAGAGTAACACGTACGTTGATTTGCAACGCCGAGAGATTTTTGGTTCGAGACTTGTAATTTTTCGAAGAAAATTATCACTAGCGGGGGTGTCAGGTGGAGGGTGGCTTTCGCAACCTCGATCGATATGGAATATTCCTTTCATACATTCTGATCATCAGAGTAACACGTACGTTGATTTGCAACGCCGAGAGATTCTTAGTTTGGGACTTGTAATTTTTCAAAGAAAATTATCACTACCGGGGGTGTCAGGTTGAGGGTGGCTTCCGCAACCTCGATAAATATGAAATATTTTTTTTATACCTTTTAATTATCAGAGTAACACGTACGTCGAGTTGAAACGCCGAGAGATTCTTAGTTTGGGACTTGTAATTTTTCAAAGAAAATTATCACTCGCGGGGGTGTCAGGTTGAGGGTGGCTTCCGCAACCTCGATAAATATGGAATATCCTTTCCATACATTCCGATCATCAGAGTAACACGTACGTTGATTTGCAACGCCGAGAGATTTTTAGTTTGGGACTTGTAATTTTTCAAAGAAAATTATCACTCGCGGGGGTGATAGGTTGAGGGTCGCTTCCGCAACCTCGATTGATATAGAATAATTTTTTCATACATTTTGATTATCAAAGTAACACGTTAGTCGATTTGCAACGCCGAAAGATTTTTAGTTCGGGACTTGTCATTTTCCAAAGTAAGTTAATAATCGCGAGGGTGTCAGGTTAAGGGTGGCTTCCGCAACCTCAACTGAGATGCAATATTTTTTTCATGAATTCTCATTCTCAGAGTAACACGTATTTTGATTTGCAACGCCAAAAGATTCCTAGTTTGGGACTTGTAATTTTTCAAAGGAAATTATCACTTGCGGGGGTGTCAGGTCAAGGTGGGCTTCCGCAACCTCGATCGATATGAAATATTCTTTTCATTCATTCCGATCATCAGAGTAACACGTACGTTGATTTGCAACGCCGAGAGATTCTTAGTTTGGGACTTGTAATTTTTCAAAGAAAATTATCACTACCGGGGGTGTCAGGTTGAGGGTGGCTTCCGCAACCTCGATAAATATGAAATATTTTTTTTATACCTTTTAATTATCAGAGTAACACGTACGTCGAGTTGGAACGCCGAGAGATTCTTAGTTTGGGACTTGTAATTTTTCAAAGAAAATTATCACTCGCGGGGGTGTCAGGTTGAGGGTGGCTTCCGCAACCTCGATAAATATGGAATATCCTTTCCATACATTCCGATCATCAGAGTAACACGTACGTTGATTTGCAACGCCGAGAGATTTTTAGTTTGGGACTTGTAATTTTTCAAAGAAAATTATTACTAGCGGGGGTGTTAGGTTGAAGGTGGCTTCCGCAACCTCGATCGATATGAAAGATTCTTTTCATACATTCTGGATATCGGAGTAACACGTATGTCGATTTGCAACGCCAAAAGATTCTTAGTTTGGGACTTGTAATTTCTCAAAGAAAATTATCACTCGCGGGGGTGATAGGTTGAGGGTCGCTTCCGCAACCTCGATTGATATAGAATAATTTTTTCATACATTTTGATTATCAAAGTAACACGTTAGTCGATTTGCAACGCCGAAAGATTTTTAGTTCGGGACTTGTCATTTTCCAAAGTAAGTTAATAATCGCGAGGGTGTCAGGTTAAGGGTGGCTTCCGCAACCTCAACTGAGATGCAATATTTTTTTCATGAATTCTCATTCTCAGAGTAACACGTATTTTGATTTGCAACGCCAAAAGATTCCTAGTTTGGGACTTGTAATTTTTCAAAGGAAATTACCACTTGCGGGGGTGTCAGGTCAAGGTGGGCTTCCGCAACCTCGATCGATATGAAATATTCGATTCATACATTCTGATCATCAGAGTAACAAGTACGTCGAGTTGCAACGCCGAAAGATTCTTAGTTTGGGACTTGTAATTTTTCAAAGAAAATTATCACTCGCGGGGGTGTCAGGTTGAGGGTGGCTTCCGCAACCTCGATCGATATGGAATATTTCTTTCATACATTCTGATCATCAGAGTAACACGTACGTTGATTTGCAACGCCGAAAGATTCTTAGTTTGGGACTTGTAATTTTTCAAAGAAAATTATCACTACCGGGGGTGTCAGGTCAAGGTGGGCTTCCGCAACCTCGATCGATATGAAATATTTGATTCATACATTCTGATCATCAGAGTAACAAGTACGTCGAGTTGCAACGCCGAAAGATTCTTAGTTTGGGACTTGTAATTTTTCAAAGGAAATTATCACTTGCGGGGGTGTCAGGTCAAGGTGGGCTTCCGCAACCTCGATCGATATGAAATATTCGATTCATACATTCTGATCATCAGAGTAACAAGTACGTCGAGTTGCAACGCCGAAAGATTCTTAGTTTGGGACTTGTAATTTTTCAAAGAAAATTATCACTCGCGGGGGTGTCAGGTTAAGGGTGGCTTCCGCAACCTCAACTGAGATGCAATATTTTTTTCATGAATTCTTATTCTCAGAGTAACACGTATTTTGATTTGCAACGCCAAAAGATTCCTAGTTTGGGACTTGTACCTTTTCAAAGGAAATTATCACTTGCGGGGGTGTCAGGTCAAGGTGGGCTTCCGCAACCTCGATCGATATGAAATATTTGATTCATACATTCTGATCATCAGAGTAACAAGTACGTCGAGTTGCAACGCCGAAAGATTCTTAGTTTGGGACTTGTTATTTTTCAAAGAAAATTATCACTAGCGGGGGTGTTAGGTTGAAGGTGGCTTCCGCAATCTCAATCGATATGAAAGATTCTTTTCATACATTCTGGATATCGGAGTAACACGTATGTCGATTTGCAACGCCAAAAGATTCTTAGTTTGGGACTTGTAATTTCTCAAAGAAAATTATCACTCGCGGGGGTGATAGGTTGAGGGTCGCTTCCGCAACCTCGATCGATATAAAATAATTTTTTCATACATTTTGATTATCAAAGTAACACGTTAGTCGATTTGCAACGCCGAAAGATTTTTAGTTTGGGACTTGTCATTTTCCAAAGTAAAATAATAATCGCGAGGGTGTCAGGTTAAGGGTGGCTTCCGCAACCGAAACTGAGATGCAATATTCTTTTCATGAATTCTCATTCTTAGAGTATCACGTATTCTGATTTGCAACGCCAAAAGATTCCTAGTTTGGGACTTGTAATTTTTCAAAGAAAATTATCACTTGCGAGGGTGTCAGGTTAAGGTGGGCTTCCGCAACCTCGATCGATATGAAATATTCGATTCATACATTCTGATCATCAGAGTAACAAGTACGTCGAGTTGCAACGCCGAAAGATTCTTAGTTTGGGACTTGTTATTTTCCAAAGAAAATTATCACTAGCGGGGGTGTTAGGTTGAAGGTGGCTTCCGCAATCTCGATCGACATGAAAGATTCTTTTCATACATTCTGGATATCGGAGTAACACGTATGTCAATTTGCAACGCCAAAAGATTCTTAGTTTGGGACTTGTAATTTCTCAAAGAAAATTATCACTCGCGGGGGTGATAGGTTGAGGGTCGCTTCCGCAACCTCGATCGATATAAAATAATTTTTTCATACATTTTGATTATCAAAGTAACACGTTAGTCGATTTGCAACGCCGAAAGATTTTTAGTTTGGGACTTGTCATTTTCCAAAGTAAAATAATAATCGCGAGGGTGTCAGGTTAAGGGTGGCTTCCGCAACCTTAACTGAGATGCAATATTTTTTTCATGAATTTTCATTCTTAGAGTAACACGTATTCTGATTTGCAACGCCAAAAGATTCCTAGTTTGGGACTTGTAATTTTTCAAAGAAAATTATCACTTGCGAGGGTGTCAGGTTAAGGTGGGCTTCCGCAACCTCGATCGATATGAAATATTTGATTCATACATTCTGATCATCAGAGTAACAAGTACGTCGAGTTGCAACGCCGAAAGATTCTTAGTTTGGGACTTGTAATTTTTCAAAGAAAATTATCACTCGCGGTGGTGTCAGGTTGAGGGTGGCTTCCGCAACCTCGATAAATATGGAATATTCTTTCCATACATTCCGATCATCAGAGTAACACGTACGTTGATTTGCAACGCCGAGAGATTTTTGGTTTGAGACTTGTAATTTTTCGAAGAAAATTATCACTAGCGGGGGTGTCAGGTTGAGGGTGGCTTTCGCAACCTCGATCGATATGGAATATTCCTTTCATTCATTCTGATCATCAGAGTAACACGTACGTTGATTTGCAACGCCGAGAGATTCTTAGTTTGGGACTTGTAATTTTTCAAAGAAAATTATCACTACCGGGGGTGTCAGGTTGAGGGTGGCTTCCGCAACCTCGATAAATATGAAATATTTTTTTTATACCTTTGAATTATCAGAGTAACACGTACGTCGAGTTGGAACGCCGAGAGATTCTTAGTTTGGGACTTGTAATTTTTCAAAGAAAATTATCACTCGCGGGGGTGTCAGGTTGAGGGTGGCTTCCGCAACCTCGATAAATATGGAATATCTTTTCCATACATTTCGATCATCAGAGTAACACGTACGTTGATTTGCAACGCCGAGAGATTTTTAGTTTGGGACTTGTAATTTTTCGAAGAAAATTATTACTAGCGGGGGTGTTAGGTTGAAGGTGGCTTCCGCAACCTCGATCGATATGAAAGATTCTTTTCATACATTCTGGATATCGGAGTAACACGTATGTCGATTTGCAACGCCAAAAGATTCTTAGTTTGGGACTTGTAATTTCTCAAAGAAAATTATCACTCGCGGGGGTGATAGGTTGAGGGTCGCTTCCGCAACCTCGATTGATATAGAATAATTTTTTCATACATTTTGATTATCAAAGTAACACGTTAGTCGATTTGCAACGCCGAAAGATTTTTAGTTTGGGACTTGTCATTTTCCAAAGTAAGTTAATAATCGCGAGGGTGTCAGGTTAAGGGTGGCTTCCGCAACCTCAACTGAGATGCAATATTTTTTTCATGAATTCTCATTCTTAGAGTAACACGTATTTTGATTTGCAACGCCAAAAGATTCCTAGTTTGGGACTTGTAATTTTTCAAAGGAAATTATCACTTGCGGGGGTGTCAGGTTAAGGTGGGCTTTCGCAACCTCGATCGATATGAAATATTCGATTCATACATTCTGATCATCAGAGTAACAAGTACGTCGAGTTGCAACGCCGAAAGATTCTTAGTTTGGGACTTGTTATTTTTCAAAGAAAATTATAACTCGCGGTGGTGTCAGGTGAAGGGAGGCTTCCGCAACCTCGATCGATATGGACTTTTTTTCCATACATTCTGATCATCAGAGTGACACGTATGTTGATTTGCAACGCCGAAAGATTCTTAGTTTGAGACTTGTAATTTTCTAAAGTGAGTTAATAATCGCGAGGGTGTCAGGTTAAGGGTGGCTTCCGCAACCTTAACTGAGATGCAATTTTTTTTTTTTCCATGAATTCCAATTCTTAAAGTAACACGTATGTCGATTTGCAACGCCAAAAGATTTTTAGTTTGGGACTTGTAATTTTTCAAAGAAAATTATCACTAGCGGGGGTGTTAGGTTGAAGGTGGCTTCCGCAATCTCGATCGATATAAAAGATTCTTTTCATACATTCTGGATATCGAAGTAACACGTATGTCGATTTGCAACGCCAAAAGATTCTTAGTTTGGGACTTGTAATTTCTCAAAGAAAATTATCACTCGCGGGGGTGATAGGTTGAGGGTCGCTTCCGCAACCTCGATCGATATAAAATAATTTTTTCATACATTTTGATTATCAAAGTAACACGTTAGTCGATTTGCAACGCCGAAAGATTTTTAGTTTGGGACTTGTCATTTTCCAAAGTAAAATAATAATCGCGAGGGTGTCAGGTTAAGGGTGGCTTCCGCAACCTTAACTGAGATGCAATATTTTTTTCATGAATTCTCATTCTTAGAGTAACACGTATTCTGATTTGCAACGCCAAAAGATTCCTAGTTTGGGACTTGTAATTTTTCAAAGAAAATTATCACTTGCGAGGGTGTCAGGTTAAGGTGGGCTTCCGCAACCTCGATCGATATGAAATATTCGATTCATACATTCTGATCATCAGAGTAACAAGTACGTCGAGTTGCAACGCCGAAAGATTCCTAGTTTGGGACTTGTAATTTTTCAAAGAAAATTATCACTACCGGGGGTGTCAGGTTGAGGGTGGCTTCCGCAACCTCGATAAATATGAAATATTTTTTTTATACCTTTGAATTATCAGAGTAACACGTACGTCGAGTTGGAACGCCGAAAGATTTTTAGTTTGGGACTTGTAATTTTTCAAAGAAAATTATCACTCGCGGGGGTGTCAGGTTGAGGGTGGCTTCCGCAACCTCGATAAATATGGAATATCCTTTCCATACATTTCGATCATCAGAGTAACACGTACGTTGATTTGCAACGCCGAGAGATTTTTAGTTTGGGACTTGTAATTTTTCAAAGAAAATTATTACTAGCGGGGGTGTTAGGTTGAAGGTGGCTTCCGCAACCTCGATCGATATGAAAGATTCTTTTCATACATTCTGGATATCGGAGTAACACGTATGTCGATTTGCAACGCCAAAAGATTCTTAGTTTGGGACTTGTAATTTCTCAAAGAAAATTATCACTCGCGGGGGTGATAGGTTGAGGGTCGCTTCCGCAACCTCGATTGATATAGAATAATTTTTTCATACATTTTGATTATCAAAGTAACACGTTAGTCGATTTGCAACGCCGAAAGATTTTTAGTTTGGGACTTGTCATTTTCCAAAGTAAGTTAATAATCGCGAGGGTGTCAGGTTAAGGGTGGCTTCCGCAACCTCAACTGAGATGCAATATTTTTTTCATGAATTCTCATTCTTAGAGTAACACGTATTTTGATTTGCAACGCCAAAAGATTCCTAGTTTGGGACTTGTAATTTTTCAAAGGAAATTATCACTTGCGGGGGTGTCAGGTTAAGGTGGGCTTCCGCAACCTCGATCGATATGAAATATTCGATTCATACATTCTGATCATCAGAGTAACAAGTACGTCGAGTTGCAACGCCGAAAGATTCTTAGTTTGGGACTTGTTATTTTTCAAAGAAAATTATAACTCGCGGTGGTGTCAGGTGAAGGGAGGCTTCCGCAACCTCGATCGATATGGACTTTTTTCCCATACATTCTGATCATCAGAGTGACACGTATGTTGATTTGCAACGCCGAAAGATTCTTAGTTTGAGACTTGTAATTTTCTAAAGTGAGTTAATAATCGCGAGGGTGTCAGGTTAAGGGTGGCTTCCGCAACCTTAACTGAGATGCAATTTTTTTTTTTTTCATGAATTCCAATTCTTAAAGTAACACGTATGTCGATTTGCAACGCCAAAAGATTTTTAGTTTGGGACTTGTAATTTTTCAAAGAAAATTATCACTAGCGGGGGTGTTAGGTTGAAGGTGGCTTCCGCAATCTCGATCGATATAAAAGATTCTTTTCATACATTCTGGATATCGAAGTAACACGTATGTCGATTTGCAACGCCAAAAGATTCTTAGTTTGGGACTTGTAATTTCTCAAAGAAAATTATCACTCGCGGGGGTGATAGGTTGAGGGTCGCTTCCGCAACCTCGATCGATATAAAATAATTTTTTCATACATTTTGATTATCAAAGTAACACGTTAGTCGATTTGCAACGCCGAAAGATTTTTAGTTTGGGACTTGTCATTTTCCAAAGTAAAATAATAATCGCGAGGGTGTCAGGTTAAGGGTGGCTTCCGCAACCTTAACTGAGATGCAATATTTTTTTCATGAATTCTCATTCTTAGAGTAACACGTATTCTGATTTGCAACGCCAAAAGATTCCTAGTTTGGGACTTGTAATTTTTCAAAGAAAATTATCACTTGCGAGGGTGTCAGGTTAAGGTGGGCTTCCGCAACCTCGATCGATATGAAATATTCGATTCATACATTCTGATCATCAGAGTAACAAGTACGTCGAGTTGCAACGCCGAAAGATTCCTAGTTTGGGACTTGTAATTTTTCAAAGAAAATTATCACTACCGGTGGTGTCAGGTTGAGGGTGGCTTCCGCAACCTCGATAAATATGAAATATTTTTTTTATACCTTCGAATTATCAGAGTAACACGTACGTCGAGTTGGAACGCCGAAAGATTTTTAGTTTGGGACTTGTAATTTTTCAAAGAAAATTATCACTCGCGGGGGTGTCAGGTTGAGGGTGGCTTCCGCAACCTCGATAAATATGGAATATCCTTTCCATACATTTCGATCATCAGAGTAACACGTACGTTGATTTGCAACGCCGAGAGATTTTTAGTTTGGGACTTGTAATTTTTCAAAGAAAATTATTACTAGCGGGGGTGTTAGGTTGAAGGTGGCTTCCGCAACCTCGATCGATATGAAAGATTCTTTTCATACATTCTGGATATCGGAGTAACACGTATGTCGATTTGCAACGCCAAAAGATTCTTAGTTTGGGACTTGTAATTTCTCAAAGAAAATTATCACTCGCGGGGGTGATAGGTTGAGGGTCGCTTCCGCAACCTCGATCGATATAAAATAATTTTTTCATACATTTTGATTATCAAAGTAACACGTTAGTCGATTTGCAACGCCGAAAGATTTTTAGTTTGGGACTTGTCATTTTCCGAAGTAAAATAATAATCGCGAGGGTGTCAGGTTAAGGGTGGCTTCCGCAACCTTAACTGAGATGCAATATTTTTTTCATGAATTCTCATTTTTAGAGTAACACGTATTCTGATTTGCAACGCCAAAAGATTCCTAGTTTGGGACTTGTAATTTTTCAAAGAAAATTATCACTTGCGAGGGTGTCAGGTTAAGGTGGGCTTCCGCAACCTCGATCGATATGAAATATTTGATTCATACATTCTGATCATCAGAGTAACAAGTACGTCGAGTTGCAACGCCGAAAGATTCTTAGTTTGGGACTTGTTATTTTTCAAAGAAAATTATAACTCGCGGTGGTGTCAGGTGAAGGGAGGCTTCCGCAACCTCGATCGATATGGACTTTTTTTCTATACATTCTGATCATCAGAGTGACACGTATGTTGATTTGCAACGCCGAAAGATTCTTAGTTTGAGACTTGTAATTTTCTAAAGTGAGTTAATAATCGCGAGGGTGTCAGGTTAAGGGTGGCTTCCGCAACCTTAACTGAGATGCAATTTTTTTTTTTTTCATGAATTCCAATTCTTAAAGTAACACGTATGTCGATTTGCAACGCCAAAAGATTTTTAGTTTGGGACTTGTAATTTTTCAAAGAAAATTATCACTAGCGGGGGTGTAAGGTTGAAGGTGGCTTCCGCAACCTCGATCGATATGAAAGATTCTTTTCATACATTCTGGATATCGGAGTAACACGTATGTCGATTTGCAACGCCCAAAGATTCTTAGTTTGGGACTTGTAATTTCTCAAAGAAAATTATCACTCGCGGGGGTGATAGGTTGAGGGTCGCTTCCGCAACCTCGATCGATATAAAATAATTTTTTCATACATTTTGATTATCAAAGTAACACGTTAGTCGATTTGCAACGCCGAAAGATTTTTAGTTTGGGACTTGTCATTTTCCGAAGTAAAATAATAATCGCGAGGGTGTCAGGTTAAGGGTGGCTTCCGCAACCTTAACTGAGATGCAATATTTTTTTCATGAATTCTCATTCTTAGAGTAACACGTATTCTGATTTGCAACGCCAAAAGATTCCTAGTTTGGGACTTGTAATTTTTCAAAGAAAATTATCACTTGCGAGGGTGTCAGGTTAAGGTGGGCTTCCGCAACCTCGATCGATATGAAATATTTGATTCATACATTCTGATCATCAGAGTAACAAGTACGTCGAGTTGCAACGCCGAAAGATTCTTAGTTTGGGACTTGTTATTTTTCAAAGAAAATTATAACTCGCGGTGGTGTCAGGTGAAGGGAGGCTTCCGCAACCTCGATCGATATGGACTTTTTTTCTATACATTCTGATCATCAGAGTGACACGTATGTTGATTTGCAACGCCGAAAGATTCTTAGTTTGAGACTTGTAATTTTCTAAAGTGAGTTAATAATCGCGAGGGTGTCAGGTTAAGGGTGGCTTCCGCAACCTTAACTGAGATGCAATTTTTTTTTTTTTCATGAATTCCAATTCTTAAAGTAACACGTATGTCGATTTGCAACGCCAAAAGATTTTCAGTTTGGGACTTGTAATTTTTCAAAGAAAATTATCACTAGCGGGGGTGTAAGGTTGAAGGTGGCTTCCGCAATCTCGATCGATATGAAAGATTCTTTTCATACATTCTGGATATCGGAGTAACACGTATGTCGATTTGCAACGCCAAAAGATTCTTAGTTTGGGACTTGTAATTTCTCAAAGAAAATTATCACTCGCGGGGGTGATAGGTTGAGGGTCGCTTCCGCAACCTCGATCGATATAAAATAATTTTTTCATACATTTTGATTATCAAAGTAACACGTTAGTCGATTTGCAACGCCGAAAGATTTTTAGTTTGGGACTTGTCATTTTCCAAAGTAAAATAATAATCGCGAGGGTGTCAGGTTAAGGGTGGCTTCCGCAACCTTAACTGAGATGCAATATTTTTTTCATGAATTCTCATTCTTAGAGTAACACGTATTCTGATTTGCAACGCCAAAAGATTCCTAGTTTGGGACTTGTAATTTTTCAAAGAAAATTATCACTTGCGAGGGTGTCAGGTTAAGGTGGGCTTCCGCAACCTCGATCGATATGAAATATTTGATTCATACATTCTGATCATCAGAGTAACAAGTACGTCGAGTTGCAACGCCGAAAGATTCTTAGTTTGGGACTTGTAATTTTTCAAAGAAAATTATCACTCGCGGTGGTGTCAGGTTGAGGGTGGCTTCCGCAACCTCGATAAATATGGAATATTCTTTCCATACATTCCGATCATCAGAGTAACACGTACGTTGATTTGCAACGCCGAGAGATTTTTGGTTTGAGACTTGTAATTTTTCGAAGAAAATTATCACTAGCGGGGGTGTCAGGTTGAGGGTGGCTTTCGCAACCTCGATCGATATGGAATATTTCTTTCATACATTCTGATCATCAGAGTAACACGTACGTTGATTTGCAACGCCGAGAGATTCTTAGTTTGGGACTTGTAATTTTTCAAAGAAAATTATCACTACCGGGGGTGTCAGGTTGAGGGTGGCTTCCGCAACCTCGATAAATATGGAATATTCTTTTTATACCTTTTAATTATCAGAGTAACACGTACGTCGAGTTGGAACGCCGAGAGATTCTTAGTTTGGGACTTGTAATTTTTCAAAGAAAATTATCACTCGCGGGGGTGTCAGGTTGAGGGTGGCTTCCGCAACCTCGATAAATATGGAATATCCTTTCCATACATTTCGATCATCAGAGTAACACGTACGTTGATTTGCAACGCCGAGAGATTTTTAGTTTGGGACTTGTAATTTTTCAAAGAAAATTATTACTAGCGGGGGTGTTAGGTTGAAGGTGGCTTCCGCAACCTTGATCGATATGAAAGTTTCTTTTCATACATTCTGGATATCGGAGTAACACGTATGTCGATTTGCAACGCCAAAAGATTCTTAGTTTGGGACTTGTAATTTCTCAAAGAAAATTATCACTCGCGGGGGTGATAGGTTGAGGGTCGCTTCCGCAACCTCGATTGATATAAAATAATTTTTTCATACATTTTGATTATCAAAGTAACACGTTAGTCGATTTGCAACGCCGAAAGATTTTTAGTTTGGGACTTGTCATTTTCCAAAGTAAGTTAATAATCGCGAGGGTGTCAGGTTAAGGGTGGCTTCCGCAACCTCAACTGAGATGCAATATTTTTTTCATGAATTCTCATTCTTAGAGTAACACGTATTCTGATTTGCAACGCCAAAAGATTCTTTGTTTGAGACTTGTAATTTTCTAAAGTGAGTTAATAATCGCGAGGGTGTCAGGTTAAGGGTGGCTTCCGCAACCTTAACTGAGATGCAATTTTTTTTTTTTTCATGAATTCTAATTCTTAGAGTCACACGAACGTCGAGTTGCAACGCCAAAAGATTTGTAGTTTGGGACTTGTAATTTTTCAAAGAAAGTTAATAATCGCGGTGGTGTCAGGTGAAGGGTGGCTTCCGCAACCTCGATCAATATGGATTTTTTTTTTCATACATTCTGATCATTAGAGTAACACGTATTCCGATTTGCAACGCCGAGAGATTTCTAGTTTGGGACTTGTAATTTTTCAAAAAAAATTATCACTCGCGGGGGTGTCAGGTTGAGGGTGGCTTCCGCAACCTCGATGAATATGGAATATTCTTTTCATACATTCTGATCATCAAAGTAACACGTACGTTGATTTGCAACGCCGAGAGATTCTTAGTTTGGGACTTGTAATTTTTCAAAGAAAATTATCACTACCGGGGGTGTCAGGTTGAGGGTGGCTTCCGCAACCTCGATAAATATGGAATATCTCTTTGATACCTTCTGATTATCAGAGTAACACGTACGTCGAGTTGGAACGCCGAGAGATTCTTAGTTTGGGACTTGTAATTTTTCGAAGAAAATTATCACTCGCGGGGTCGTCAGGTTGAGGGTGGCTTCCGCAACCTCGATAAATATGGAATATTTTTTCCATACATTCCGATCATCAGAGTAACACGTACGTTGATTTGCAACGCCGAGAGATTTTTAGTTGAGGACTTGTCATTTTCCAAAGTAAGTTAATAATCGCGAGGGTGTCAGGTTAAGGGTGGCTTCCGCAACCTCAACTGAGATGCAATTTTTTTTTTTTCATGAATTCTAATTCTCAGAGTAACACGTATGTCGATTTGCAACGCCAGAAGATCCCTAGTTTGGGACTTGTAATTTTTCAAAGAAACTCATCACTTGCGGGGGTGTCAGGTTAAGGTGGGCTTCCGCATTTTTGATCAATATGAAATATTCATTTCATACATTCTGATCATCAGAGTAACAAGTGCGTCGAGTTGCAACGCCGAAAGATTCTTAGTTTGGGACTTGTAATTTTTCAAAAAGAATTATCACTCGCGGGGGTGTCAGGTTAAGGTGGGCTTCCGCATTTTTGATCAATATGAAATATTCATTTATACATTCTGATCATCAGAGTAACACGTACGTTGATTTGCAACGCCGAGAGATTCTTAGTTTGGGACTTGTAATTCTTCAAAGAAAATTATCACTACCAGGGGTGTCAGGTTGAGGGTGGCTTCCGCAACCTCGATCGATATGAATTATTTTTCTCATACATCTTGATCATCAGAGTCACACGAACGTCGAGTTGCAACGCCAAAAGATTTGTAGTTTGGGACTTGTAATTTTTCAAAGAAAGTTAATAATCGCGGTGGTGTCAGGTGAAGGGTGGCTTCCGCAACCTCGATCAATATGGATTTTTTTTTTCATACATTCTGATCATTAGAGTAACACGTATTTCGATTTGCAACGCCGAGAGATTTTTAGTTTGGGACTTGTAATTTTTCAAAGAAAATCATCACTTGCGGGGGTGTCAGGTTAAGGTGGGCTTCCGCATTTTCGATCAATATGAAATATTCATTTCATACATTCTGATCATCGGAGTAACAAGTGCGTCGAGTTGCAACGCCGAAAGATTCTTAGTTTGGGACTTGTTATTTTTCAAAGAAAATTATAACTCGCGGTGGTGTCAGGTGAAGGGAGGCTTCCGCAACCTCGATCGATATGGACTTTTTTTCTATACATTCTGATCATCAGAGTGACACGTATGTTGATTTGCAACGCCGAAAGATTCTTAGTTTGAGACTTGTAATTTTCTAAAGTGAGTTAATAATCGCGAGGGTGTCAGGTTAAGGGTGGCTTCCGCAACCTTAACTGAGATGCAATTTTTTTTTTTTTCATGAATTCCAATTCTTAAAGTAACACGTATGTCGATTTGCAACGCCAAAAGATTTTTAGTTTGGGACTTGTAATTTTTCAAAGAAAATTATCACTAGCGGGGGTGTAAGGTTGAAGGTGGCTTCCGCAATCTCGATCGATATGAAAGATTCTTTTCATACATTCTGGATATCGGAGTAACACGTATGTCGATTTGCAACGCCAAAAGATTCTTAGTTTGGGACTTGTAATTTCTCAAAGAAAATTATCA
Source organism: Athalia rosae (assembly GCF_917208135.1). Classification (NCBI taxonomy): domain Eukaryota; kingdom Metazoa; phylum Arthropoda; class Insecta; order Hymenoptera; family Athaliidae; genus Athalia; species Athalia rosae. Next base: position 12,621,442 of record NC_064028.1, read on the forward strand.
CTCGCGGGGGTGATAGGTTGAGGGTCGCTTCCGCAACCTCGATCGATATAAAATAATTTTTTCATACATTTTGATTATCAAAGTAACACGTTAGTCGATTTGCAACGCCGAAAGATTTTTAGTTTGGGACTTGTCATTTTCCAAAGTAAAATAATAATCGCGAGGGTGTCAGGTTAAGGGTGGCTTCCGCAACCTTAACTGAGATGCAATATTTTTTTCATGAATTCTCATTCTTAGAGTAACACGTATTCTGATTTGCAACGCCAAAAGATTCCTAGTTTGGGACTTGTAATTTTTCAAAGAAAATTATCACTTGCGAGGGTGTCAGGTTAAGGTGGGCTTCCGCAACCTCGATCGATATGAAATATTTGATTCATACATTCTGATCATCAGAGTAACAAGTACGTCGAGTTGCAACGCCGAAAGATTCTTAGTTTGGGACTTGTAATTTTTCAAAGAAAATTATCACTCGCGGTGGTGTCAGGTTGAGGGTGGCTTCCGCAACCTCGATAAATATGGAATATTCTTTCCATACATTCCGATCATCAGAGTAACACGTACGTTGATTTGCAACGCCGAGAGATTTTTGGTTTGAGACTTGTAATTTTTCGAAGAAAATTATCACTAGCGGGGGTGTCAGGTTGAGGGTGGCTTTCGCAACCTCGATCGATATGGAATATTTCTTTCATACATTCTGATCATCAGAGTAACACGTACGTTGATTTGCAACGCCGAGAGATTCTTAGTTTGGGACTTGTAATTTTTCAAAGAAAATTATCACTACCGGGGGTGTCAGGTTGAGGGTGGCTTCCGCAACCTCGATAAATATGGAATATTCTTTTTATACCTTTTAATTATCAGAGTAACACGTACGTCGAGTTGGAACGCCGAGAGATTCTTAGTTTGGGACTTGTAATTTTTCAAAGAAAATTATCACTCGCGGGGGTGTCAGGTTGAGGGTGGCTTCCGCAACCTCGATAAATATGGAATATCCTTTCCATACATTTCGATCATCAGAGTAACACGTACGTTGATTTGCAACGCCGAGAGATTTTTAGTTTGGGACTTGTAATTTTTCAAAGAAAATTATTACTAGCGGGGGTGTTAGGTTGAAGGTGGCTTCCGCAACCTTGATCGATATGAAAGTTTCTTTTCATACATTCTGGATATCGGAGTAACACGTATGTCGATTTGCAACGCCAAAAGATTCTTAGTTTGGGACTTGTAATTTCTCAAAGAAAATTATCACTCGCGGGGGTGATAGGTTGAGGGTCGCTTCCGCAACCTCGATTGATATAAAATAATTTTTTCATACATTTTGATTATCAAAGTAACACGTTAGTCGATTTGCAACGCCGAAAGATTTTTAGTTTGGGACTTGTCATTTTCCAAAGTAAGTTAATAATCGCGAGGGTGTCAGGTTAAGGGTGGCTTCCGCAACCTCAACTGAGATGCAATATTTTTTTCATGAATTCTCATTCTTAGAGTAACACGTATTCTGATTTGCAACGCCAAAAGATTCTTTGTTTGAGACTTGTAATTTTCTAAAGTGAGTTAATAATCGCGAGGGTGTCAGGTTAAGGGTGGCTTCCGCAACCTTAACTGAGATGCAATTTTTTTTTTTTTCATGAATTCTAATTCTTAGAGTCACACGAACGTCGAGTTGCAACGCCAAAAGATTTGTAGTTTGGGACTTGTAATTTTTCAAAGAAAGTTAATAATCGCGGTGGTGTCAGGTGAAGGGTGGCTTCCGCAACCTCGATCAATATGGATTTTTTTTTTCATACATTCTGATCATTAGAGTAACACGTATTCCGATTTGCAACGCCGAGAGATTTCTAGTTTGGGACTTGTAATTTTTCAAAAAAAATTATCACTCGCGGGGGTGTCAGGTTGAGGGTGGCTTCCGCAACCTCGATGAATATGGAATATTCTTTTCATACATTCTGATCATCAAAGTAACACGTACGTTGATTTGCAACGCCGAGAGATTCTTAGTTTGGGACTTGTAATTTTTCAAAGAAAATTATCACTACCGGGGCTGTCAGGTTGAGGGTGGCTTCCGCAACCTCGATAAATATGGAATATCTCTTTGATACCTTCTGATTATCAGAGTAACACGTACGTCGAGTTGGAACGCCGAGAGATTCTTAGTTTGGGACTTGTAATTTTTCGAAGAAAATTATCACTCGCGGGGTCGTCAGGTTGAGGGTGGCTTCCGCAACCTCGATAAATATGGAATATTTTTTCCATACATTCCGATCATCAGAGTAACACGTACGTTGATTTGCAACGCCGAGAGATTTTTAGTTGAGGACTTGTCATTTTCCAAAGTAAGTTAATAATCGCGAGGGTGTCAGGTTAAGGGTGGCTTCCGCAACCTCAACTGAGATGCAATTTTTTTTTTTTCATGAATTCTAATTCTCAGAGTAACACGTATGTCGATTTGCAACGCCAGAAGATCCCTAGTTTGGGACTTGTAATTTTTCAAAGAAACTCATCACTTGCGGGGGTGTCAGGTTAAGGTGGGCTTCCGCATTTTTGATCAATATGAAATATTCATTTCATACATTCTGATCATCAGAGTAACAAGTGCGTCGAGTTGCAACGCCGAAAGATTCTTAGTTTGGGACTTGTAATTTTTCAAAAAGAATTATCACTCGCGGGGGTGTCAGGTTAAGGTGGGCTTCCGCATTTTTGATCAATATGAAATATTCATTTATACATTCTGATCATCAGAGTAACACGTACGTTGATTTGCAACGCCGAGAGATTCTTAGTTTGGGACTTGTAATTCTTCAAAGAAAATTATCACTACCAGGGGTGTCAGGTTGAGGGTGGCTTCCGCAACCTCGATCGATATGAATTATTTTTCTCATACATCTTGATCATCAGAGTCACACGAACGTCGAGTTGCAACGCCAAAAGATTTGTAGTTTGGGACTTGTAATTTTTCAAAGAAAGTTAATAATCGCGGTGGTGTCAGGTGAAGGGTGGCTTCCGCAACCTCGATCAATATGGATTTTTTTTTTCATACATTCTGATCATTAGAGTAACACGTATTTCGATTTGCAACGCCGAGAGATTTTTAGTTTGGGACTTGTAATTTCTCAAAGAAAATCATCACTTGCGGGGGTGTCAGGTTAAGGTGGGCTTCCGCATTTTCGATCAATATGAAATATTCATTTCATACATTCTGATCATCGGAGTAACAAGTGCGTCGAGTTGCAACGCCGAAAGATTCTTAGTTTGGGACTTGTAATTTTTCAAAAAGAATTATCACTCGCGGGGGTGTCAGGTTGAGGGTGGCTTCCGCAACCTCGATAAATATGGAATATTTTTCTCATACATTCTGATCATTAGAGTAACACGTACGTTGATTTGCAACGCCGAGAGATTTTTAGTTTGGGACTTGTAATTTTTCAAAGAAAATTAATGATCGCAGGGGTGTCAGGTTAAGGGTGGCTTCCGCAACATCGATCGATATGAAATATCCTTTGCATACATTCTGATCATCAGCGTAACACGTACGTCGAGTTGCAACGCCGAAAGATTTTTAGTTTAGGACTTGTAATTTTTCAAAAAAAATTATCACTCGCGGGGGTGTCAGGTTGAGGGTGGCTTCCGCAACCTCGATAAATATGGAATATTTCTCTCATACATTCTGATCATCAGAGTAACACGTACGTTGATTCGCAACGCCGAAAGATTCTTAGTTTGGGACTTGTAATTCTTCAAAGAAAATTATCACTACCAGGGGTGTCAGGTTGAGGGTGGCTTCCGCAACCTCGATCGATATGAATTATTCTTCTCATACATCTTGATCATCAAAGTCACACGAACTTCGAGTTGCAACGCCAAAAGATTTGTAGTTTGGGACTTGTAATTTTTCAAAGAAAGTTAATAATCGCGGTGGTGTCAGGTGAAGGGTGGCTTCCGCAACCTCGATCAATATGGATTTTTTTTTCATACATTCTGATCATTAGAGTAACACGTATTTCGATTTGCAACCCCGAGAGATTTCTAGTTTGGGACTTGTAGTTCTTCAAAGAAAATCATCACTTGCGGGGGTGTCAGGTTAAGGTGGGCTTCCGCATTTTCGATCAATATGAAATATTCATTTCATACATTCTGATCATCAGAGTAACAAGTGCGTCGAGTTGCAACGCCGAAAGATTCTTAGTTTGGGACTTGTAATTTTTCAAAAAGAATTATCACTCGCGGGGGTGTCAGGTTGAGGGTTGCTTCCGCAACCTCGATAAATATGGAATATTTTTCTCATACATTCTGATCATTAGAGTAACACGTACGTTGATTTGCAACGCCGAGAGATTCTTAGTTTGGGACTTGTAATTCTTCAAAGAAAATTATCACTACCAGGGGTGTCAGGTTGAGGGTGGCTTCCGCAACCTCGATCGATATGAATTTTTCTTTCCATACATTCTGATCATCAGAGTGACACGTATGTTGATTTGCAACGCCAAAAGATTCTTAGTTTGGGACTTGTAATTTTTCAGAGAAAATGAATGATCGCAGGGGTGTCAGGTTAAGGGTGGCTTCCGCAACATCGATCGATATGAAATATTCTTTGCATACATTCTGATCATCAGCGTAACACGTACGTCGAGTTGCAACGCCGAAAGATTTTTAGTTTGAGACTTGTAATTTTTCAAAAAAAATTATCACTCGCGGGGGTGTCAGGTTGAGGGTGGCTTCCGCAACCTCAATAAATATGGAATATTTTTCTCATACATTCTGATCATCAGAATAACACGTACGTTGATTCGCAACGCCGAGAGATTCTTAGTTTGGGACTTGTAATTCTTCAAAGAAAATTATCACTACCAGGGGTGTCAGGTTGAGGGTGGCTTCCGCAACCTCGATCGATATGAATTATTTTTCTCATACATCTTGATCATCAGAGTCACACGAACGTCGAGTTGCAACGCCGAGAGATTTTTAGTTTGGGACTTGTCATTTTCCAAAGTAAGTTAATAATCGCGAGGGTGTCAGGTTAGGGGTGGCTTCCGCAACCTCAACTGAGATGCAATATTTTTTTCATGAATTCTCATTCTTAGAGTAACACGTATTTTGATTTGCAACGTCAAAAGATTCCTAGTTTGGGACTTGTAATTTTTGAAAGGAAATTATCACTTGCGGGGGTGTCAGGTTAAGGTGGGCTTTCGCAACCTCGATCGATATGAAATATTTGATTCATACATTCTGATCATCAGAGAAACAAGTACGTCGAGTTGCAACGCCGAAAGATTCTTAGTTTGGGACTTGTAATCTTTCAAAAAAAATTATCACTCGCGGGGGTGTCAGGTTGAGGGTTGCTTCCTCAACCTCGATAAATATGGAATATTTTTCTCATACATTCTGATCATCAGGGTAACACGTACGTTGATTTGCAACGCCGAGAGATTCTTAGTTTGGGACTTGTAATTCTTCAAAGAAAATTATCACTACCAGGGGTGTCAGGTTGAGAGTGGCTTCCGCAACCTCGATCGATATGGATTTTTCTTTCCATACATTCTGATCATCAGAGTGACACGTATGTTGATTTGCAACGCCAAAAGATTCTTAGTTTGGGACTTGTAATTTTTCAAAGAAAATTAATAATCGCAGGGGTGTCAGGTTAAGGGTGGCTTCCGCAACATCGATCGATATGAAATATTCTTTGCATACATTCTGATCATCAGCGTAACACGTACGTCGAGTTGCAACGCCGAAAGATTTTTAGTTTGGGACTTGTAATTTTTCAAAAAAAATTATCACTCGCGGGGGTGTCAGGTTGAGGGTGGCTTCCGCAACCTCGATGAATATGGAATATTTCTCTCATACATTCTGATCATTAGAGTAACACGTATTTTGATTTGCAACGCCGAGAGATTTCTAGTTTTGGACTTGTTATTTTTCAAAGAAAGTTAATAATCGCGGGGTGTCAGGTTGAGGGTGGCTTCTGCAACCTTGACCGGGATGCGGAAATTTTTCGATAAATTCTGATCATAAGAGTAACACGTACGTCGAGTTGCAACGCTGAGAGATTTCTAGTTTGGGACTTGTAATTTTTCAAAAAAAATTATCACTTGCGGGGGTGTCAGGTTGAGGGTGGCTTCCGCAATCCGATAAATATGGAATATCCTTTTCATACATTCTGATCATCGGAGTAACACGTACGTTGATTTGCAACGCCGAGAGATTCTTAGTTTGGGACTTGTAATTTTTCAAAGAAAATTATCACTACCGGGGGTGTCAGGTTGAGGGTGGCTTCCGCAACCTCGATAAATATGGAATATTTCTCTTATACCTTCTGATTATCAGAGTAACACGTACGTCGAGTTGGAACGCCGAGAGATTCTTAGTTTGGGACTTGTAATTTTTCGAAGAAAATTATCACTCGCGGGGGTGTCAGGTTGAGGGTGGCTTCCGCAACCTCGATAAATATGGAATATTTTTTTCATACATTCCGATCATCAGAGTAACACGTACGTTGATTTGCAACGCTGAAAGATTTTGAGTTTGGGACTTGTCATTTTCCAAAGTAAGTTAATAATCGCGAGGGTGTCAGGTTAAGGGTGGCTTCCGCAACCTCAACTGAGATGCAATATTTTTTTCATGAATCCTTATTCTTAGAGTAACGGGTATTTTGATTTGCAACGCCGAAAGATTCCTAGTTTGGGACTTGTAATTTTTCGAAGAAAATTATCACTCGTGGGGGTGTCAGGTTAAGGAAGGCTTCCGCAACCTCGATAAATATGGGATATTCTTTCCATACATTCCGATCATCAGAGTAACACGTACGTTGATTTGCAACGCTGAAAGATTTTCAGTTTGGGACTTGTCATTTTCCAAAGTAAGTTAATAATCGCGAGGGTGTCAGGTTAAGGGTGGCTTCCGCAACCTCAACTGAGATGCAATATTTTTTTCATGAATTCTCATTCTTCGAGTAACACGTATTTTGATTTGCAACGCCAAAAGATTCTTAGTTTGGGACTTGTAATTTTTCAAAGGAAATTATCACTTGCGAAGGTGTCAGGTTAAGGTGGGCTTCCGCAACCCCGATTGATATGAAATATTTGATTCATACATTCTGATCATCAGAGTAACAAGTACGTCGAGTTGCAACGCCGAAAGATTCTTAGTTTGGGACTTGTAATTTTTCAAAGAAAATTATCACTCGCGGTGGTGTCAGGTTGAGGGTGGCTTCCGCAACCTCGATAAATATGGAATATTCTTCCCATACATTCCGATCATCAGAGTAACACGTACGTTGATTTGCAACGCCGAGAGATTTTTAGTTTGGGACTTGTCATTTTCCAAAGAAAGTTAATAATCGCAAGGGTGTCAGGTTAAGGGTGGCTTCCGCAACCTGAACTGAGATGCAATATTTTTTTCATGAATTCTCATTTTTAGAGTAACACGTATTTCGATTTGCAACGTCAAAAGATTCCTAGTTTGGGACTTGTAATTTTTCAAAGAAAATTATCACTCGCGGTGGTGTCAGGTTGAGGGTGGCTTCCGCAACCTCGATAAATATGAAATATTCTTTCCATACATTCCGATCATCAGAGTAACACGTACGTTGATTTGCAACGCCGAGAGATTTTTAGTTTGAGACTTGTATTTTTTCGAAGAAAATTATCACTCGCGGGGGTGTTAGGTTGAGGGTGGCTTCCGCAACCTCGATCGAGATGCAATTCTCTTCTCATACATTTTGATAATCGAAATAACACGTTTTTTGATTTGCAACGCCGGGAGATTTCTAGTTTGAGACTTGTAATTTTCTAAAGTAAGTTAATAATCGCGAGGGTGTCAGGTTAAGGGTGGCTTCCGCAACTTTAACTGAGCTGCAATTTTTTTTTTTTTTCATGAATTCTAATTCTCAGAGTAACACGTATGTCGATTTGCAACGCCAGAAGATCCCTAGTTTGGGACTTGTGATTTTTTGAAGAAAATTATCACTCGCGGGGGTGTCAGGTTGAGGGTGGCTTCCGCAACCTCGATCAATATGGATTTTTTTTTTTATACATTCTGATTATCAGAGTAACACGTATGTCGATTTGCAACGCCGAGAGATTTCTAGTTTGGGACTTGTAATTTTTCAAAGAAAGTTAATAATCGCGGGGGTGTCAGGTTAAGGGTGGCTTCTGCAACCTCAAACGGGATGCAAAAATTTTTTTTGAAATTCTGATCATCAGAGTAACACGTACGTCGAGTTGCAACGCCGAAAGATTCTTAGTTTGGGACTTGTAATTTTCCAAAAAAAATTATCACTCGCGGGGGTGTCAGGTGGAGGGTGGCTTCCGCAACCTCGATAAAGATGGAATATTCTTCTCATACATTCTGATTATCAGAGTAACACGTACGTTGATTTGCAACGCCGAGAGATTCTTAGTTTGGGACTTGTAATTCTTCAAAGAAAATTATCACTACCAGGGGTGTCAGGTTGAGGGTGGCTTCCGCAACCTCGATGAATATGGAATATTTCTTTGATACATTCTGATCATCGGAGTAACACGTATGTCGATTCACAACGCCAAGAGATCCCTAGTTTGAGACTTGTAATTTTTCAAAGAAAATTATCACTTGCGGGAGTGTCCGATTGAGGGTGGCTTCCGCAACCTCGATCGATATGAAATATTTTTTTCATACATCTTAATCATCAGAGTCACACGAACGTCGAGTTGCAACGCCAAAAGATTTGTAGTTTGGGACTTGTAATTTTTCAAAGAAAGTTAATAATCGCGGTGGTGTCAGGTGAAGGGTGGCTTCCGCGACCTCGATCAATATGGATTTTTTTTTCTCATACATTCTGATCATTAGAGTAACACGTATTCTGATTTGCAACGCCGAGAGATTTCTAGTTTGGGACTTGTTATTTTTTAAAGAAAGTTAATAATCGCGGGGGTGTCAGGTTAAGGGTGGCTTCTGCAACCTCGACCGGGACGCAAGAGTTTTTTGATAAATTCTGATCATCAGAGTAACACGTACGTCGAGTTGCAACGCCGAGAGATTTCTAGTTTGGCACTTGTAATTTTTCAAAAAAAATTATCACTCGCGGGGGTGTCAGGTTGAGGGTGGCTTCCGCAACCTCGATAAATATGGAATATTCTTTTCATACATTCCGAACATTGAAGTATCACGTACGTTGATTTGCAACGCCGAGAGATTCTTAGTTTGGGACTTGTAATTTTTCAAAGAAAATTATCACTACCGGGGGTGTCAGGTTGAGGGTGGCTTCCGCAACCTCGATAAATATGGAATATTCCTTTTATACCTTCTGATTATCAGAGTAACACGTACGTCGAGTTGGAACGCCGAGAGATTCTTAGTTTGGGACTTGTAATTTTTCAAAGAAAATTATCACTCGCGGGGGTGTCAGGTTGAGGGTGGCTTCCGCAACCTCGATAAATATGGAATATCCTTCCTATACATTCCGATCATCAGAGTAACACGTTCGTTGATTTGCAACGCCGAGAGATTTTTAGTTTGGGACTTGTCATTTTCCAAAGAAAGTTAATAATCGCAAGGGTGTCAGGTTAAGGGTGGCTTCCGCAACCTCAACTGAGATGCAATATTTTTTTCATGAATTCTCATTTTTAGAGTAACACGTATTTTGATTTGCAACGCCAAAAGAGTTCTAGTTTGGGACTTGTAATTTTTCAAAGGAAATTATCACTTGCGGGGGTGTCAGGTTAAGGTGGGCTTCCGCAACCTCGATCGATATGAAATATTTGATTCATACATTCTGATTATCAGAATAACACGTACGTTGATTCGCAACGCCGAGAGATTCTTAGTTTGGGACTTGTAATTCTTCAAAGAAAATTATCACTACCAGGGGTGTCAGGTTGAGGGTGGCTTCCGCAACCTCGATCGATATGAATTATTTTTCTCATACATCTTGATCATCAGAGTCACACGAACGTCGAGTTGCAACGCCGAGAGATTTTTAGTTTGGGACTTGTCATTTTCCAAAGTAAGTTAATAATCGCGAGGGTGTCAGGTTAGGGGTGGCTTCCGCAACCTCAACTGAGATGCAATATTTTTTTCATGAATTCTCATTCTTAGAGTAACACGTATTTTGATTTGCAACGTCAAAAGATTCCTAGTTTGGGACTTGTAATTTTTGAAAGGAAATTATCACTTGCGGGGGTGTCAGGTTAAGGTGGGCTTTCGCAACCTCGATCGATATGAAATATTTGATTCATACATTCTGATCATCAGAGAAACAAGTACGTCGAGTTGCAACGCCGAAAGATTCTTAGTTTGGGACTTGTAATCTTTCAAAAAAAATTATCACTCGCGGGGGTGTCAGGTTGAGGGTTGCTTCCTCAACCTCGATAAATATGGAATATCTTTCTCATACATTCTGATCATCAGGGTAACACGTACGTTGATTTGCAACGCCAAGAGATTCTTAGTTTGGGACTTGTAATTCTTCAAAGAAAATTATCACTACCAGGGGTGTCAGGTTGAGGGTGGCTTCCGCAACCTCGATCGATATGGATTTTTCTTTCCATACATTCTGATCATCAGAGTGACACGTATGTTGATTTGCAACGCCAAAAGATTCTTAGTTTGGGACTTGTAATTTTTCAAAGAAAATTAATAATCGCAGGGGTGTCAGGTTAAGGGTGGCTTCCGCAACATCGATCGATATGAAATATTCTTTGCATACAATCTGATCATCAGCGTAACACGTACGTCGAGTTGCAACGCCGAAAGATTTTTAGTTTGGGACTTGTAATTTTTCAAAAAAAATTATCACTCGCGGGGGTGTCAGGTTGAGGGTGGCTTCCGCAACCTCGATGAATATGGAATATTTCTCTCATACATTCTGATCATTAGAGTAACACGTATTTTGATTTGCAACGCCGAGAGATTTCTAGTTTTGGACTTGTTATTTTTCAAAGAAAGTTAATAATCGCGGGGGTGTCAGGTTGAGGGTGGCTTCTGCAACCTTGACCGGGATGCGGAAATTTTTCGATAAATTCTGATCATAAGAGTAACACGTACGTCGAGTTGCAACGCTGAGAGATTTCTAGTTTGGGACTTGTAATTTTTCAAAAAAAATTATCACTCGCGGGGGTGTCAGGTTGAGGGTGGCTTCCGCAATCCGATAAATATGGAATATCCTTTTCATACATTCTCATCATCGGAGTAACACGTACGTTGATTTGCAACGCCGAGAGATTCTTAGTTTGGGACTTGTAATTTTTCAAAGAAAATTATCACTACCGGGGGTGTCAGGTTGAGGGTGGCTTCCGCAACCTCGATAAATATGGAATATTTCTCTTATACCTTCTGATTATCAGAGTAACACGTACGTCGAGTTGGAACGCCGAGAGATTCTTAGTTTGGGACTTGTAATTTTTCGAAGAAAATTATTACTCGCGGGGGTGTCAGGTTGAGGGTGGCTTCCGCAACCTCGATAAATATGGAATATTTTTTCCATACATTCCGATCATCAGAGTAACACGTACGTTGATTTGCAACGCTAAAAGATTTTGAGTTTGGGACTTGTCATTTTCCAAAGTAAGTTAATAATCGCGAGGGTGTCAGGTTAAGGGTGGCTTCCGCAACCTCAACTGAGATGCAATATTTTTTTCATGAATCCTTATTCTTAGAGTAACGGGTATTTTGATTTGCAACGCCGAAAGATTCCTAGTTTGGGACTTGTAATTTTTCGAAGAAAATTATCACTCGTGGGGGTGTCAGGTTAAGGAAGGCTTCCGCAACCTCGATAAATATGGGATATTCTTTCCATACATTCCGATCATCAGAGTAACACGTACGTTGATTTGCAACGCTGAAAGATTTTCAGTTTGGGACTTGTCATTTTCCAAAGTAAGTTAATAATCGCGAGGGTGTCAGGTTAAGGGTGGCTTCCGCAACCTCAACTGAGATGCAATATTTTTTTCATGAATTCTCATTCTTCGAGTAACACGTATTTTGATTTGCAACGCCAAAATATTCTTAGTTTGGGACTTGTAATTTTTCAAAGGAAATTATCACTTGCGGGGGTGTCAGGTTAAGGTGGGCTTCCGCAACCCCGATCGATATGAAATATTTGATTCATACATTCTGATCATCAGAGTAACAAGTACGTCGAGTTGCAACGCCGAAAGATTTTTAGTTTGGGACTTGTAATTTTTCAAAGAAAATTATCACTCGCGGTGGTGTCAGGTTGAGGGTGGCTTCCGCAACCTCGATAAATATGGAATATTCTTCCCATACATTCCGATCATCAGAGTAACACGTACGTTGATTTGCAACGCCGAGAGATTTTTAGTTTGGGACTTGTCATTTTCCAAAGAAAGTTAATAATCGCAAGGGTGTCAGGTTAAGGGTGGCTTCCGCAACCTGAACTGAGATGCAATATTTTTTTCATGAATTCTCATTTTTAGAGTAACACGTATTTTGATTTGCAACGTCAAAAGATTCCTAGTTTGGGACTTGTAATTTTTCAAAGAAAATTATCACTCGCGGTGGTGTCAGGTTGAGGGTGGCTTCCGCAACCTCGATAAATATGAAATATTCTTTCCATACATTCCGATCATCAGAGTAACACGTACGTTGATTTGCAACGCCGAGAGATTTTTAGTTTGAGACTTGTATTTTTTCGAAGAAAATTATCACTCGCGGGGGTGTTAGGTTGAGGGTGGCTTCCGCAACCTCGATCGAGATGCAATTCTCTTCTCATACATTTTGATAATCGAAATAACACGTTTTTTGATTTGCAACGCCGGGAGATTTCTAGTTTGAGACTTGTAATTTTCTAAAGTAAGTTAATAATCGCGAGGGTGTCAGGTTAAGGGTGGCTTCCGCAACTTTAACTGAGCTGCAATTTTTTTTTTTTTTCATGAATTCTAATTCTCAGAGTAACACGTATGTCGATTTGCAACGCCAGAAGATCCCTAGTTTGGGACTTGTGATTTTTTGAAGAAAATTATCACTCGCGGGGGTGTCAGGTTAAGGGTGGCTTCCGCAACCTCGATCAATATAGATTTTTTTTTTTATACATTCTGATTATCAGAGTAACACGTATGTCGATTTGCAACGCCGAGAGATTTCTAGTTTGGGACTTGTAATTTTTCAAAGAAAGTTAATAATCGCGGGGGTGTCAGGTTAAGGGTGGCTTCTGCAACCTCAAACGGGATGCAAAAATTTTTTTTGAAATTCTGATCATCAGAGTAACACGTACGTCGAGTTGCAACGCCGAAAGATTCTTAGTTTGGGACTTGTAATTTTCCAAAAAAAATTATCACTCGCGGGGGTGTCAGGTGGAGGGTGGCTTCCGCAACCTCGATAAAGATGGAATATTCTTCTCATACATTCTGATCATCAGAGTAACACGTACGTTGATTTGCAACGCCGAGAGATTCTTAGTTTGGGATTTGTAATTCTTCAAAGAAAATTATCACTACCAGGGGTGTCAGGTTGAGGGTGGCTTCCGCAACCTCGATGAATATGGAATATTTCTTTTATACATTCTGATCATCGGAGTAACACGTATGTCGATTCACAACGCCAAGAGATCCCTAGTTCGAAACTTGTAATTTTTCAAAGAAAATTATCACTTGCGGGAGTGTCCGGTTGAGGGTGGCTTCCGCAACCTCGATCGATATGAAATATTTTTTTCATACATCTTAATCATCAGAGTCACACGAACGTCGAGTTGCAACGCCAAAAGATTTGTAGTTTGGGACTTGTAATTTTTCAAAGAAAGTTAATAATCGCGGTGGTGTCAGGTGAAGGGTGGCTTCCGCGACCTCGATCAATATGGATTTTTTTTCCTCATACATTCTGATCATTAGAGTAACACGTATTCTGATTTGCAACGCCGAGAGATTTCTAGTTTGGGACTTGTTATTTTTCAAAGAAAGTTAATAATCGCGGGGGTGTCAGGTTAAGGGTGGCTTCTGCAACCTCGACCGGGACGCAAAAGTTTTTTGATAAATTCTGATCATCAGAGTAACACGTACGTCGAGTTGCAACGCCGAGAGATTTCTAGTTTGGCACTTGTAATTTTTCAAAAAAAATTATCACTCGCGGGGGTGTCAGGTTGAGGGTGGCTTCCGCAACCTCGATTAATATGGAATATTCTTTTCATACATTCCGATCATTGAAGTATCACGTACGTTGATTTGCAACGCCGAGAGATTCTTAGTTTGGGACTTGTAATTTTTCAAAGAAAATTATCACTACCGGGGGTGTCAGGTTGAGGGTGGCTTCCGCAACCTCGATAAATATGGAATATTCCTTTTATACCTTCTGATTATCAGAGTAACACGTACGTCGAGTTGGAACGCCGAGAGATTCTTAGTTTGGGACTTGTAATTTTTCAAAGAAAATTATCACTCGCGGGGGTGTCAGGTTGAGGGTGGCTTCCGCAACCTCGATAAATATGGAATATCCTTCCTATACATTCCGATCATCAGAGTAACACGTACGTTGATTTGCAACGCCGAGAGATTTTTAGTTTGGGACTTGTCATTTTCCAAAGAAAGTTAATAATCGCAAGGGTGTCAGGTTAAGGGTGGCTTCCGCAACCTCAACTGAGATGCAATATTTTTTTCATGAATTCTCATTTTTAGAGTAACACGTATTTTGATTTGCAACGCCAAAAGAGTTCTAGTTTGGGACTTGTAATTTTTCAAAGGAAATTATCACTTGCGGGGGTGTCAGGTTAAGGTGGGCTTCCGCAACCTCGATTGATATGAAATATTTGATTCATACATTCTGATTATCAGAGTAACACGTACGTCGAGTTGGAACGCCGAGAGATTCTCAGTTTGGGACTTGTAATTTTTCAAAGAAAATTATCACTCGCGGGGGTGTCAGGTTGAGGGTGGCTTCCGCAACCTCGATAAATATGGAATATTCTTCCCATACATTCCGATCATCAGAGTAACACGTACGTTGATTTGCAACGCCGAGAGATTTTTAGTTTGGGACTTGTCATTTTCCAAAGAAAGTTAATAATCGCAAGGGTGTCAGGTTAAGGGTGGCTTCCGCAACCTGAACTGAGATGCAATATTCTTTTCATGAATTCTCATTTTTAGAGTAACACGTATTTTGATTTGCAACGTCAAAAGATTCCTAGTTTGGGACTTGTAATTTTTCAAAGAAAATTATCACTCGCGGTGGTGTCAGGTTGAGGGTGGCTTCCGCAACCTCGATAAATATGAAATATTCTTTCCATACATTCCGATCATCAGAGTAACACGTACGTTGATTTGCAACGCCGAGAGATTTTTAGTTTGAGACTTGTATTTTTTCGAAGAAAATTATCACTCGCGGGGGTGTTAGGTTGAGGGTGGCTTCCGCAACCTCGATCGAGATGCAATTCTCTTCTCATACATTCTGATAATCGAAATAACACGTTTTTTGATTTGCAACGCCGGGAGATTTCTAGTTTGAGACTTGTAATTTTCTAAAGTCAGTTAATAATCGCGAGGGTGTCAGGTTAAGGGTGGCTTCCGCAACTTTAACTGAGCTGCAATTTTTTTTTTTTTTCATGAATTCTAATTCTCAGAGTAACACGTATGTCGATTTGCAACGCCAGAAGATCCCTAGTTTGGGACTTGTGATTTTTTGAAGAAAATTATCACTCGCGGGGGTGTCAGGTTAAGGGTGGCTTCCGCAACCTCGATCAATATGGATTTTTTTTTTTATACATTCTGATTATCAGAGTAACACGTATGTCGATTTGCAACGCCGAGAGATTTCTAGTTTGGGACTTGTAATTTTTCAAAGAAAGTTAATAATCGCGGGGGTGTCAGGTTAAGGGTGGCTTCTGCAACCTCAAACGGGATGCAAAAATTTTTTTTGAAATTCTGATCATCAGAGTAACACGTACGTCGAGTTGCAACGCCGAAAGATTCTTAGTTTGGGACTTGTAATTTTCCAAAAAAAATTATCACTCGCGGGGGTGTCAGGTGGAGGGTGGCTTCCGCAACCTCGATAAAGATGGAATATTCTTCTCATACATTCTGATCATCAGAGTAACACGTACGTTGATTTGCAACGCCGAGAGATTCTTAGTTTGGGATTTGTAATTCTTCAAAGAAAATTATCACTACCAGGGGTGTCAGGTTGAGGGTGGCTTCCGCAACCTCGATGAATATGGAATATTTCTTTTATACATTCTGATCATCGGAGTAACACGTATGTCGATTCACAACGCCAAGAGATCCCTAGTTCGAGACTTGTAATTTTTCAAAGAAAATTATCACTTGCGGGAGTGTCCGGTTGAGGGTGGCTTCCGCAACCTCGATCGATATAAAATATTTTTTTCATACATCTTAATCATCAGAGTCACACGAACGTCGAGTTGCAACGCCAAAAGATTTGTAGTTTGGGACTTGTAATTTTTCAAAGAAAGTTAATAATCGCGGTGGTGTCAGGTGAAGGGTGGCTTCCGCGACCTCGATCAATATGGATTTTTTTTCCTCATACATTCTGATCATTAGAGTAACACGTATTCTGATTTGCAACGCCGAGAGATTTCTAGTTTGGGACTTGTTATTTTTCAAAGAAAGTTAATAATCGCGGGGGTGTCAGGTTAAGGGTGGCTTCTGCAACCTCGACCGGGACGCAAAAGTTTTTTGATAAATTCTGATCATCAGAGTAACACGTACGTCGAGTTGCAACGCCGAGAGATTTCTAGTTTGGCACTTGTAATTTTTCAAAAAAAATTATCACTCGCGGGGGTGTCAGGTTGAGGGTGGCTTCCGCAACCTCGATAAATATGGAATATTCTTTTCATACATTCCGATCATTGAAGTATCACGTACGTTGATTTGCAACGCCGAGAGATTCTTAGTTTGGGACTTGTAATTTTTCAAAGAAAATTATCACTACCGGGGGTGTCAGGTTGAGGGTGGCTTCCGCAACCTCGATAAATATGGAATATTCCTTTTATACCTTCTGATTATCAGAGTAACACGTACGTCGAGTTGGAACGCCGAGAGATTCTTAGTTTGGGACTTGTAATTTTTCAAAGAAAATTATCACTCGCGGGGGTGTCAGGTTGAGGGTGGCTTCCGCAACCTCGATAAATATGGAATATCCTTCCTATACATTCCGATCATCAGAGTAACACGTACGTTGATTTGCAACGCCGAGAGATTTTTAGTTTGGGACTTGTCATTTTCCAAAGAAAGTTAATAATCGCAAGGGTGTCAGGTTAAGGGTGGCTTCCGCAACCTCAACTGAGATGCAATATTTTTTTCATGAATTCTCATTTTTAGAGTAACACGTATTTTGATTTGCAACGCCAAAAGAGTTCTAGTTTGGGACTTGTAATTTTTCAAAGGAAATTATCACTTGCGGGGGTGTCAGGTTAAGGTGGGCTTCCGCAACCTCGATCGATATGAATTATTTGATTCATACATTCTGATTATCAGAGTAACACGTACGTCGAGTTGGAACGCCGAGAGATTCTCAGTTTGGGACTTGTAATTTTTCAAAGAAAATTATCACTCGCGGGGGTGTCAGGTTGAGGGTGGCTTCCGCAACCTCGATAAATATGGAATATTCTTCCCATACATTCCGATCATCGGAGTAACACGTACGTTGATTTGCAACGCCGAGAGATTTTTAGTTTGGGACTTGTCATTTTCCAAAGAAAGTTAATAATCGCAAGGGTGTCAGGTTAAGGGTGGCTTTCGCAACCTGAACTGAGATGCAATATTCTTTTCATGAATTCTCATTTTTAGAGTAACACGTATTTTGATTTGCAACGTCAAAAGATTCCTAGTTTGGGACTTGTAATTTTTCAAAGAAAATTATCACTCGCGGTGGTGTCAGGTTGAGGGTGGCTTCCGCAACCTCGATAAATATGAAATATTCTTTCCATACATTCCGATCATCAGAGTAACACGTACGTTGATTTGCAACGCCGAGAGATTTTTAGTTTGAGACTTGTATTTTTTCGAAGAAAATTATCACTCGCGGGGGTGTTAGGTTGAGGGTGGCTTCCGCAACCTCGATCGAGATGCAATTCTCTTCTCATACATTCTGATAATCGAAATAACACGTTTTTTGATTTGCAACGCCGGGAGATTTCTAGTTTGAGACTTGTAATTTTCTAAAGTAAGTTAATAATCGCGAGGGTGTCAGGTTAAGGGTGGCTTCCGCAACTTTAACTGAGCTGCAATTTTTTTTTTTTTTCATGAATTCTAATTCTCAGAGTAACACGTATGTCGATTTGCAACGCCAGAAGATCCCTAGTTTGGGACTTGTGATTTTTTGAAGAAAATTATCACTCGCGGGGGTGTCAGGTTGAGGGTGGCTTCCGCAACCTCGATAAATATGGAATATCCTTCCTATACATTCCGATCATCAGAGTAACACGTACGTTGATTTGCAACGCCGAGAGATTTTTAGTTTGGGACTTGTCATTTTCCAAAGAAAGTTAATAATCGCAAGGGTGTCAGGTTAAGGGTGGCTTCCGCAACCTCAACTGAGATGCAATATTTTTTTCATGAATTCTCATTTTTAGAGTAACACGTATTTTGATTTGCAACGCCAAAAGAGTTCTAGTTTGGGACTTGTAATTTTTCAAAGGAAATTATCACTTGCGGGGGTGTCAGGTTAAGGTGGGCTTCCGCAACCTCGATCGATATGAAATATTTGATTCATACATTCTGATTATCAGAGTAACACGTACGTCGAGTTGGAACGCCGAGAGATTCTCAGTTTGGGACTTGTAATTTTTCAAAGAAAATTATCACTCGCGGGGGTGTCAGGTTGAGGGTGGCTTCCGCAACCTCGATAAATATGGAATATTCTTCCCATACATTCCGATCATCGGAGTAACACGTACGTTGATTTGCAACGCCGAGAGATTTTTAGTTTGGGACTTGTCATTTTCCAAAGAAAGTTAATAATCGCAAGGGTGTCAGGTTAAGGGTGGCTTTCGCAACCTGAACTGAGATGCAATATTCTTTTCATGAATTCTCATTTTTAGAGTAACACGTATTTTGATTTGCAACGTCAAAAGATTCCTAGTTTGGGACTTGTAATTTTTCAAAGAAAATTATCACTCGCGGTGGTGTCAGGTTGAGGGTGGCTTCCGCAACCTCGATAAATATGAAATATTCTTTCCATACATTCCGATCATCAGAGTAACACGTACGTTGATTTGCAACGCCGAGAGATTTTTAGTTTGAGACTTGTATTTTTTCGAAGAAAATTATCACTCGCGGGGGTGTTAGGTTGAGGGTGGCTTCCGCAACCTCGATCGAGATGCAATTCTCTTCTCATACATTCTGATAATCGAAATAACACGTTTTTTGATTTGCAACGCCGGGAGATTTCTAGTTTGAGACTTGTAATTTTCTAAAGTAAGTTAATAATCGCGAGGGTGTCAGGTTAAGGGTGGCTTCCGCAACTTTAACTGAGCTGCAATTTTTTTTTTTTTTCATGAATTCTAATTCTCAGAGTAACACGTATGTCGATTTGCAACGCCAGAAGATCCCTAGTTTGGGACTTGTGATTTTTTGAAGAAAATTATCACTCGCGGGGGTGTCAGGATAAGGGTGGCTTCCGCAACCTCGATCAATATGGATTTTTTTTTTTATACATTCTGATTATCAGAGTAACACGTATGTCGATTTGCAACGCCGAGAGATTTCTAGTTTGGGACTTGTAATTTTTCAAAGAAAGTTAATAATCGCGGGGGTGTCAGGTTAAGGGTGGCTTCTGCAACCTCAAACGGGATGCAAAAATTTTTTTTAAAATTCTGATCATCAGAGTAACACGTACGTTGAGTTGCAACGCCGAAAGATTCTTAGTTTGGGACTTGTAATTTTCCAAAAAAAATTATCACTCGCGGGGGTGTCAGGTGGAGGGTGGCTTTCGCAACCTCGATAAAGATGGAATATTTTTCTCATACATTCTGATCATCAGAGTAACACGGACGTTGATTTGCAACGCCGAAAGATTCTTAGTTTGGGACTTGTAATTCTTCAAAGAAAATTATCACTACCAGGGGTGTCAGGTTGAGGGTGGCTTCCGCAACCTCGATAAATATGGAATATTTCTTTTATAGATTCTGATCATCGGAGTAACACGTATGTCGATTCACAACGCCAAGAGATCCCTAGTTTGAGACTTGTAATTTTTCAAAGAAAATTATCACTTGCGGGAGTGTCCGGTTGAGGGTGGCTTCCGCAACCTCGATCGAGATGCAATTCTCTTCTCATACATTCTGATAATCGAAATAACACGTTTTTTGATTTGCAACGCCGGGAGATTTCTAGTTTGAGACTTGTAATTTTCTAAAGTAAGTTAATAATCGCGAGGGTGTCAGGTTAAGGGTGGCTTCCGCAACTTTAACTGAGATGCAATTTTTTTTTTTTTCATGAATTCTAATTCTCAGAGTAACACGTATGTCGATTTGCAACGCCAGAAGATCCCTAGTTTGGGACTTGTGATTTTTTGAAGAAAATTATCACTCGCGGGGGTGTCAGGTTGAGGGTGGCTTCCGCAACCTCGATGAATATAGAATATTTCTTTTATACATTCTGATCATCGGAGTAACACGTATGTCGATTCACAACGCCAAGAGATCCCTAGTTTGAGACTTGTAATTTTTCAAAGAAAATTATCACTTGCGGGAGTGTCCGGTTGAGGGTGGCTTCCGCAACCTCGATCGATATGAAATATTTTTTTCATACATCTTAATCATCAGAGTCACACGAACGTCGAGGTGCAACGCCAAAAGATTTGTAGTTTGGGACTTGTAATTTTTCAAAGAAAGTTAATAATCGCGGTGGTGTCAGGTGAAGGGTGGCTTCCGCGACCTCGATCAATATGGATTTTTTTTTCTCATACATTCTGATCATTAGAGTAACACGTATTTTGATTTGCAACGCCGAGAGATTTCTAGTTTGGGACTTGTTATTTTTCAAAGAAAGTTAATAATCGCGGGGGTGTCAGGTTAAGGGTGGCTTCTGCAACCTCGACCGGGACGCAAAAGTTTCTTGATAAATTCTGATCATCAGAGTAACACGTACGTCGAGTTGCAACGCCGAGAGATTTCTAGTTTGGGACTTGTAATTTTCCAAAAAAAATTATCACTCGCGGGGGTGTCAGGTTGAGGGTGGCTTCCGCAACCTCGATAAATATGGAATATTCTTTTCATACATTCCGATCATTGAAGTATCACGTACGTTAATTTGCAACGCCGAGAGATTCTTAGTTTGGGACTTGTAATTTTTCAAAGAAAATTATCACTACCGGGGGTGTCAGGTTGAGGGTGGCTTCCGCAACCTCGATAAATATGGAATATTTCTTTTATACCTTCTGATTATCAGAGTAACACGTACGTCGAGTTGGAACGCCGAGAGATTCTTAGTTTGGGACTTGTAATTTTTCAAAGAAAATTATCACTCGCGGGGGTGTCAGGTTGAGGGTGGCTTCCGCAACCTCGATAAATATGGAATATCCTTCCTATACATTCCGATCATCAGAGTAACACGTACGTTGATTTGCAACGCCGAGAGATTTTTAGTTTGGGACTTGTCATTTTCCAAAGAAAGTTAATAATCGCAAGGGTGTCAGGTTACGGGTGGCTTCCGCGACCTCAACTGAGATGCAATATTTTTTCCATGAATTCTCATTTTTAGAGTAACACGTATTTTGATTTGCAACGTCAAAAGATTCCTAGTTTGGGACTTGTAATTTTTCAAAGGAAATTATCACTTGCGGGGGTGTCAGGTTAAGGTGGGCTTTCGCAACCTTGATCGATATGAAATATTTGATTCATACATTCTGATCATCAGAGTAACAAGTACGTCGAGTTGCAACGCCGAGAGATTTTTAGTTTGGGACTTGTCATTTTCCAAAGAAAGTTAATAATCGCAAGGGTGTCAGGTTAAGAGTGGCTTCCGCAACCTCAACTGAGATGCAATATTTTTTTCATGAATTCTCATTTTTAGAGTAACACGTATTTCGATTTGCAACGTCAAAAGATTCCTAGTTTAGGACTTGTAATTTTTCAAAGGAAATTATCACTCGCGGTGGTGTCAGGTTGAGGGTGGCTTCCGCAACCTCGATAAATATGGAATATTCTTTCCATACATTCCGATCATCAGAGTAACACGTACGTTGATTTGCAACGCCGAGAGATTTTTAGTTTGAGACTTGTAATTTTTCGAAGAAAATTATCACTAGCGGGGGTGTCAGGTTGAGGGTGGCTTCCGCAACCTCGATCGATATGGAATATTTTTCTCATACATTCTGATCATCAGAGTAACACGTACGTTGATTTGCAACGCCGAAAGATTCTCAGTTTGGGACTTGAACTTTTTCAAAGAAAATTATCACTCGCGGGGGTGTTAGGTTGAGGGTGGCTTCCGCAACCTCGATCGAAATGCAATTCTCTTTTCATACATACTGATAATCGGAATAACACGTTTTTTGATTTGCAACGCCGAGAGATTTTTAGTTTGGGACTTGTCATTTTCCAAAGAAAGTTAATAATCGCGGGGGTGTCAGGTTAAGGGTGGCTTCTGCAACCTCGCCCGGGATGCGAAAGTTTTTTGATAAATTCTGATCATCAGAGTAACACGTACGTCGAGTTGCAACGCTGAGAGATTTCTAGTTTGGGACTTGTAATTTTTCAAAAAAAATTATCACTCGCGGGGGTGTCAGGTTGAGGGTGGCTTCCGCAATCCGATGAATATGAAATATTCTTTTCATACATTCTGATCATCGAAGTAACACGTACGTTGATTTGCAACGCCGAGAGATTCTTAGTTTGGGACTTGTAATTTTTCGAAGAAAATTATCACTACCGGGGGTGTCAGGTTGAGGGTGGCTTTCGCAACCTCGATAAATATGGAATATTTCTTTTATACCTTCTGATTATCAGAGTAACACGTACGTCGAGTTGGAACGCCGAGAGATTCTTAGTTTGGGACTTGTCATTCTCCAAAGAAAGTTAATAATCGCAAGGGTGTCAGGTTAAGGGTGGCTTCCGCAACTTTAACTGAGCTGCAATTTTTTTTTTTTTTCATGAATTCTAATTCTCAGAGTAACACGTATGTCGATTTGCAACGCCAGAAGATCCCTAGTTTGGGACTTGTGATTTTTTGAAGAAAATTATCACTCGCGGGGGTGTCAGGTTAAGGGTGGCTTCCGCAACCTCGATCAATATGGATTTTTTTTTTTATACATTCTGATTATCAGAGTAACACGTATGTCGATTTGCAACGCCGAGAGATTTCTAGTTTGGGACTTGTAATTTTTCAAAGAAAGTTAATAATCGCGGGAGTGTCAGGTTAAGGGTGGCTTCTGCAACCTCAAACGGGATGCAAAAATTTTTTTTAAAATTCTGATCATCAGAGTAACACGTACGTCGAGTTGCAACGCCGAAAGATTCTTAGTTTGGGACTTGTAATTTTCCAAAAAAAATTATCACTCGCGGGGGTGTCAGGTGGAGGGTGGCTTCCGCAACCTCGATAAAGATGGAATATTTTTCTCATACATTCTGATCATCAGAGTAACACGGACGTTGATTTGCAACGCCGAAAGATTCTTAGTTTGGGACTTGTAATTCTTCAAAGAAAATTATCACTACCAGGGGTGTCAGGTTGAGGGTGGCTTCCGCAACCTCGATAAATATGGAATATTTCTTTTATACATTCTGATCATCGGAGTAACACGTATGTCGATTCACAACGCCAAGAGATCCCTAGTTTGAGACTTGTAATTTTTCAAAGAAAATTATCACTTGCGGGAGTGTCCGGTTGAGGGTGGCTTCCGCAACCTCGATCGAGATGCAATTCTCTTCTCATACATTCTGATAATCGAAATAACACGTTTTTTGATTTGCAACGCCGGGAGATTTCTAGTTTGAGACTTGTAATTTTCTAAAGTAAGTTAATAATCGCGAGGGTGTCAGGTTAAGGGTGGCTTCCGCAACCTCAAACGGGATGCAAAAGTTTTTTTTAAAATTCTGATCATCAGAGTAACACGTACGTCGAGTTGCAACGCCGAAAGATTCTTAGTTTGGGACTTGTAATTTTCCAAAAAAAATTATCACTCGCGGGGGTGTCAGGTGGAGGGTGGCTTCCGCAACCTCGATAAAGATGGAATATATTTCTCATACATTCTGATCATCAGAGTAACACGTACGTTGATTCGCAACGCCGAGAGATTCTTAGTTTGGGACTTGTAATTCTTCAAAGAAAATTATCACTACCAGGGGTGTCAGGTTGAGGGTGGCTTCCGCAACCTCGATGAATATGGAATATTTCTTTTATACATTCTGATCATCGGAGTAACACGTATGTCGATTCACAACGCCAAGAGATCCCTAGTTTGAGACTTGTAATTTTTCAAAGAAAATTATCACTTGCGGGAGTGTCCGGTTGAGGGTGGCTTCCGCAACCTCGATCGATATGAAATATTTTTTTCATACATCTTAATCATCAGAGTCACACGAACGTCGAGTTGCAACGCCAAAAGATTTGTAGTTTGGGACTTGTAATTTTTCAAAGAAAGTTAATAATCGCGGTGGTGTCAGGTGAAGGGTGGCTTTCGCGACCTCGATCAATATGGATTTTTTTTTCTCATACATTCTGATCATTAAAGTAACACGTATTTTGATTTGCAACGCCGAGAGATTTCTAGTTTGGGACTTGTTATTTTTCAAAGAAAGTTAATAATCGCGGGGGTGTCAGGTTAAGGGTGGCTTCTGCAACCTCGACCGGGACGCAAAAGTTTTTCGATAAATTCTGATCATCGGAGTAACACGTATGTCGATTCACAACGCCAAGAGATCCCTAGTTTGAGACTTGTAATTTTTCAAAGAAAATTATCACTACCGGGGGTGTCAGGTTGAGGGTGGCTTCCGCAACCTCGATAAATATGGAATATTTCTTTTATACCTTCTGATTATCAGAGTAACACGTACGTCGAGTTGGAACGCCGAGAGATTCTTAGTTTGGGACTTGTAATTTTTCAAAGAAAATTATCACTCGCGGGGGTGTCAGGTTGAGGGTGGCTTCCGCAACCTCGATAAATATGGAATATCCTTCTCATACATTCCGATCATCAGAGTAACACGTACGTTGATTTGCAACGCCGAGAGATTTTTAGTTTGGGACTTGTCATTTTCCAAAGAAAGTTAATAATCGCAAGGGTGTCAGGTTAAGGGTGGCTTCCGCGACCTCAACTGAGATGCAATATTTTTTCCATGAATTCTCATTTTTAGAGTAACACGTATTTTGATTTGCAACGTCAAAAGATTCCTAGTTTGGGACTTGTAATTTTTCAAAGGAAATTATCACTTGCGGGGGTGTCAGGTTAAGGTGGGCTTTCGCAACCTCGATCGATATGAAATATTTGATTCATACATTCTGATCATCAGAGTAACAAGTACGTCGAGTTGCAACGCCGAGAGATTTTTAGTTTGGGACTTGTCATTTTCCAAAGAAAGTTAATAATCGCAAGGGTGTCAGGTTAAGGGTGGCTTCCGCAACCTCAACTGAGATGCAATATTTTTTTCATGAATTCTCATTTTTAGAGTAACACGTATTTCGCTTTGCAACGTCAAAAGATTCCTAGTTTAGGACTTGTAATTTTTCAAAGGAAATTATCACTCGCGGTGGTGTCAGGTTGAGGGTGGCTTCCGCAACCTCGATAAATATGGAATATTCTTTCCATACATTCCGATCATCAGAGTAACACGTACGTTGATTTGCAACGCCGAGAGATTTTTAGTTTGAGACTTGTAATTTTTCGAAGAAAATTATCACTAGCGGGGGTGTCAGGTTGAGGGTGGCTTCCGCAACCTCGATCGATATGGAATATTTTTCTCATACATTCTGATCATCAGAGTAACACGTACGTTGATTTGCAACGCCGAAAGATTCTCAGTTTGGGACTTGAACTTTTTCAAAGAAAATTATCACTCGCGGGGGTGTTAGGTTGAGGGTGGCTTCCGCAACCTCGATCGAAATGCAATTCTCTTTTCATACATACTGATAATCGGAATAACACGTTTTTTGATTTGCAACGCCGAGAGATTTTTAGTTTGGGACTTGTCATTTTCCAAAGAAAGTTAATAATCGCGGGGGTGTCAGGTTAAGGGTGGCTTCTGCAACCTCGCCCGGGATGCGAAAGTTTTTTGATAAATTCTGATCATCAGAGTAACACGTACGTCGAGTTGCAACGCTGAGAGATTTCTAGTTTGGGACTTGTAATTTTTCAAAAAAAATTATCACTCGCGGGGGTGTCAGGTTGAGGGTGGCTTCCGCAATCCGATGAATATGAAATATTCTTTTCATACATTCTGATCATCGAAGTAACACGTACGTTGATTTGCAACGCCGAGAGATTCTTAGTTTGGGACTTGTAATTTTTCAAAGAAAATTATCACTACCGGGGGTGTCAGGTTGAGGGTGGCTTTCGCAACCTCGATAAATATGGAATATTTCTTTTATACCTTCTGATTATCAGAGTAACACGTACGTCGAGTTGGAACGCCGAGAGATTCTTAGTTTGGGACTTGTCATTCTCCAAAGAAAGTTAATAATCGCAAGGGTGTCAGGTTAAGGGTGGCTTCCGCAACTTTAACTGAGCTGCAATTTTTTTTTTTTTTCATGAATTCTAATTCTCAGAGTAACACGTATGTCGATTTGCAACGCCAGAAGATCCCTAGTTTGGGACTTGTGATTTTTTGAAGAAAATTATCACTCGCGGGGGTGTCAGGTTAAGGGTGGCTTCCGCAACCTCGATCAATATGGATTTTTTTTTTTATACATTCTGATTATCAGAGTAACACGTATGTCGATTTGCAACGCCGAGAGATTTCTAGTTTGGGACTTGTAATTTTTCAAAGAAAGTTAATAATCGCGGGGGTGTCAGGTTGAGGGTGGCTTCTGCAACCTCAAACGGGATGCAAAAATTTTTTTTAAAATTCTGATCATCAGAGTAACACGTACGTCGAGTTGCAACGCCGAAAGATTCTTAGTTTGAGACTTGTAATTTTCCAAAAAAAATTATCACTCGCGGGGGTGTCAGGTGGAGGGTGGCTTCCGCAACCTCGATAAAGATGGAATATTTTTCTCATAAATTCTGATCATCAGAGTAACACGGACGTTGATTTGCAACGCCGAAAGATTCTTAGTTTGGGACTTGTAATTCTTCAAAAAAAATTATCACTACCAGGGGTGTCAGGTTGAGGGTGGCTTCCGCAACCTCGATAAATATGGAATAATTCTTTTATACATTCTGATCATCGGAGTAACACGTATGTCGATTCACAACGCCAAGAGATCCCTAGTTTGAGACTTGTAATTTTTCAAAGAAAATTATCACTTGCGGGAGTGTCCGGTTGAGGGTGGCTTTCGCAACCTCGATCGATATGAAATATTTGATTCATACATTCTGATCATCAGAGTAACAAGTACGTCGAGTTGCAACGCCGAGAGATTTTTAGTTTGGGACTTGTCATTTTCCAAAGAAAGTTAATAATCGCAAGGGTGTCAGGTTAAGGGTGGCTTCCGCAACCTCAACTGAGATGCAATATTTTTTTCATGAATTCTCATTTTTAGAGTAACACGTATTTCGATTTGCAACGTCAAAAGATTCCTAGTTTAGGACTTGTAATTTTTCAAAGGAAATTATCACTCGCGGTGGTGTCAGGTTGAGGGTGGCTTCCGCAACCTCGATAAATATGGAATATTCTTTCCATACATTCCGATCATCAGAGTAACACGTACGTTGATTTGCAACGCCGAGAGATTTTTAGTTTGAGACTTGTAATTTTTCGAAGAAAATTATCACTAGCGGGGGTGTCAGGTTGAGGGTGGCTTCCGCAACCTCGATCGATATGAAATATTTTTCTCATACATTCTGATCATCAGAGTAACACGTACGTTGATTTGCAACGCCGAAAGATTCTCAGTTTGGGACTTGAACTTTTTCAAAGAAAATTATCACTCGCGGGGGTGTTAGGTTGAGGGTGGCTTCCGCAACCTCGATCGAAATGCAATTCTCTTTTTATACATACTGATAATCGGAATAACACGTTTTTTGATTTGCAACGCCGAGAGATTTTTAGTTTGGGACTTGTCATTTTCCAAAGGAAGTTAATAATCGCGGGGGTGTCAGGTTAAGGGTGGCTTCTGCAACCTCGCCCGGGATGCGAAAGTTTTTTGATAAATTCTGATCATCAGAGTAACACGTACGTCGAGTTGCAACGCTGAGAGATTTCTAGTTTGGGACTTGTAATTTTTCAAAAAAAATTATCACTCGCGGGGGTGTCAGGTTGAGGGTGGCTTCCGCAATCCGATGAATATGAAATATTCTTTTCATACATTCTGATCATCGAAGTAACACGTACGTTGATTTGCAACGCCGAGAGATTCTTAGTTTGGGACTTGTAATTTTTCAAAGAAAATTATCACTACCGGGGGTGTCAGGTTGAGGGTGGCTTTCGCAACCTCGATAAATATGGAATATTTCTTTTATACCTTCTGATTATCAGAGTAACACGTACGTCGAGTTGGAACGCCGAGAGATTCTTAGTTTGGGACTTGTCATTCTCCAAAGAAAGTTAATAATCGCAAGGGTGTCAGGTTAAGGGTGGCTTCCGCAACTTTAACTGAGCTGCAATTTTTTTTTTTTTTCATGAATTCTAATTCTCAGAGTAACACGTATGTCGATTTGCAACGCCAGAAGATCCCTAGTTTGGGACTTGTGATTTTTTGAAGAAAATTATCACTCGCGGGGGTGTCAGGTTAAGGGTGGCTTCCGCAACCTCGATCAATATGGATTTTTTTTTTTATACATTCTGATTATCAGAGTAACACGTATGTCGATTTGCAACGCCGAGAGATTTCTAGTTTGGGACTTGTAATTTTTCAAAGAAAGTTAATAATCGCGGGGGTGTCAGGTTAAGGGTGGCTTCTGCAACCTCAAACGGGATGCAAAAATTTTTTTCAAAATTCTGATCATCAGAGTAACACGTACGTCGAGTTGCAACGCCGAAAGATTCTTAGTTTGGGACTTGTAATTTTCCAAAGAAAATTATCACTACCAGGGGTGTCAGGTTGAGGGTGGCTTCCGCAACCTCGATCGATATGGAATATTTTTCTCATACATTCTGATCATCAGAGTAACACGGACGTTGATTTGCAACGCCGAAAGATTCTTAGTTTGGGACTTGTAATTCTTCAAAAAAAATTATCACTACCAGGGGTGTCAGGTTGAGGGTGGCTTCCGCAACCTCGATAAATATGGAATATTTCTTTTATACATTCTGATCATCGGAGTAACACGTATGTCGATTCACAACGCCAAGAGATCCCTAGTTTGAGACTTGTAATTTTTCAAAGAAAATTATCACTCGCGGGGGTGTCAGGTGGAGGGTGGCTTCCGCAACCTCGATAAAGATGGAATATTTTTCTCATACATTCTGATCATCAGAGTAACACGGACGTTGATTTGCAACGCCGAAAGATTCTTAGTTTGGGACTTGTAATTCTTCAAAAAAAATTATCACTACCAGGGGTGTCAGGTTGAGGGTGGCTTCCGCAACCTCGATAAATATGGAATATTTCTTTTATACATTCTGATCATCGGAGTAACACGTATGTCGATTCACAACGCCAAGAGATCCCTAGTTTGAGACTTGTAATTTTTCAAAGAAAATTATCACTTGCGGGAGTGTCCGGTTGAGGGTGGCTTCCGCAACCTCGATCGATATGAAATATTTTTTTCATACATCTTAATCATCAGAGTCACACGAACGTCGAGGTGCAACGCCAAAAGATTTGTAGTTTGGGACTTGTAATTTTTCAAAGAAAGTTAATAATCGCGGTGGTGTCAGGTGAAGGGTGGCTTCCGCGACCTCGATCAATATGGATTTTTTTTTCTCATACATTCTGATCATGAGAGTAACACGTATTTTGATTTGCAACGCCGAGAGATTTCTAGTTTGGGACTTGTTATTTTTCAAAGAAAGTTAATAATCGCGGGGGTGTCAGGTTAAGGGTGGCTTCTGCAACCTCGACCGGGACGCAAAAGTTTCTTGATAAATTCTGATCATCAGAGTAACACGTACGTCGAGTTGCAACGCCGAGAGATTTCTAGTTTGGGACTTGTAATTTTTCAAAAAAAATTATCACTCGCGGGGGTGTCAGGTTGAGGGTGGCTTCCGCAACCTCGATAAATATGGAATATTCTTTTCATACATTCCGATCATTGAAGTATCACGTACGTTAATTTGCAACGCCGAGAGATTCTTAGTTTGGGACTTGTAATTCTTCAAAAAAAATTATCACTACCAGGGGTGTCAGGTTGAGGGTGGCTTCCGCAACCTCGATAAATATGGAATATTTCTTTTATACATTCTGATCATCGGAGTAACACGTATGTCGATTCACAACGCCAAGAGATCCCTAGTTTGAGACTTGTAATTTTTCAAAGAAAATTATCACTTGCGGGAGTGTCCGGTTGAGGGTGGCTTTCGCAACCTCGATCGATATGAAATATTTGATTCATACATTCTGATCATCAGAGTAACAAGTACGTCGAGTTGCAACGCCGAGAGATTTTTAGTTTGGGACTTGTCATTTTCCAAAGAAAGTTAATAATCGCAAGGGTGTCAGGTTAAGGGTGGCTTCCGCAACCTCAACTGAGATGCAATATTTTTTTCATGAATTCTCATTTTTAGAGTAACACGTATTTCGATTTGCAACGTCAAAAGATTCCTAGTTTAGGACTTGTAATTTTTCAAAGGAAATTATCACTCGCGGTGGTGTCAGGTTGAGGGTGGCTTCCGCAACCTCGATAAATATGGAATATTCTTTCCATACATTCCGATCATCAGAGTAACACGTACGTTGATTTGCAACGCCGAGAGATTTTTAGTTTGGGACTTGTCATTTTCCAAAGAAAGTTAATAATCGCAAGGGTGTCAGGTTAAGGGTGGCTTCCGCGACCTCAACTGAGATGCAATATTTTTTCCATGAATTCTCATTTTTAGAGTAACACGTATTTTGATTTGCAACGTCAAAAGATTCCTAGTTTGGGACTTGTAATTTTTCAAAGGAAATTATCACTTGCGGGGGTGTCAGGTTAAGGTGGGCTTTCGCAACCTTGATCGATATGAAATATTTGATTCATACATTCTGATCATCAGAGTAACAAGTACGTCGAGTTGCAACGCCGAGAGATTTTTAGTTTGGGACTTGTCATTTTCCAAAGAAAGTTAATAATCGCAAGGGTGTCAGGTTAAGGGTGGCTTCCGCAACCTCAACTGAGATGCAATATTTTTTTCATGAATTCTTATTTTTAGAGTAACACGTATTTCGATTTGCAACGTCAAAAGATTCCTAGTTTAGGACTTGTAATTTTTCAAAGGAAATTATCACTCGCGGTGGTGTCAGGTTGAGGGTGGCTTCCGCAACCTCGATAAATATGGAATATTCTCTCCATACATTCCGATCATCAGAGTAACACGTACGTTGATTTGCAACGCCGAGAGATTTTTAGTTTGAGACTTGTAATTTTTCGAAGAAAATTATCACTAGCGGGGGTGTCAGGTTGAGGGTGGCTTCCGCAACCTCGATCGATATGGAATATTTTTCTCATACATTCTGATCATCAGAGTAACACGTACGTTGATTTGCAACGCCGAAAGATTCTCAGTTTGGGACTTGAACTTTTTCAAAGAAAATTATCACTCGCGGGGGTGTTAGGTTGAGGGTGGCTTCCGCAACCTCGATCGAAATGCAATTCTCTTTTCATACATACTGATAATCGGAATAACACGTTTTTTGATTTGCAACGCCGAGAGATTTTTAGTTTGGGACTTGTCATTTTCCAAAGAAAGTTAATAATCGCGGGGGTGTCAGGTTAAGGGTGGCTTTTGCAACCTCGCCCGGGATGCGAAAGTTTTTTGATAAATTCTGATCATCAGAGTAACACGTACGTCGAGTTGCAACGCTGAGAGATTTCTAGTTTGGGACTTGTAATTTTCCAAAAAAAATTATCACTCGCGGGGGTGTCAGGTTGAGGGTAGCTTCCGCAATCCGATGAATATGAAATATTCTTTTCATACATTCTGATCATCGAAGTAACACGTACGTTGATTTGCAACGCCGAGAGATTCTTAGTTTGGGACTTGTAATTTTTCAAAGAAAATTATCACTACCGGGGGTGTCAGGTTGAGGGTGGCTTTCGCAACCTCGATAAATATGGAATATTTCTTTTATACCTTCTGATTATCAGAGTAACACGTACGTCGAGTTGGAACGCCGAGAGATTCTTAGTTTGGGACTTGTCATTCTC
Organism: Athalia rosae; assembly: GCF_917208135.1. Taxonomy (NCBI): domain Eukaryota; kingdom Metazoa; phylum Arthropoda; class Insecta; order Hymenoptera; family Athaliidae; genus Athalia; species Athalia rosae. Next base: position 12,653,767 of record NC_064028.1, read on the forward strand.
CAAAGAAAGTTAATAATCGCAAGGGTGTCAGGTTAAGGGTGGCTTCCGCAACTTTAACTGAGCTGCAATTTTTTTTTTTTTTCATGAATTCTAATTCTCAGAGTAACACGTATGTCGATTTGCAACGCCAGAAGATCCCTAGTTTGGGACTTGTGATTTTTTGAAGAAAATTATCACTCGCGGGGGTGTCAGGTTAAGGGTGGCTTCCGCAACCTCGATCAATATGGATTTTTTTTTTTATACATTCTGATTATCAGAGTAACACGTATGTCGATTTGCAACGCCGAGAGATTTCTAGTTTGGGACTTGTAATTTTTCAAAGAAAGTTAATAATCGCGGGGGTGTCAGGTTAAGGGTGGCTTCTGCAACCTCAAACGGGATGCAAAAATTTCTTTTAAAATTCTGATCATCAGAGTAACACGTACGTCGAGTTGCAACGCCGAAAGATTCTTAGTTTGGGACTTGTAATTTTCCAAAAAAAATTATCACTCGCGGGGGTGTCAGGTGGAGGGTGGCTTCCGCAACCTCGATAAAGATGGAATATTTTTCCCATACATTCTGATCATCAGAGTAACACGGACGTTGATTTGCAACGCCGAAAGATTTTTAGTTTGGGACTTGTAATTCTTCAAAGAAAATTATCACTACCAGGGGTGTCAGGTTGAGGGTGGCTTCCGCAACCTCGATAAATATGGAATATTTCTTTTATACATTCTGATCATTGGAGTAACACGTATGTCGATTCACAACGCCAAGAGATCCCTAGTTTGAGACTTGTAATTTTTCAAAGAAAATTATCACTTGCGGGAGTGTCCGGTTGAGGGTGGCTTCCGCAACCTCGATCGAGATGCAATTCTCTTCTAATACATTCTGATCATCGAAATAACACGTTTTTTGATTTGCAACGCCGGGAGATTTCTAGTTTGAGACTTGTAATTTTCTAAAGTAAGTTAATAATCGCGAGGGTGTCAGGTTAAGGGTGGCTTCCGCAACCTCAAACAGGATGCAAAAGTTTTTTTTAAAATTCTGATCATCAGAGTAACACGTACGTCGAGTTGCAACGCCGAAAGATTCTTAGTTTGGGACTTGTAATTTTCCAAAAAAAATTATCACTCGCGGGGGTGTCAGGTGGAGGGTGGCTTCCGCAACCTCGATAAAGATGGAATATATTTCTCATACATTCTGATCATCAGAGTAACACGTACGTTGATTCGCAACGCCGAGAGATTCTTAGTTTTGGACTTGTAATTCTTCAAAGAAAATTATCACTACCAGGGGTGTCAGGTTGAGGGTGGCTTCCGCAACCTCGATGAATATGGAATATTTTTTTTATACATTCTGATCATCGGAGTAACACGTATGTCGATTCACAACGCCAAGAGATCCCTAGTTTGAGACTTGTAATTTTTCAAAGAAAATTATCACTTGCGGGAGTGTCCGGTTGAGGGTGGCTTCCGCAACCTCGATTGATATGAAATATTTTTTTCATACATCTTAATCATCAGAGTCACATGAACGTCGAGTTGCAACGCGAAAAGATTTGTAGTTTGGGACTTGTAATTTTTCAAAGAAAGTTAATAATCGCGGTGGTGTCAGGTGAAGGGTGGCTTCCGCGACCTCGATCAATATGGATTTTTTTTTCTCATACATTCTGATCATTAGAGTAACACGTATTTTGATTCGCAACGCCGAGAGATTTCTAGTTTGGGACTTGTTATTTTTCAAAGAAAGTTAATAATCGCGGGGGTGTCAGGTTAAGGGTGGCTTCTGCAACCTCGACCGGGACGCGAAAGTTTCTTGATAAATTCTGATCATCAGAGTAACACGTACGTCGAGTTGCAACGCCGAGAGATTTCTAGTTTGGGACTTGTAATTTTTCAAAAAAAATTATCACTCGCGGGGGTGTCAGGTTGAGGGTGGCTTCCGCAACCTCGATAAATATGGAATATTCTTTTCATACATTCCGATCATTGAAGTATCACGTACGTTAATTTGCAACGCCGAGAGATTCTTAGTTTGGGACTTGTAATTTTTCAAAGAAAATTATCACTACCGGGGGTGTCAGGTTGAGGGTGGTTTCCGCAACCTCGATAAATATGGAATATTTCTTTTATACCTTCTGATTATCAGAGTAACACGTACGTCGAGTTGAAACGCCGAGAGATTCTTAGTTTGGGACTTGTAATTTTTCAAAGAAAATTATCACTCGCGGGGGTGTCAGGTTGAGGGTGGCTTCCGCAACCTCGATAAATATGGAATATCCTTCTTATACATTCCGATTATCAGAGTAACACGTACGTTGATTTGCAACGCCGAGAGATTTTTAGTTTGGGACTTGTCATTTTCCAAAGAAAGTTAATAATCGCAAGGGTGTCAGGTTAAGGGTGGCTTCCGCGACCTCAACTGAGATGCAATATTTTTTCCATGAATTCTCATTTTTAGAGTAACACGTATTTTGATTTGCAACGTCAAAAGATTCCTAGTTTGGGACTTGTAATTTTTCAAAGGAAATTATCACTTGCGGGGGTGTCAGGTTAAGGTGGGCTTTCGCAACCTCGATCGATATGAAATATTTGATTCATACATTCTGATCATCAGAGTAACAAGTACGTCGAGTTGCAACGCCGAGAGATTTTTAGTTTGGGACTTGTCATTTTCCAAAGAAAGTTAATAATCGCAATGGTGTCAGGTTAAGGGTGGCTTCCGCAACCTCAACTGAGATGCAATATTTTTTTCATGAATTCTCATTTTTAGAGTAACACGTATTTCGATTTGCAACGTCAAAAGATTCCTAGTTTAGGACTTGTAATTTTTCAAAGGAAATTATCACTCGCGGTGGTGTCAGGTTGAGGGTGGCTTCCGCAACCTCGATAAATATGGAATATTCTTTCCATACATTCCGATCATCAGAGTAACACGTACGTTGATTTGCAACGCCGAGAGATTTTTAGTTTGAGACTTGTAATTTTTCGAAGAAAATTATCACTAGCGGGGGTGTCAGGTTGAGGGTGGCTTCCGCAACCTCGATCGATATGGAATATTTTTCTCATACATTCTGATCATCAGAGTAACACGTACGTTGATTTGCAACGCCGAAAGATTCTCAGTTTGGGACTTGAACTTTTTCAAAGAAAATTATCACTCGCGGGGGTGTTAGGTTGAGGGTGGCTTCCGCAACCTCGATCGAAATGCAATTCTCTTTTCATACATACTGATAATCGGAATAACACGTTTTTTGATTTGCAACGCCGAGAGATTTTTAGTTTGGGACTTGTCATTTTCCAAAGAAAGTTAATAATCGCGGGGGTGTCAGGTTAAGGGTGGCTTTTGCAACCTCGCCCGGGATGCGAAAGTTTTTTGATAAATTCTGATCATCAGAGTAACACGTACGTCGAGTTGCAACGCTGAGAGATTTCTAGTTTGGGACTTGTAATTTTTCAAAAAAAATTATCACTCGCGGGGGTGTCAGGTTGAGGGTGGCTTCCGCAATCCGATGAATATGAAATATTCTTTTCATACATTCTGATCATCGAAGTAACACGTACGTTGATTTGCAACGCCGAGAGATTCTTAGTTTGGGACTTGTAATTTTTCAAAGAAAATTATCACTACCGGGGGTGTCAGGTTGAGGGTGGCTTTCGCAACCTCGATAAATATGGAATATTTCTTTTATACCTTCTGATTATCAGAGTAACACGTACGTCGAGTTGGAACGCCGAGAGATTCTTAGTTTGGGACTTGTCATTCTCCAAAGAAAGTTAATAATCGCAAGGGTGTCAGGTTAAGGGTGGCTTCCGCAACTTTAACTGAGCTGCAATTTTTTTTTTTTTTCATGAATTCTAATTCTCAGAGTAACACGTATGTCGATTTGCAACGCCAGAAGATCCCTAGTTTGGGACTTGTGATTTTTTGAAGAAAATTATCACTCGCGGGGGTGTCAGGTTAAGGGTGGCTTCCGCAACCTCGATCAATATGGATTTTTTTTTTTATACATTCTGATTATCAGAGTAACACGTATGTCGATTTGCAACGCCGAGAGATTTCTAGTTTGGGACTTGTAATTTTTCAAAGAAAGTTAATAATCGCGGGGGTGTCAGGTTAAGGGTGGCTTCTGCAACCTCAAACGGGATGCAAAAGTTTTTTTTTGAATTCTGATCATCAGAGTAACACGTACGTCGAGTTGCAACGCCGAAAGATTCTTAGTTTGGGACTTGTAATTTTCCAAAAAAAATTATCACTCGCGGGGGTGTCAGGTGGAGGGTGGCTTCCGCAACCTCGATAAAGATGGAATATATTTCTCATACATTCTGATCATCAGAGTAACACGTACGTTGATTTGCAACGCCGAGAGATTCTTAGTTTGGGACTTGTAATTCTTCAAAGAAAATTATCACTACCAGGGGTGTCAGGTTGAGGGTGGCTTCCGCAACCTCGATGAATATGGAATATTTCTTTTATACATTCTGATCATCGGAGTAACACGTATGTCGATTCACAACGCCAAGAGATCCCTAGTTTGAGACTTGTAATTTTTCAAAGAAAATTATCACTTGCGGGAGTGTCCGGTTGAGGGTGGCTTCCGCAACCTCGATCGATATAAAATATTTTTTTCATACATCTTAATCATCAGAGTCACACGAACGTCGAGTTGCAACGCCAAAAGATTTGTAGTTTGGGACTTGTAATTTTTCAAAGAAAGTTAATAATCGCGGTGGTGTCAGGTGAAGGGTGGCTTCCGCGACCTCGATCAATATGGATTTTTTTTTCTCATACATTCTGATCATTAGAGTAACACGTATTTTGATTTGCAACGCCGAGAGATTTCTAGTTTGGGACTTGTCATTTTCCGAAGAAAGTTAATAATCGCGAGGGTGTCAGGTTAAGGGTGGCTTCCGCAACCTCAACTGAGATGCAATATTTTTTTCATGAATTCTCATTTTTAGAGTAACACGTAGTTTGATTTGCAACGTCAAAAGATTCCTAGTTTGGGACTTGTAATTTTTCAAAAAAAATTATCACTCGCGGGGGTGTCAGGTTGAGGGTGGCTTCCGCAACCTCGATAAATATGGAATATTCTTTTCATACATTCCGATCATTGAAGTATCACGTACGTTAATTTGCAACGCCGAGAGATTCTTAGTTTGGGACTTGTAATTTTTCAAAGAACATTGTCACTCGCGGTGGTGTCAGGTTGAGGGTGGCTTCCGCAACCTCGATAAATATGGAATATTCTTTTTATACATTCCGATCATCAGAGTAACACGTACGTTGATTTGCAACGCCGAGAGATTTTTAGATTGAGACTTGTAATTTTTCGAAGAAAATTATCACTAGCGGGGGTGTCAGGTTGAGGGTGGCTTCCGCAACCTCGATCGATATGGAATATTTTTCTCATACATTCTGATCATCAGAGTAACACGTACGTTGATTTGCAACGCCGAAAGATTCTCAGTTTGGGACTTGAACTTTTTCAAAGAAAATTATCACTCGCGGGGGTGTTAGGTTGAGGGTGTTTTCCGCAACCTCGATCGAAATGCAATTCTCTTTTCATACATTCTGATAATCGGAATAACACGTTTTTTGATTTGCAACGCCGAGAGATTTTTAGTTTGGGACTTGTCATTTTCCAAAGGAAGTTAATAATCGCAAGGGTGTCAGGTTAAGGGTGGCTTCCGCAACCTCAACTGAGATGCAATATTCTTTTCATGAATTCTCATTTTTAGAGTAACACGTATTTTGATTTGCAACGTCAAAAGATTCCTAGTTTGGGACTTGTAATTTTTCGAAGGAAATTATCAGTTGCGGGGGTGTCAGGTTAAGGTGGGCTTCCGCAACCTCGATCGATATGAAATATTTGATTCATACATTCTGATCATCAGAGTAAAGAGTACGTCGAGTTGCAACGCCGAGAGATTTTTAGTTTGGGACTTGTCATTTTCCGAAGAAAGTTAATAATCGCGAGGGTGTCAGGTTAAGGGTGGCTTCCGCAACCTCAACTGAGATGCAATATTTTTTTCATGAATTCTCATTTTTAGAGTAACACGTAGTTTGATTTGCAACGTCAAAAGATTTCTAGTTTGGGACTTGTAATTTTTCAAAGGAAATTATAACTTGCGGGGGTGTCAGGTTAAGGTGGGCTTTCGCAACCTCGATCGATATGAAATATTTGATTCATACATTCTGATCATCAGAGTAACACGGACGTTGATTTGCAACGCCGAAAGATTTTTAGTTTGGGACTCGTCATTTTCCAAAGAAAGTTAATAATCGCAAGGGTGTCAGGTTAAGGGTGGCTTCCGCAACCTCAACTGAAATGCAATATTTTTTTAATGAATTCTCATTTTTAGAGTAACACGTATTTTGATTTGCAACGTCAAAAGATTCTTAGTTTGGGACTTGTAATTTTTCAAAAAAAATTATCACTCGCGGGGGTGTCAGGTTGAGGGTGGCTTCCGCAACCTCGATAAATATGGATCATTTCTCTCATACATTCTGATCATCAGAGTAACACGTACGTTGATTTGCAACGCCGAGAGATTCTTAGTTTGGGACTTGTAATTTTCCAAAGAAAATTATCACTACCAGGGGTGTCAGGTTGAGGGTGGCTTCCGCAACCTCGATCGATATGGAATATTTTTCTCATACATTCTGATCATCAGAGTAACACGTACGTTGATTTGCAACGCCGAAAGATTCTCAGTTTGGGACTTGAACTTTTTCAAAGAAAATTATCACTCGCGGGGGTGTTAGGTTGAGGGTGGCTTCCGCAACCTCGATCGAAATGCAATTCTCTTTTCATACATACTGATAATCGGAATAACACGTTTTTTGATTTGCAACGCCGAGAGATTTTTAGTTTGGGACTTGTCATTTTCCAAAGAAAGTTAATAATCGCGGGGGTGTCAGGTTAAGGGTGGCTTCTGCAACCTCGCCCGGGATGCGAAAGTTTTTTGATAAATTCTGATCATCAGAGTAACACGTACGTCGAGTTGCAACGCCGAGAGATTCTTAGTTTGGGACTTGTAATTTTTCAAAGAAAATTATCACTACCGGGGGTGTCAGGTTGAGGGTGGCTTTCGCAACCTCGATAAATATGGAATATTTCTTTTATACCTTCTGATTATCAGAGTAACACGTACGTCGAGTTGGAACGCCGAGAGATTCTTAGTTTGGGACTTGTCATTCTCCAAAGAAAGTTAATAATCGCAAGGGTGTCAGGTTAAGGGTGGCTTCCGCAACCTCAACTGAGATGCAATATTCTTTTCATGAATTCTCATTTTTAGAGTAACACGTATTTTGATTTGCAACGTCAAAAGATTCCTAGTTTGGGACTTGTAATTTTTCAAAGGAAATTATCACTTGCGGGGGTGTCAGGTTAAGGTGGGCTTTCGCAACCTCGATCGATATGAAATATTTGATTCATACATTCTGATCATCAGAGTTACAAGTACGTCGAGTTGCAACGCCGAGAGATTTTTAGTTTGGGACTTGTCATTTTCCAAAGAAAGTTAATAATCGCAAGGGTGTCAGGTTAAGGGTGGCTTCCGCAACCTCAACTGAGATGCAATATTTTTTTCATGAATTCTCATTTTTAGAGTAACACGTATTTTGATTTGCAACGTCAAAAGATTCCTAGTTTGGGACTTGTAATTTTTCAAAGAACATTGTCACTCGCGGTGGTGTCAGGTTGAGGGTGGCTTCCGCAACCTCGATAAATATGGAATATTCTTTTTATACATTCCGATCATCAGAGTAACACGTACGTTGATTTGCAACGCCGAGAGATTTTTAGATTGAGACTTGTAATTTTTCGAAGAAAATTATCACTAGCGGGGGTGTCAGGTTGAGGGTGGCTTCCGCAACCTCGATCGATATGGAATATTTTTCTCATACATTCTGATCATCAGAGTAACACGTACGTTGATTTGCAACGCCGAAAGATTCTCAGTTTGGGACTTGAACTTTTTCAAAGAAAATTATCACTCGCGGGGGTGTTAGGTTGAGGGTGTTTTCCGCAACCTCGATCGAAATGCAATTCTCTTTTCATACATTCTGATAATCGGAATAACACGTTTTTTGATTTGCAACGCCGAGAGATTTTTAGTTTGGGACTTGTCATTTTCCAAAGGAAGTTAATAATCGCAAGAGTGTCAGGTTAAGGGTGGCTTCCGCAACCTCAACTGAGATGCAATATTCTTTTCATGAATTCTCATTTTTAGAGTAACACGTATTTTGATTTGCAACGTCAAAAGATTCCTAGTTTGGGACTTGTAATTTTTCGAAGGAAATTATCAGTTGCGGGGGTGTCAGGTTAAGGTGGGCTTCCGCAACCTCGATCGATATGAAATATTTGATTCATACATTCTGATCATCAGAGTAACAAGTACGTCGAGTTGCAACGCCGAGAGATTTTTAGTTTGGGACTTGTCATTTTCCGAAGAAAGTTAATAATCGCGAGGGTGTCAGGTTAAGGGTGGCTTCCGCAACCTCAACTGAGATGCAATATTCTTTTCATGAATTCTCATTTTTAGAGTAACACGTAGTTTGATTTGCAACGTCAAAAGATTCCTAGTTTGGGACTTGTAATTTTTCAAAGGAAATTATAACTTGCGGGGGTGTCAGGTTAAGGTGGGCTTTCGCAACCTCGATCGATATGAAATATTTGATTCATACATTCTGATCATCAGAGTAACACGGACGTTGATTTGCAACGCCGAAAGATTTTTAGTTTGGGACTCGTCATTTTCCAAAGAAAGTTAATAATCGCAAGGGTGTCAGGTTAAGGGTGGCTTCCGCAACCTCAACTGAAATGCAATATTTTTTTAATGAATTCTCATTTTTAGAGTAACACGTATTTTGATTTGCAACGTCAAAAGATTCTTAGTTTGGGACTTGTAATTTTTCAAAAAAAATTATCACTCGCGGGGGTGTCAGGTTGAGGGTGGCTTCCGCAACCTCGATAAATATGGAATATTTCTCTCATACATTCTGATCATCAGAGTAACACGTACGTTGATTTGCAACGCCGAGAGATTCTTAGTTTGGGACTTGTGATTTTCCAAAGAAAATTATCACTACCAGGGGTGTCAGGTTGAGGGTGGCTTCCGCAACCTTGATCGATATGAAATATTTTTTTCATACATCTTGATCATTAGAGTCACACGAACGTCGAGTTGCAACGCCAAAAGATTTGTAGTTTGGGACTTGTAATTTTTCAAAGAAAGTTAATAATCGCGGGGGTGTCAGGTTAAGGGTGGCTTCTGCAACCTCGCCCGGGATGCGAAAGTTTCTTGATAAATTCTGATCATCAGAGTAACACGTACGTCGAGTTGCAACGCTGAGAGATTTCTAGTTTGGGACTTGTAATTTTTCAAAAAAAATTATCACTCGCGGTGGTGTCAGGTTGAGGGTGGCTTCCGCAACCTCGATAAATATGGAATATCCTTTCCATACATTTCGATCATCAGAGTAACACGTACGTTGATTTGCAACGCCGAGAGATTTTTAGTTTGAGACTTGTAATTTTTCGAAGAAAATTATCACTAGCGGGGGTGTCAGGTTGAGGGTGGCTTGCGCAACCTCGATCGATATGGAATATTTCTTTTATACCTTCTGATTATCATAGTAACACGTACGTCGAGTTGGAACGCCGAGAGATTCTTAGTTTGGGACTTGTAATTTTTCGAAGAAAATTATCACTCGCGGGGGTGTCAGGTTGAGGGTGGCTTCCGCAACCTCGATAAATATGGAATATTCTTTCCATACATTCCGATCATCAGAGTAACACGTACGTTGATTTGCAACGCTGAAAGATTTTTAGTTTGGGACTTGTCATTTTCCAAAGTAAGTTAATAATCGCGAGGGTGTCAGGTTAAGGGTGGCTTCCGCAACCTCAACTGAGATGCAATATTTTTCTCATGAATTCTCATTCTTAGAGTAACACGTATTTTGATTTGCAACGCCAAAAGATTTCTAGTTTGGGACTTGTAATTTTTCAAAGGAAATTATCACTTGCGGGGGTGTCAGGTTAAGGTGGGCTTCCGCAACCTCGATCAATATGAAATATTTGATTCATACATTCTGGTCATCAGAGTAACGAGAACGTCGAGTTGCAACGCCGAAAGATTCTTAGTTTGGGACTTGTAATTTTCCAAAGAAAATTATCACTCGCGGTGGTGTCAGGTTGAGGGTGGCTTCCGCAACCTCGATAAATATGGAATATTCTTTCCATACATTCCGATCATCAGAGTAACACGTACGTTGATTTGCAACGCCGAGAGATTTTTAGTTTGGGACTTGTCATTTTCCAAAGAAAGTGAATAATCGCAAGGGTGTCAGGTTAAGGGTGGCTTCCGCAACCTCAACTGAGATGCGATATTTTTTTCATGAATTCTCATTTTTAGAGTAACACGTATTTTGATTTGCAACGCCAAAAGATTTCTAGTTTGGGACTTGTAATTTTTCAAAGGAAATTATCACTTGCGGGGGTGTCAGGTTATGGTGGGCTTCCGCAACCTCGATCGATATGAAATATTTGATTCATACATTCTGGTCATCAGAGTAACGAGTACGTCGAGTTGCAACGCCGAAAGATTCTCAGTTTGGGACTTGTAATTTTCCAAAGAAAATTATCACTAGCGGGGGTGTCAGGTTGAGGGTGGCTTCCGCAACCTCGATCGATATGGAATATTTTTCTCATACATTCTAATCATCAGAGTAACACGTACGTTGATTTGCAACGCCGAAAGATTCTCAGTTTGGGACTTGAACTTTTTCAAAGAAAATTATCACTCGCGGGGGTGTTAGGTTGAGGGTGTTTTCCGCAACCTCGATCAAAATGCAATTCTCTTTTCATACATTCTGATAATCGGAATAACACGTTTTTTGATTTGCAACGCCGAGAGATTTTTAGTTTGGGACTTGTCATTTTCCAAAGGAAGTTAATAATCGCAAGGGTGTCAGGTTAAGGGTGGCTTCCGCAACCTCAACTGAGATGCAATATTCTTTTCATGAATTCTCATTTTTAGAGTAACACGTATTTTGATTTGCAACGTCAAAAGATTCCTAGTTTGGGACTTGTAATTTTTCGAAGGAAATTATCAGTTGCGGGGGTGTCAGGTTAAGGTGGGCTTCCGCAACCTCGATCGATATGAAATATTTGATTCATACATTCTGATCATCAGAGTAACAAGTACGTCGAGTTGCAACGCCGAGAGATTTTTAGTTTGGGACTTGTCATTTTCCGAAGAAAGTTAATAATCGCGAGGGTGTCAGGTTAAGGGTGGCTTCCGCAACCTCAACTGAGATGCAATATTTTTTTCATGAATTCTCATTTTTAGAGTAACACGTAGTTTGATTTGCAACGTCAAAAGATTCCTAGTTTGGGACTTGTAATTTTTCAAAGGAAATTATAACTTGCGGGGGTGTCAGGTTAAGGTGGGCTTTCGCAACCTCGATCGATATGAAATATTTGATTCATACATTCTGATCATCAGAGTAACACGGACGTTGATTTGCAACGCCGAAAGATTTTTAGTTTGGGACTCGTCATTTTCCAAAGAAAGTTAATAATCGCAAGGGTGTCAGGTTAAGGGTGGCTTCCGCAACCTCAACTGAAATGCAATATTTTTTTAATGAATTCTCATTTTTAGAGTAACACGTATTTTGATTTGCAACGTCAAAAGATTCTTAGTTTGGGACTTGTATTTTTCAAAAAAAATTATCACTCGCGGGGGTGTCAGGTTGAGGGTGGCTTCCGCAACCTCGATAAATATGGAATATTTCTCTCATACATTCTGATCATCAGAGTAACACGTACGTTGATTTGCAACGCCGAGAGATTCTTAGTTTGGGACTTGTAATTTTCCAAAGAAAATTATCACTACCAGGGGTGTCAGGTTGAGGGTGGCTTCCGCAACCTCGATCGATATGGAATATTTTTCTCATACATTCTGATCATCAGAGTAACACGTACGTTGATTTGCAACGCCGAAAGATTCTCAGTTTGGGACTTGAACTTTTTCAAAGAAAATTATCACTCGCGGGGGTGTTAGGTTGAGGGTGGCTTCCGCAACCTCGATCGAAATGCAATTCTCTTTTCATACATACTGATAATCGGAATAACACATTTTTTGATTTGCAACGCCGAGAGATTTTTAGTTTGGGACTTGTCATTTTCCAAAGAAAGTTAATAATCGCGGGGGTGTCAGGTTAAGGGTGGCTTCTGCAACCTCGCCCGGGATGCGAAAGTTTTTTGATAAATTCTGATCATCAGAGTAACACGTACGTCGAGTTGCAACGCTGAGAGATTTCTAGTTTGGGACTTGTAATTTTTCAAAAAAAATTATCACTCGCGGGGGTGTCAGGTTGAGGGTGGCTTCCGCAATCCGATGAATATGAAATATTCTTTTCATACATTCTGATCATCGAAGTAACACATTCGTTGATTTTCAACGCCGAGAGATTCTTAGTTTGGGACTTGTAATTTTTCAAAGAAAATTATCACTACCGGGGGTGTCAGGTTGACGGTGGCTTTCGCAACCTCGATAAATATGGAATATTTCTCTTATACCTTCTGATTATCAGAGTAACACGTACGTCGAGTTGGAACGCCGAGAGATTCTTAGTTTGGGACTTGTCATTCTCCAAAGAAAGTTAATAATCGCAAGGGTGTCAGGTTAAGGGTGGCTTCCGCAACCTCAACTGAGATGCAATATTCTTTTCATGAATTCTCATTTTTAGAGTAACACGTATTTTGATTTGCAACGTCAAAAGATTCCTAGTTTGGGACTTGTAATTTTTCAAAGGAAATTATCACTTGCGGGGGTGTCAGGTTAAGGTGGGCTTTCGCAACCTCGATCGATATGAAATATTTGATTCATACATTCTGATCATCAGAGTTACAAGTACGTCGAGTTGCAACGCCGAGAGATTTTTAGTTTGGGACTTGTCATTTTCCAAAGAAAGTTAATAATCGCAAGGGTGTCAGGTTAAGGGTGGCTTCCGCAACCTCAACTGAGATGCAATATTTTTTTCATGAATTCTCATTTTTAGAGTAACACGTATTTTGATTTGCAACGTCAAAAGATTCCTAGTTTGGGACTTGTAATTTTTCAAAGAACATTGTCACTCGCGGTGGTGTCAGGTTGAGGGTGGCTTCCGCAACCTCGATAAATATGGAATATTCTTTTTATACATTCCGATCATCAGAGTAACACGTACGTTGATTTGCAACGCCGAGAGATTTTTAGATTGAGACTTGTAATTTTTCGAAGAAAATTATCACTAGCGGGGGTGTCAGGTTGAGGGTGGCTTCCGCAACCTCGATCGATATGGAATATTTTTCTCATACATTCTGATCATCAGAGTAACACGTACGTTGATTTGCAACGCCGAAAGATTCTCAGTTTGGGACTTGAACTTTTTCAAAGAAAATTATCACTCGCGGGGGTGTTAGGTTGAGGGTGTTTTCCGCAACCTCGATCGAAATGCAATTCTCTTTTCATACATTCTAATAATCGGAATAACACGTTTTTTGATTTGCAACGCCGAGAGATTTTTAGTTTGGGACTTGTCATTTTCCAAAGGAAGTTAATAATCGCAAGGGTGTCAGGTTAAGGGTGGCTTCCGCAACCTCAACTGAGATGCAATATTCTTTTCATGAATTCTCATTTTTAGAGTAACACGTATTTTGATTTGCAACGTCAAAAGATTCCTAGTTTGGGACTTGTAATTTTTCGAAGGAAATTATCAGTTGCGGGGGTGTCAGGTTAAGGTGGGCTTCCGCAACCTCGATCGATATGAAATATTTGATTCATACATTCTGATCATCAGAGTAACAAGTACGTCGAGTTGCAACGCCGAGAGATTTTTAGTTTGGGACTTGTCATTTTCCGAAGAAAGTTAATAATCGCGAGGGTGTCAGGTTAAGGGTGGCTTCCGCAACCTCAACTGAGATGCAATATTTTTTTCATGAATTCTCATTCTTAGAGTAACACGTAGTTTGATTTGCAACGTCAAAAGATTCCTAGTTTGGGACTTGTAATTTTTCAAAGGAAATTATAACTTGCGGGGGTGTCAGGTTAAGGTGGGCTTTCGCAACCTCGATCGATATGAAATATTTGATTCATACATTCTGATCATCAGAGTAACACGGACGTTGATTTGCAACGCCGAAAGATTTTTAGTTTGGGACTCGTCATTTTCCAAAGAAAGTTAATAATCGCAAGGGTGTCAGGTTAAGGGTGGCTTCCGCAACCTCAACTGAAATGCAATATTTTTTTAATGAATTCTCATTTTTAGAGTAACACGTATTTTGATTTGCAACGTCAAAAGATTCTTAGTTTGGGACTTGTATTTTTCAAAAAAAATTATCACTCGCGGGGGTGTCAGGTTGAGGGTGGCTTCCGCAACCTCGATAAATATGGAATATTTCTCTCATACATTCTGATCATCAGAGTAACACGTACGTTGATTTGCAACGCCGAGAGATTCTTAGTTTGGGACTTGTAATTTTCCAAAGAAAATTATCACTACCAGGGGTGTCAGGTTGAGGGTGGCTTCCGCAACCTCGATCGATATGGAATATTTTTCTCATACATTCTGATCATCAGAGTAACACGTACGTTGATTTGCAACGCCGAAAGATTCTCAGTTTGGGACTTGAACTTTTTCAAAGAAAATTATCACTCGCGGGGGTGTTAGGTTGAGGGTGGCTTCCGCAACCTCGATCGAAATGCAATTCTCTTTTCATACATACTGATAATCGGAATAACACATTTTTTGATTTGCAACGCCGAGAGATTTTTAGTTTGGGACTTGTCATTTTCGAAAGAAAGTTAATAATCGCGGGGGTGTCAGGTTAAGGGTGGCTTCTGCAACCTCGCCCGGGATGCGAAAGTTTTTTGATAAATTCTGATCATCAGAGTAACACGTACGTCGAGTTGCAACGCTGAGAGATTTCTAGTTTGGGACTTGTAATTTTTCAAAAAAAATTATCACTCGCGGGGGTGTCAGGTTGAGGGTGGCTTCCGCAATCCGATGAATATGAAATATTCTTTTCATACATTCTGATCATCGAAGTAACACATTCGTTGATTTTCAACGCCGAGAGATTCTTAGTTTGGGACTTGTAATTTTTCAAAGAAAATTATCACTACCGGGGGTGTCAGGTTGACGGTGGCTTTCGCAACCTCGATAAATATGGAATATTTCTCTTATACCTTCTGATTATCAGAGTAACACGTACGTCGAGTTGGAACGCCGAGAGATTCTTAGTTTGGGACTTGTCATTCTCCAAAGAAAGTTAATAATCGCAAGGGTGTCAGGTTAAGGGTGGCTTTCGCAACCTCAACTGAGATGCAATATTCTTTTCATGAATTCTCATTTTTAGAGTAACACGTATTTTGATTTGCAACGTCAAAAGATTCCTAGTTTGGGACTTGTAATTTTTCAAAGGAAATTATCACTTGCGGGGGTGTCAGGTTAAGGTGGGCTTTCGCAACCTCGATCGATATGAAATATTTGATTCATACATTCTGATCATCAGAGTTACAAGTACGTCGAGTTGCAACGCCGAGAGATTTTTAGTTTGGGACTTGTCATTTTCCAAAGAAAGTTAATAATCGCAAGGGTGTCAGGTTAAGGGTGGCTTCCGCAACCTCAACTGAGATGCAATATTTTTTTCATGAATTCTCATTTTTAGAGTAACACGTATTTTGATTTGCAACGTCAAAAGATTCCTAGTTTGGGACTTGTAATTTTTCAAAGAACATTGTCACTCGCGGTGGTGTCAGGTTGAGGGTGGCTTCCGCAACCTCGATAAATATGGAATATTCTTTTTATACATTCCGATCATCAGAGTAACACGTACGTTGATTTGCAACGCCGAGAGATTTTTAGATTGAGACTTGTAATTTTTCGAAGAAAATTATCACTAGCGGGGGTGTCAGGTTGAGGGTGGCTTCCGCAACCTCGATCGATATGGAATATTTTTCTCATACATTCTGATCATCAGAGTAACACGTACGTTGATTTGCAACGCCGAAAGATTCTCAGTTTGGGACTTGAACTTTTTCAAAGAAAATTATCACTCGCGGGGGTGTTAGGTTGAGGGTGTTTTCCGCAACCTCGATCGAAATGCAATTCTCTTTTCATACATTCTAATAATCGGAATAACACGTTTTTTGATTTGCAACGCCGAGAGATTTTTAGTTTGGGACTTGTCATTTTCCAAAGGAAGTTAATAATCGCAAGGGTGTCAGGTTAAGGGTGGCTTCCGCAACCTCAACTGAGATGCAATATTCTTTTCATGAATTCTCATTTTTAGAGTAACACGTATTTTGATTTGCAACGTCAAAAGATTCCTAGTTTGGGACTTGTAATTTTTCGAAGGAAATTATCAGTTGCGGAGGTGTCAGGTTAAGGTGGGCTTCCGCAACCTCGATCGATATGAAATATTTGATTCATACATTCTGATCATCAGAGTAACAAGTACGTCGAGTTGCAACGCCGAGAGATTTTTAGTTTGGGACTTGTCATTTTCCGAAGAAAGTTAATAATCGCGAGGGTGTCAGGTTAAGGGTGGCTTCCGCAACCTCAACTGAGATGCAATATTTTTTTCATGAATTCTCATTCTTAGAGTAACACGTAGTTTGATTTGCAACGTCAAAAGATTCCTAGTTTGGGACTTGTAATTTTTCAAAGGAAATTATAACTTGCGGGGGTGTCAGGTTAAGGTGGGCTTTCGCAACCTCGATCGATATGAAATATTTGATTCATACATTCTGATCATCAGAGTAACACGGACGTTGATTTGCAACGCCGAAAGATTTTTAGTTTGGGACTCGTCATTTTCCAAAGAAAGTTAATAATCGCAAGGGTGTCAGGTTAAGGGTTGCTTCCGCAACCTCAACTGAAATGCAATATTTTTTTAATGAATTCTCATTTTTAGAGTAACACGTATTTTGATTTGCAACGTCAAAAGATTCTTAGTTTGGGACTCGTAATTTTTCAAAAAAAATTATCACTCGCGGGGGTGTCAGGTTGAGGGTGGCTTCCACAACCTCGATAAATATGGAATATTTCTCTCATACATTCTGATCATCAGAGTAACACGTACGTTGATTTGCAACGCCGAGAGATTCTTAGTTTGGGACTTGTGATTTTCCAAAGAAAATTATCACTACCAGGGGTGTCAGGTTGAGGGTGGCTTCCGCAACCTTGATCGATATGAAATATTTTTTTCATACATCTTGATCATTAGAGTCACACGAACGTCGAGTTGCAACGCCAAAAGATTTGTAGTTTGGGACTTGTAATTTTTCAAAGAAAGTTAATAATCGCGGTGGTGTCAGGTGAAGGGTGGCTTCCGCAACCTCGATCAATATGGATTTTTTTTTTCATACATTCTGATCATTAGAGTAACACGTATTTCGATTTGCAACGCCGAGAGATTTCTAGTTTGGGACTTGTAATTTTTCAAAGAAAGTTAATAATCGCGGGGGTGTCAGGTTAAGGGTGGCTTCTGCAACCTCGCCCGGGATGCGAAAGTTTTTTGATAAATTCTGATCATCAGAGTAACACGTACGTCGAGTTGCAACGCTGAGAGATTTCTAGTTTGGGACTTGTAATTTTTCAAAAAAAATTATCACTCGCGGTGGTGTCAGGTTGAGGGTGGCTTCCGCAACCTCGATAAATATGGAATATCCTTTCCATACATTTCGATCATCAGAGTAACACGTACGTTGATTTGCAACGCCGAGAGATTTTTAGTTTGGGACTTGTAATTTTCCAAAGAAAATTATCACTCGCGGTGGTGTCAGGTTGAGGGTGGCTTCCGCAACCTCGATAAATATGGAATATTCTTTCCATACATTCCGATCATCAGAGTAACACGTACGTTGATTTGCAACGCCGAAAGATTTTTAGTTTGGGACTTGTCATTTTCCAAAGAAAGTGAATAATCGCAAGGGTGTCAGGTTAAGGGTGGCTTCCGCAACCTCAACTGAGATGCGATATTTTTTTCATGAATTCTCATTTTTAGAGTAACACGTATTTTGATTTGCAACGCCAAAAGATTTCTAGTTTGGGACTTGTAATTTTTCAAAGGAAATTATCACTTGCGGGGATGTCAGGTTAAGGTGGGCTTCCGC